>NW_025401063.1:9558803-9850672 GCF_015345945.1 Tribolium madens
ATAATTGTTTCCGAAAAACTGCAGTTTATGACTGTTAATGTAACTCTCATGTAACACTGATTAGTTTGACAAGTACTGTCATGGGTTTCCAAAAATTACATAATTTAATGTGTATTTTTATGTTTTGTGACTTTTGTATATTTGAGTGCGTAAAAAGTAAGTATGCCTTGGAAATTTTTAAATAAAATTATTTCACTGTATAGTAAAGTGCCATTTATGTGGTAAAAACAAAAAAAATTTATGAAGAAAAGTTGTTTAAAACCATCGGCTAACTATTTATTTTTTTATGTTATTATAAATCAAACAATTTTATTTTAAACAGTCCTTTTATTATTTATGGATAAAAAAATTGGCACATTTATATTACTACTAGATAACTTCTTTATTTACTTAAATAACGTCTTTGTTACTAAAAAGCATTTTTCTTGGAAAAAAAATTAAAAATCATAGTTTGCCGATGATTTTGAAATTTTGTATAAGGATGTTGATTCTAAATAACTTTTCTTAATAACTTTTGTCTTATATGCCACATAAAACGCATTTTAGTCTCCAAAAAAAAAATGGTTTTTCAAAAGTTTCTAAGGCAAACTTGATTTTTTATTATTAAAATTGTTACAAGTTAATCTTTAACCAAGCAGGGCTGAACGCCAAAAAATGAAAATTTAAATTTAAATTTTGTATACATTCATGTAAAAGAATGAAAAAAGATGAATGTTGACTGAATTGTCTGCAGGTTTTTGACAATTTTGTTGTCTCTTTATGTATTACCACTTAAAAGTTTTTACAGTTATATTTGTTTACTTGTTCCTTTTGTTTTAAAAGTTTTAGCAAACAAAGATTTTACAAAATTTAAAATAGTGTTTTTCTAACATTGGTGTAGGAAAAGACATTAAAGGAGAAAAACGATAAAATAAAATATGCAGTTCCTATAAAAGTTTAATTTTTGGTGATACCATGATCCAAATATAGATATCATTGAAATTATAAAAAATGTCTAAGTAGACAGGCATTAGTACTTTATCGACTAACAAAATTTTATTAATATAACTTTATTTTACTGAATATTTACTTTCATTTACAGCTGCAATAACAAAGCAATTACTCAAGAAATGCAGATTGTTTTATATTGTAAAGCTCCCTGAAACAAAGCCAATAATATTTTCCTGAAACGGAGTGGAGGGAAGCCTTATATAAAGCACGTTGTCACTTGTTGATAGCATTTGGCTTCAGTATATTTACAGTGTGAGTTTAGTCAGTGAACTTAGGGTGAGTACAAATTTAAACACTTTTTTTTTCGTTTGTAATTTTAAAACTCATTTGATATGAATCATTTTGGAAAAAGTATATTGCACTTTTATTTCATTCATATTATTTAGAAATATATACAAAAATTATTTTAGTTGTTAAACTTTGTTACAAATTTCTCAACAAAATCACGTTTAAATCCATTATCAACTAATAAATAAGATTAAACCTGAAGCTTCTAAACTTCCGAGGAGCTAATCCGAAACCATACTACTGTCTCTCGCCAACTTTCACGCACCCAGATGGACGCCACTGAATACCGAATCCGGGGTGAGTCTCAATCCCACCCCCATAACTGTCAAGCTAACAGTAATATACACCCTCAATAACAATAAAATCCGCGCGATTGAATCTTCGACATTCAAATTCCAATAAAGCACAATTCCGGTCTTCCAATTAAAGGCAAAGAACTCGTCGACTACATTGCGGATTATCTGGAAGACATCCGAGAGCGCAGAGTGTTCCCGGATAAGAAACCAGGATTTCTCCGAGATTTGATACCCGACAGCGCACCCGTAGAGGGCGAAACTTGGCCCCGGATTTTCGCGGACATAGAAAATGTTATCATGCCAGGGGTCACCCACTGGCAGAGTCCCCACATGCATGCGTATTTTCCGGCTTTGACGAGCTACCCTTCCATGCTGGGAGAGATGCTCTCCAATGCTATCAACTGTGTGGGATTCACTTGGGTGGGTTTAGCAATATTTCTAAGAACTGGATAAATAGGATAGAGCTTCTAGGCATCCAGTCCGGCTGCTACGGAGCTAGAGATGATTGTGATGAACTGGTTAGGAAAAATGATTGGTCTTCCCGAGGATTTTTTGCACCGGAAAAATGGAAGTGGAGGAGGGGTTATACAGGTAAAAAAAATTTCTCAAAAATTTTGATTTTGATTTGGTTTTGAATTAATGTAGACCACTGCCAGCGAGGCCACCTTAATCAGCCTGTTGGCGGGTCGCTGGCAAGCTATTAAAAAATACAAGGAGCTTTACCCGGATGCCGAAAATGGCGAAATTAACAGTAAATTAGTTGCTTATTGTTCAGACCAAGCTCATTCCAGCGTAGAAAAAGCAGCCTTAATCGGTTTAGTCCACATCCGGTATATCGAATGCGACGAGAACTTATCGATGCGTGGACCCGAACTGTTGCAGACTATCAAGAAAGATCGCGAATTGGGGTTCATACCATTCTGGGTAAGCCGTTATTGAGCGACGTCTGATATTTCCGCACAAATAACTAATTGGGGAAATCTTCTTAAAAGTAAAGCTATCTGGAGAAATCCCACTGGATGCAATTAATAATGTCCGATTTGTGTGGAGAGAAACTTAAAGATTAATTTTCTGTGTATAGGTTTGTGCTACTTTAGGCACGACAGGTGCTTGCTCTTTTGATAATTTGAACGAAATTGGAGACGTTTGTGTGGAGGAGTTTTTGTGGTTGCATGTGGATGCTGCTTATGCTGGAAGCGCTTTTATATGTCCGGAGTATAGGGTCTGGCTAAAAGGAGTCGAAAAAGTTGACTCAATTTCTTTTAATCCATCAAAATGGTTGATGGTGCATTTTGACTGTACAGCAATGTGGTAAACAATTTGAATGCAATAAAACACAAAGAACACTATTTTTTTTTACTCTCTTAGGGTTAAAAATAGTTTAGCACTACACGAAGCTTTCAATGTAGACCCGGTATATCTTCAACACGAATATTCCGGTACGTTATTATGTTATCCTTAAAATTTTGATCTGTCTTAATCAAACTAACATTTTATAGGTCTAGCAATTGACTATATGGTATTTTCTACTTGATTTTTTTGTTTTTCAATTTAAAATTTGTTCTAGCATTGGCAGATACCTTTAAGCAAAAGATTCAGGGCTCTTAAATTATGGTTCGTGATTCGCAATTATGGTATTACTGGACTTCAGAAACATATCCGAGAGGTAAATTTAATCTAGGATATTTGCAACTAATGTACATAGAATTTCTAGGGCGTGCGTCTTGCCCAAAAATTTGAGGCTCTACTCCAATCAGACTCTCGTTTTGAGATCCCAGCCAAGCGACATTTAGGTCTTGTTGTTTTTCGTTTAGTGGGTGACAACATTATCACTGAAACACTTTGGAAGAGGATCAATTCTCGCGGGAACATCCATTGCGTTCCGGCTATAATCAAAGGCAAATACATAATCAGGTTTACAGTAACGTCTCAGCGAACCACAAATGAGGACATTGTTAAAGACTGGGAAGAAATTAGAACTGTTGCAACTGAAGTTCTGAACGAGTGGACTCTTGGTGCTCGCCCAAGAGTTCCCCTTGCAGACACTAAGAACAGGAATGAGAATTTTGGCACGAGTCTCCTACTTTCCAATTCACCAATGTCTCCCAAAATTGTCAATGGAAGTTTTGCAGCAATTTACGACCGCGATGACGTGATTGCTGAATTCTCCAAAACGATTAAATTAAGACAAGATGCACAGAATAGTCCTGGTAAAGCAAAAAATCTGTTAGTTGCAGACGAATAATTTTGTTTTTTTGAAGCAATGAGAAGACGAATCAAGGGGATTTTAATGTCGGGCAAACAGTTTTCTTTGGATTCGAGACTGGACTTGTTCCATGGCATCGAAGCTGGGACTCCTAGTTCCAGTGAAGGCTTGCCACCTTTAGAAGACTATAATGAAAGTGAAGACAACGGCAGCACTTTTTCTGGTTTTTCTACTTAAATTTTTAGGAAATTTAATGAAACGTGTGCTTTCAGGCGAATTCGATCCGAATGAACCCAGTGATGATTTTCTCCAAGTGCCAAATATACCTAAACAAAAGAGGTCCAAATCGGTAGATCATCAAGTTCCCATTTCAATGCAAAGTGATGGTTATACAACTTGTAAAAAATGCGGGCATCAAATAATTCCAATCCAAAAATAAATTTAATCTTTCATAAATGTTGTAACATCGAAACGTTTTTTCCCCTTATGTTGTAACTTGTAACTTTTAAATTGAAGGTAGACTTACTGCTGTGCCATGCAATAATTCTCCTTAATGCAACATAGCTGTTTTAGACCTAAGACTACATGTACGATACGTATATACATAAATAAATTGGTGTTGCAAATCCATTATTTTTTTTAAATATTGTTTTAGTATCCGTAGATTTCTTTTCTAATAAGTAATGAAACAAATATAAATAACGAACATTTATTAGTTTTTACAGTATAGTAGGACATAGTGAACCATTTTTGTAATAGTTTGAAAATGTTTTTATCAATTTGAATCGAAAAACAAGCAAAAATTGTCTTACATTATGATTAACTGTAGGTATTTCACACTTGTAATAAAATTTGGCAACTTTGTACAATATAACATAACGGAATTAACATACTATATAAATTAATTTATACTTTTTTATTAAAATAGACTTTATTATACAATAATGCACATAGAGGGGCACAGATATGCGAAACTGGACGAATTTTTAAGATAATATTCGAAGCTGCGGTTTGATACACCACATTTTTATCTACTTTAGGCTTCGAGACAGACCAATCAGTAAAATTCGATTCTCCAAAGTCTTTCATTTCGTCAAATGAAAGGTGTATCACAATCGTTAATACGGTGCCGTAACTGCATTTATAAATATATGTAGTTAAAGTTACAGATAAACAGAGCAACATCACTACTTGTAAACTTTGAAATATTTGAGTATGTAGATACTGAAAGGTCAGAGATCATGCATGACTAATCTAGGTATAATTTAGTAACAGTTAATTGAAGTGCGATATGAAAATTGTGCATTGTATCAAATAAGTCTTTGGTTTGGATTGGTGTTTTTTCTCCCTCATTTGGAACATTAACAGAAAGTAACTTAATATCTGATCTCAAGGCTATTGCAGTATAAAAATATCAACCGTGTTGCCCTCTAATTACGAATACTTTTAATAAAATCACAGCAATGCAAGAATTTGTCGTAAAAAATGATTATAATTGAGAGATTGATGCACATTTTACCTTATTGTAGTCACGCTACAAAATCAACAACAATATTGGTGTCACAATAATCTAACATTAAATTTAACCCTATTATATGATTACTTATAAACTCCTGAAAGTTGTGCTACTTGATAAATTGGCAACTCGTTAAGGTTTTTCCCTTCATGATATCTATGCGGATGATTCCTCCTCTTGATTATGTTTTGCGATGGCTAACAAGATCATCGTCAATTCTTTCTTATTGATTTTGCCATCTTGATTGTAGTCCACGCCTCGCAGAATCGTTTCTTCAAAATCGAGCAAATCTTGAGCATCATAGTCCTAAAAAACACAAGGTAAACTAGCAGAAAAAAACAAATTCAATCTTTACTTTTTTGACAAGTTCGAGCAAATCTTTTAAGAAACCACGTAATTCTTCATTTTCTATTGTACCATTGTTATCCTAGAAAAATTATTTTTTCATCATTTAATTAACATAAAGAAAATCTTACCCTGTCGTACAAAGCAAAAACTCTTTCGATATCGTCCTTGGTGAGTTTTGTAGCACCCTAAATTTGCACAAAATATCAAATAAATTTTAAATCAAACTTAGTTTGAACAATTATATTGTTGTTTTCCCTGTGATGTATGTTGTGATGGACGTTAGATGAAGGAAGATAGACAGTAAGGAAACATGCACATAAAGCGAAGACTAAACTAACATAAAACGAGATTGGGTTACTTACTTCTATTCCTTCCTATAGTTTAGCCACAAAGACAGACAAAAGAAGCCATGCAAAAAGTTTTATCATTTGATGTACTTTAAAAGGATTGTTTAATTTGAACTAAAGCAGAAAAATTTAGTTTAAATTTAGACTTAGATTTATTTTTTTAAGAACTAAAACTAGTGCCATAATAGAGTAGTGCATAAATATAGAAATAGACAATTTTCTTTGTTAAACTGTGTGGACGTACGTAACTGTGTGTTGGAATAACACTTATTCATTACGTAAAGTGTCGTTTACAAAAACTTGTGTTTTGACACCAGTGGGAAGAAAATTTGATCGGTACCTCACTCACCTTGAAGATTTGCCTGCAGAGAAAATTTTCCTTAACAGGAAGTAACCTGAAACTTGTTACTAGAAGAAAGTCTCAAGTGAGGTTACTATACGTACTTGGCCATCTCTGATAGTTGTAAACGGCCGTCCTTGTTAGCATCAAAGACCTGGAGCTGGAAAAGTGTTAAGGTTTAGACGATATTATTAGTAGATGGTACTTTACCATGGTGTCGGTATATTCGATGAGTTTGTCCTCAGATACGTCATTAATCTTTTTCGCTTCTTTGAGCAGGTCTCGTAGGAAGTTCTAGAAGAGTCTAATAACTGAGGAGTATTTGACTTAAGGGACTTACTTTGAGCTCATCGGCTTCGATGTATCCGCTACCATCCGTGTCGTATTCTCGCCAGATCTAAAAAAAAATACTTTGGTAGTACCTAGTAATAGTGAAACTATTGTAAAGCATTACCTTCATGAACTCCACACTAGACTCTAATGGATTGTCGAATCGGAAAAGGAGTAAGAAATTTTCTTCCATTGGAAGTAGTTGCGCTAACTGCAACACCGCAAGAAAGAATCATTCGGATTCAGTTTTTGTTGGGTTACCTCACGAATATCGATTTTTCCATCTTGGTTATCATCGTAAGCCTCCATGAAACACGCTTTCAGTTCAACCAACATGTCGTCGGAGACCGCCTGGAGAGGCATTTTGATGCACGTTGTAAAAATTCGATCATACTTACTTCCGGTCCGACATCAGTGGCGTTGGCACTTGACACGAACTCTCTCAAAAACCCATCCAGTTCAGTTCCCTCGATATATCCATTCCCTGAAAGCAACTCATTGAATTACAGTCTTCTTCAATTAGGGTGAAAGGTGAACTATTGAAGACCCATTCTGCAATATATCGCTGTACGTCGAACGAGAGAGTTTGACTTTCACCGCAAATATCATTCCGACCGGTTACACAAGAATTGCAAACCCAAACATTTTAATCAAAAAGTTTGACACGTCGTCACTGATAGGTACATGCAACAAATCGCTTCGACATCCCAACTTTCCTAAGCTTACAAATTACTTTTGCAAACTTTTCCCTCCCATATTCTTGTCAAAGACTAATCTGTTTTGTTCATCTTATGGATTAAATTACGGGTCAGCTTTAAATCCTTTATAAGGACTACGCGTGAAACTTTCATACCTTTCGAGACACTTACCGTCTTTGTCGTAGTGACTCCAGACTTCCATGAACTGATTTGCCGAAAGTTTTTTCAGTTCGCGGGAATGGGGGTCGCGATATTGTCTCATGAAGTTTGTTGCTTTTTCCAAGTTTAGACGTTTATTGTTGAGCTGCTCTGCTTGGGTCGTCATCTCTGCGAATCTGCAACGTATAGCAAAATTTATCACCGACTTTGAGCTTTTTTTACAAATTAATTTCAAACACTTAAAGCTAACTCAATTTCTTATAACAATTTTTACAACTTGTTTTGGAATTTTATGTAATTTAATTAATTAATTAATAATTTATACACCTTTGTATATTGACAAATTCGTTAGTTAGTTAACTTTTTTGACCTATTAATGTGCAATTTAATAACTTGAAATACTTAGATTGTAAATTAACAAAAAAATGTTTACTGTTTCTATACCTCCACATTAATAAAAACTAGAATTGAAATTTTGTTAGGGTTTTAATAATTTTTCGTAGTTTAGCAATGAAATTTTTAATCTAAGGTTTATTGTAAATAATTATAATATTCATACGAGTAGTATACTGTTCAACTAAGAAATATTAATAGCAAGTTTCATTAGATAAACAAAGAAAGATAATAAACATGATTCCAGACACTAAGGCACAACTACTACAACAATTTTAAAAGTGACTTTTACTTTCTTATTTTTATGTAAATGACTAAGATCGTATAACTACACACATAAAAATTATTGTTAATGTACTAAGTACGGTTCCATAGCAAACAACTTCTCATTTTAAAAATACTATCGCTTTTTGTGTTGTTTCTGACAAAATGTTATGTAGTTTGTTCCTTCATAAGTTTTTACGATATAATTTCAAATACTTTACGACAATTTAACCCCGGCTGGCTTTCTCATTGGCAATAAACCGTGATGATACCGTGAAGATGTTGTCTTTTCCCTGATTAATTCAACTAAATAAACCCTCCTATTACATAAACCATAAACCAAACGTGCGCGTTATCAGGTCTGTGTTTTGTGCGGATTAAAAGTGTTACACCTTAATTAAGCTACTTTCTACCGTATAGAAGAATCACGTTTAATTTCCATCGAGAACGAAATTCCAATAGCTACCAGTTCTCATAAAACGGGGAAAAACTCACACGTGATCTATTTACATAAACCTGCAATCTAGATGCATGACATTAAGCAGTTTCGAAGGCTGAATCGTGTAGATCCGCCAAAATCACCTTCCGGTCATGGTTGTCTCAACTTTTTGACTTGTCACCCGTATCTATTGTGTTCGATTTTCTTGAATCGATCGAATACGTTTCGGTTATTGATATTCTTTCACATCACTTGTAACCTTCACCTCGCCGCAAAACGAGCCAAAGTGGTGTGGCGTATAAAAGAGATTTAGAAATTATTTTAAAGCATTTAGCCAGCCACCATGAAGACAGTCGCAGTGCTCCTCTTCCTCACTTTGGCCGGTTGCACCAAGCAGGTAATTGATTTTTTTGTGCGTTGCGTCATCGTGTTGCAACGTGCAGTTTCTCTGACCCACATCGGCAAAAGGTCACTCTTTCAATTTCTTTCAGGAAGATGACGACCGAACAGAGAAAATTAAGCAATATAGAGATGATTGTATCGCAGAAACTAAAGTAGATCCAGCTTTGATTGACCGCGCCGACAATGGAGACTTCGTCGACGATGCCAAACTTCAATGCTTTTCCAAGTGTTTCTACCAGAAGGCCGGTTTTGTGGCAGAAAACGGAGATCTTTTATTTGATGTTATTAAGGCCAAAATTCCAAAGGAAGCAAATCGGGAGAAGGCATTGGCAATAATAGACAAATGTAAAGACTTGAAAGGAGCTGACTCCTGTGAGACGGTCTATCTAGTGCATAAGTGCTATTTCCTTCACTCTTACGGATCAGACAAGAAATCGGAATAAAACGAAAGCTGTGAATTTTATATTATAGTTAGTGTTTTAGGAGTAATAAATTTTTGTACATAAAACGTTTTATTGTATTTATTTCTCCCCAAAAACCAGGAACAAATAAATCAGCAGCCTATTGTCCACATTCTCTCCACTTTTTAAAGCAATATCTTAAATGTGATAATCTTGCAATAATGAATTTCTAAGAACGTGCCCAAAGATCAGTTTATCACACTTCATACCACAATAAATGATCATTTGAATCACATCGCACATAACATAAAATATTTATGCAACCAATTATGCACACGCACGTTCAAATAATCTAAATGAGTATATGTAATTTAAAAAAAACCGTCTTCCAAATGCAACAGATTTATTTCAAGCGTAAACAGGATAATACACCCCATCAATTTTGTTTCATCCCTAAGTTTGGCCTACGGCCAATAAACTTTTAGCGGAAGATATTACATCTGGTGGTAGAGCTGTTTATTCGCTTGTTTTGAGAAACTAGCTTGGGCCCAAATATGAATAACAATTTTAACACAAGCACCTCAATTTTAAAATTCGCAAAGACAAGTTGTAGCTAAGTCACCCGTAAACCATAAAGGCGTTAGACACAATAATAATAAATTTGCGACTGGAAATGTACGAGTTGCTCTTGCGAGGAGTCATTTGTATCTGCCCTTAAATACAGGGGTGGGTACTGTGATTTAAAACCCGTAAGCTGTTACGATCTTAACTTGTTGCAATTTTTTCTTGAGTGGTTTCATTTTACTTGAGTCTGCTTTCTTTATCGTTGAGATATTTATGGAGCCTTGAGAAAGCTTTTTTTTTTTTTCATTATTTAATGAAATTAATTTCGAGAAAACATAATTTGTCTAGAAGGTTTCAATTTTAAGCTTATTGATTTTGAGCACGTTAGGAATCTGAGAGAAGGTGCTTAGTTTGCAGGTGAGTCAGTCTAGTAATGGAGGTATTTAGAACTAACGAGAGTCCTAATATCACTTAATTGTTATCCAATTGAATTAGTTAAACCAAGATAATCTGATGAAAAATATAATTACTATTCGTGTAAAGATTCAACTAGAATTATTGTGTTTACAAGTTTCATTGTTTTGTGAAATTTGTGTCTGATTAAACCGTCTTCACTTTAACTTTTGAATTTGTATGGTAAAATAAGCAACTTTAGAAAATGTTTTATCAATAGCAGGGCCTGAATTATCGTTCTGTGGAGTAGAAAATTTTATTTATGTAACACAAACTAATTTCAAAAATTATGAAACTATTTTAGCTAAAAGTATTTTAGAAATTGCCGATAGATAGACATACACGGTAAATAAAAAGGATGGATCCAAGCGTTTTTTTCATAAGCTAACTACTTTATAAAAAAATAAATTAGTGTAGCGTAAAGTACAAATAAAAATGTGACCGTTTATGAAAAATAACATTTTTCGAAATTTCTTTTAGTTTACGAGTTTTGCAACAAAAATTTAATTAAATGGCAACCTACTGTTACAAATATTTAAACTATAATCCAAAAATAACTGCTAAGTAAGTAAAATTATTTTAAACTAATAGTAGGTTTTTTTTTTAATAAATTCTTAAAGTTGCGTTCCGAGCTCATCACGAAGATTTTCCGAACTTAACCAAAGTGGTCGTTTCAAGTGTAAAAAATGCCTTTCATACGTGTTGCACATTATACTTTTTCTACTATTGCATCAAATACACAGAAAAATATGAAAAACGCATAATTTTGTTTTCATTGATTTCATAACGTTTAATAACATCAAACATAATATACTTATTATTTTTACCTACTTTTAAAATTATCATTTATGGTTCTAATGGAACAAATTTTGAATTTAATTCCAAGAGTTTGGATTTTTTAAAATATGTATATTTTCTGTGACTGAAAAGCTTGCCTAAATCGTTAAATGAACTTTGGCCGATGAGATCGTAAACGAGGTGGTGTTTGTCAACACGTGCTTGGTAAGAGTACGAAACGCAGTTGGTCGGGGTTGGGTTAGACGAGCCTCAGTGTTCAAATGGAGACCCAACCCCCAACCGACTTAAGAAAAAGCCTTATTTCAAAATGCGTTTCAGCGGCTTACAATTTTCGCAGAATGTTAATTGGAGACGCATTCTTCCGAATGGAACTTTTCCGTTTGAATAAAAAATAGTGTTTCGTATCCTTACCAAGCACGGATTGAAAAGCTCCACCTCGTAAACGATCTCATCGGCCAGAGTCACTTAAAAATACTATACACAAAATTAGCGTGTGTTCTGGACTTATGACACGTTGTGTGAAATAAATCATCAAGTGAAGTAGTAGTGTTTTTTATACACTTTTAATAATAATCGTAGAATAAAGATTTTCAGTACTTACTACTAATTTTGAGCATATTAAGCTTTGATAACGGTACATATTTTTATATTATATTTTTTTTCCTTAAAAATCTCAAAAACAAGAACAAATTGCATGATAAAATATTTTTTACTATACCTGCATCATAATCCTAAATTAAGACACGCTCGTAATTTGGCCTTTATAACACGCTGAAATTTTAAAGTTGCCTAGGTAACAAGAAATAGTCTAATGTCTGGACCAATTACAACGTGAAAAAATGTGCTTAACAACGTAAACTAGTAACCGTCTCTACGAAAACGATTCACAAACAACCTTTGATAATTTTATTGTATAAATTCACATTTTTTCAATGCGCATAAAAGATCGTAAATGGGCAGGTATAATAAAAAATAGCGTATAACACTCGTTTATAAGCGCCTTTAAAACACTTACGACGTTAAAAGCACTCCGCTGACGCGTCGTGCTCTTAAACCCGTCGTGCGTGTTTTAAAGGCTTGCTTATACTCTAGTATTATAATATACTAATAAATAAAAAAAGAGCAGATGAAATCGCGATCTTTGTTATTATGTCTGTATCGAAAGAAACTCTCGATAAATCCCCAGTTCACCCTAAAACTGGGTCAAGCATTTAACTCAGTTTTAATAAGCAACGAGGAACATCCCACGAGAAAACGGGAAAACCCTAATCTTCTTTTTCAACCACGTACATCCCGGGTAATTTTTAGAACATTTAGTTCATATGTGTTTTATAGGAAACTCTTTTAATTAAAAAAACAACGAAGTTATTCAAATTAAATTTTTATTCAATTAAAATCTATGCATTCACATTTAGGCAATACTAATATGAGTGGGAGTGTTTTCGTAATAACACTTGATGGTGTCGAATGCGGTTTGTTGTGGGGTGCCTTTCTTAACAGCACACTTGGCGATGAGTTTGTTGGTGGCTTCCAAGTCGTTCAATTCGGCGTTCAACTTCTTCCTGAGCACCTCTTCTTGGATATCACCGGCTTCATTTTGGAAACCAGCTTTCTTGGAGAAGCAGAAAAGATGTTCCTTGAATTTGGGATCTTCAACGAATTCGCCTTTGCGGGCCTTGGAGATGACCTCTTCATTCACACCACTGACAGCGGAGCATTCTTTGTGGTAGTTCTTAATTTTTTCTTTTTGTTCATCAGTGAGGGCCTAAACCAATTTTGTAAAAAAATTAAGTTCAAGGAAATTAATGTGTTTTTTTTTTTTAGAAAATAATCTCGAAATATACGATTAAAAGGACACTTACCTGGACACAGACGGCCACAGCAACAAAAACGATAAAGGCTTTCATGATTATTAGTTTCTTGGTTGGTGTTTGAACTAATTCTGCTCGCTTCAGCCACTACCACTCTTTTATATACCATGGAAGATGCCCATGAGAGCGCAAGTTCAAGGATGAAGAGGACTCGAATGGTATACCTTCGTTGTGACCGTAGATTCGGTGATACTTATTTGCAGAAATCTTAATTTCATCGTTATTTTTTACAAAAAAATTTGGCTTATTGCCAGCAACCACTATTGTAAGTAATTTCCCGGTGGTAATTTATTTGCATATTACACAACCATCATTTCCTGTGATTGTGTAAACATCCATGGGTTAATTGCAATTATATTTATAAAAATAATTAACCACAAGGATAATCTCTCTAACCATTCTTGCGTAAAAAAAGTGGTTTACTTACCAATTTCCAAATGGTGATAAAATGTGAATTAGAGTGACAATCCAAGTTGAAACAAAGATATGGAACCTCCAATCTGTAACAAGTATATTTTCTATAAAAATTATAATTCGTGAGGCGTTGAAGGTGCAAGGTTGTTATTAGAAAAAGATGGGATTGTATAGCAAATGAACCGTGGACTTTGGAACGATTCTTTCGCTCGGATAAATCATTTTTTGGTATGCTTATTTGCATAAATACGCCATCAATTCATATCTTATATAACGACAAAATAGCGGTTTGAAATGGAGATGAGTTTTTTAAGGTGTTTTTATAAAGTAGTTCCATAGAAAGCAGTTTTTTTCTCTAAGGAAAAATTATTGTTCGTTGGACTTGAATCTTCAAGTGACGTAAGTTTTGCTTTTTATTACAGTTTAAATAAATCGTTGCTTTTCGATGTCCAAAAGTTCAAAAATTGGAATACTGCTTTAATCTTTAATAATAAGAGAAAAAGTAGAAGAAAACTAATACGCTATACAGGATGGTTTCGTTTTAATCGGCAAAAATTCAGGACGAGTGAAAATAATGCAAGTTTGTCCTCTGAACAATTGTTTAAAGACGCTTTCTTATCAGAGATAAATGGCGCCAAATTTTGTAAGCACAAATGATGACTATTATTTTGAATTGATTTTGACGTAATTTTGAGGGTCCCACAATTTTCTACTTAGCCGTATTTTTTTGTGTTACGCTAATTAAATTTGAAGTTTTTTTTGAAACAACATAATACACAACAATATTGATCACTCATCTAGTGTGCTCGCAAAATTTGGAGCTCGTACCTTTCTCCGTTTGGGAAATATTATTAAGAAAAGTGGGAATAAATTTCAAACTGTGGCGCCATTTATCGCGTTTTTGAACAATTTTTAATAGAACAAACCCACATTATTTTCGCGTGTACTAACTATTCCTGAATTTTTGCCAATTAAAACGAAACCACCTGTAAATACATAAAATAAGTACTGACGTTTTGAAAACCAATAATTCATTTTTTTGTTTAGGTACGCTGCCGAAAACAGCTGTTTTAGGGACTCATTTGAGTCCCTAAAATGAGTCTTTTCCGGACTCAATAAAATAGTACACAAAACGGTCATTTTAGGTACTCCGTCCCCAAAAACAGTTTTTGCGGACTAAAAAATAAAATTGGTTACTATGGTAACGAAATTTTTTTAATTAGTAAGAGGTGTGAATTCGTATTTTGGGAGCTTTAACAAAAAAATCTTGTATGCACCACGTACTTACGCAAAAGGTTTTAGGTGGCCGTACGACCAGACATGTAAAGTACTGGCGCGGCTATAAAAATGTTGCTACCGGTAAATAGCTATTTTGGCCTCGAAAACTGTATTTGACATATTTACACATTTCTGGCAGCTATGGTATCTAATATTTACAAAGCATACTTTGTGAAGTTTAGCGCACACTGTGTTGTAAAATAATAAGAAAATTTCAGACTTTCAGAGACCTCCTGTAATCCTGTAATAGCCAGTAAAGATGTCACTTTAAATGGGAAATTTTCAAGGTGAATACAGTAACATGAAAATCGACGTTTACAATTGATAAACAAATAAACTTTATTTACAGACATTTAAAAACACTGTATATTTTTTTTGTTAAAATAAGGCATACATTGTTATCGTTTACTACCTTTAAATTTTAATTACATTAAATAAGATATGCCGTAGTAATTTAGTATTTTTCAATTCAGTGCATTTTTATTAGTTTGAACAATCGCCGTTTTGATAGAAATAATCTTTTCTCGCCTGGGCATTTTTTGAGTTCAACTGGTTGGCGTTGGCGCTTTAATCTGGGAATTTTTTTTTGACACATCCAGTTTTTTAGCTCAAAGAATTCAACGTCATAATATCAATTGCACCTTGCGTATCTTGTTTTGTTGTATCCGTTTTTCCCAGCTTTTATTAATTTCGTTATTTTTTATTAATAATTAAAAATCATTCAGTTTTCTTTAGTAACTTCCGGAACTGACCAAAAACTCGGAATCACTACTCTAATGCATTTTTCACGAAATGCCCAGGCGGGATATTGTTATATTTCATTAAGAAAGCGGTGGTTTGAACTTTCATGTCACTGACAATGGAGAAAATCACTAAAGCTTATTAAAAATTAAATAAAACAATTTTTTGAAACTAAAGTATTTTACGACAAACTTTTAAGACATATTTTAAAATTTTAATTTATTTTCGCAAAATTTTTTATTAAAAGCAACATATCAGGAATGTAAAAGAGGCCGAACAGGCGTGACATGGGAGATATGTGGTCACACACAGAAAATGATTTTATATAAACGAATACTCTGAGGACTTACTATTTGGAGAAAACTCTTAAAACAGTAAAGAAAAACGACAACATTGTTTAAGAATACCTTTTTGTTTTTAGTGATCGCCAAATATTAGAATGGTTTGCTATCTTTATTGAAATTATTGTTGTTACATTGTTGAAAATTGCCTTCTTCTGTAAATTTATAAATAAAAGTTTATGAATTGTGTTTGTAGTAATTGGTGGTGGTTGCCTAATATGGCAAAAAATTTAAACACATTAAAACCTCTGAAAAATACATCAATGAAATCCAGCTATCAGCAATGTTTTAGTTCCAGGTTTCCAAGTAACAACGATTAAAAGATAAGACTACAATATGACAATTCAGCCAAAATTGGGCTCACTAACTGTACGCTTTGAATTTTGAATAGAAGTGTACAGGTCGTGCCAAAGGTATAAATACAAAAAATACTTTATTTTCTATTTATACGCCCTCTTAAATTTTAAAAATATATACTCATATGGATGTGTTAATAATTCATACAGTTATAGCCACTCACACATAGCAACTTATATAAAAGCACATATTGCTGGCAATATTGTTACGGAAAATCGACGCCAAAAATAAATTTCAACTAAAACTTTCAAATTTTAGTTTCTAACGTCAGTCATAATGACAATAAAGCGTGGCTTTCATTGACATTTTTTGAAACTGACATAAATTTGATGACCAAAATTCCGTGTCCGCCACTGTATGTCACGCATCAGTTATTTCAGATTTATTCTAGATGATACGATAGCTTCCAGCAGCAATTTTTGTTGACATCGATGACCTCGTTGATAATTTATTGAAAAAAGCAATTCAATAATTCAACAATACAAACAAATTACGATTGAAGCAGCATGAAAAAACTTTCTAATATTTCATATTCACAGATAATTTGAAAGCAACCCTCTATTATTTTAACATCTAATACAGGGTGATTCAGCTTAAATGACCCACCTGACCCCTCTTAGCAGACAACTCATAATGCGCTTATTTCTTGAGTCAAAATAAAAATTTCAAAATATCGAAAATCAAAGATTGTGTCGTCCATTTGACAAGTAAATATTTCAAAGCGGCAAATGAAACGTCAACGTAGACGACGTCTCAAAGATTCAAAAATGCCGAGATATTCGTTTACAAATAATGAAAAAACTGATATGATATTAACTTATGATGCATCTGGTAAAAATGCTAGATTAGCCGCCGATTCAACGCTCGGCAATATCCAGAACGAGTACCTACATCCTACGCATAAAATTTTTTGACCGACTGGAAAAGTGTTTGTGTCACAATTGGCCTGCAAGTAAGCGTAGAAGTATACGAACTGCGACTAGTTTAGAGTAGGAAATTCTGGTGTTGGAGACTGTTGAACAAAATCGGCATATTGGGCAAAGAACAGTGGGAATAAGCCAATCTTGTGTTTCTAGAATTTTAAAAACTAATAAATATCATCCCTATCACATGCAGTTACTGCAAGAACTACGAGATGCTGAGTTCCCTCGTAGATTAGATTTTTGTTATTTTGTTTGGGAACAATTAGAAAATAATCCAAACTTTATTAATAATGTTGTGTTTAGTGATGTTTGATTTTGTGTTTTGTGAATACAATCGTGGCTTGTGAGCAGAGTACGGGTGGCCACATAGAGCATCGGCAATGACATAATTAATTTTTGATTTACCTATTCCTTTTATATAAAATAAAATTGCGTTTATTCGAAAAATTGCCATTGATTAAAATGTATTGTTGCATGTGCGTGTGACAGTGGCACTTTGCAAACTTTGATTCATGAAACTTTCAAAATTCTAATATGAATCAAGGAATAATTGCTTTGTGTAATATGGGTTGTCTGCAAAGAGGGGTCAAGTGGGTCATTTAAGCTGAACCACCCGGTATATGTATGTAAAAAAAATGTATTTTCTCTTTAAACATTTCATTTTTGAACTTGTCCCCCAAAGCTAATATCTTTTGCAGTTAAACTCAAATATATACTTGACATCTATCATATATTTTATAGACAAGAACCTAAAAAATAACGGTGAAATCGAGTATTTATGCTTAAACACCACATATCACTTTTGATTTTAGGCAATTTGAAAATTAAATAAAGTAGGCTGTGGAAAGAATAGAACATTTTTATTCATTTTATCTAAGACAAGCAAACAATTGATAAGGAAAAAATGTTCAACTTTTAGCAAAAAAGTATTATAACGTCTTTAAAAGTAATGAAATTATGGCTTGGGGCGTTTTTTATAATACAGCCTGTATAAGACGTGACAAATGAAAAAGAAACAGTAGTGGTTGTAATTACAGCAATATGAAATATTTTGTTGTTATTTGTACTGTTTTACTGGCTACCACAGTCCAGGTAAGCAAAGAATTATTACCTAACAACAATTACTTATAAATTTATTTGTTTATTTTTTATCAAACAGGATTTCACTGATAAACAGAAAACCAAACATGATGAGTACTCCAAAGTGTGCTTAAAAAAGTCCAAAGTTGAAAAATCAGTGTTGAAAGAAGCCAAGAAAGGTGTTTACTTTAATGACCCTAAACTAAAATACTAAAAATTCAAGTATACTGTTTTACCAAAAAAATCAACTTACAAAATGAAAAAGAAGAACTGCAAGTGCAACAAATTAAATAAAAATTAATTATGCAGATAAAGTACAAAAAAGAAGTGGACAACTTAGTCCAGATGTGTCTCGTTGAGAAAAATGTACCGAATATACAGCCTTCGAGAGCACGAAGTGTCTTCATAAAAACTTGCCTAAAGATGTTTCATTAGTTTAAAAATTGTTTTTTTTGCTGGTACATGGTACTTTTTGAAACAAATTGTTTTATTACTTATAGTTTTAAGCTTCCTTGTTACTACACTATTTTCATTACTCTTATTTAAACAATATAACATCCGAATAACCAGGTACTATTTAAGGTGACTCATATCAGATATAGTTGTAGTAAAAAGTTATCGATGTTACATAAATCAAGGTTGTCTTGATGTCGAAAAGTGCTGAATCAGAAAATCATTTTGCTATTTTATTTCTACTAGCAAAATATCTAGCTAATACAAGAAAATAACTTATAATTTGTTAATCCTTGTATTTAAAACGTCTTTTCAAGTAAAACCACAGCCTTATTATTTTCACACATTGTTAAATAATCAGTTAAATAAATCTGTTTGTTTACGATCAAGAACTAAAAGAAAAATTTGACGTCGCACTTTTTAAATGATACAAAAACAAAAACATTAGAGAAAATACTTTTTTGTCAAGATGTTTCATTATAAAAATATAACCCAGTTAAATAATATGATGTGTTTTGACCTAAAAACATAACTATTACAAGTCAATTAAATATTATACACTACAAATATAAACAAAATGATAATGTATTATTTAAACATTTCAGTTTTTATCACTAATGTTCACGTATGTTCTTCTGGATTGTTTTGTTTGGCTAATATTTCTTACGAGCGATTAGGAAATCGTAGTAGTCATTATCAAAAAATACTTAAATTCATTTGTTGTAAAAGATTCGCATTTCTTTCGTTTGTTTTTCATTATTACGATGAGTAAGTATTCCTAGTTTGTCTTCATGAAGACTTCATTAAGCGATTTGTCGGTTACAAATGAACGGAAATAAAACATAAAATTGTAGATTGTTTGTTCAAACTTTGTGAAGGTTTGAAAAATAATGTTGTTTTGGGTGTAATCAGGTAAATTTACATTCCATTAGAACTTTGTTGTGTTTTTTTAATTCAAAACTACTTTAACCAGCTAAAATTTAATATTTCAATTTATAAGGTAATTGCGAGAACAATTAAAAGCTTCATTGTTGAAAATTTTTCACGAGACTAAACAAACTATATCGGCTTATGTTCAAGAAACATTACGCAAATAAACAATGACAAGGTTTTGATCAACTTTATTCCTATCTTAGTATAAACAATTTAATAAATTACTTATAGTTCCTCGGGAAAGCATTCTGATAAGCACACTTCATGAACTGGAACGCAGTTTCTTGCGGTGTGTCTTTCTGGTAACCACACTGTTGCAATACTTCATTTATGGTCTCATCACTATAACGACCCCCTTTAAACCTCAGTCTGATCATTTCATGTTGGAGTTGACCCGTTGGATCTTGGTAACCCGCATTTTTGCTGACACAAAACAAATACTCCTTCACTTTTTCATCGTCATCGAAATTGCCAATCTGGAGATTTTTTATCGATTCGGAACTCACTTTGGATTGTTCTAAACAAGCAGCACTTCTGCGGAGTTCGTCTTCGGGGTTGTTGAATAAGGCTGCAGCCTGATCGCAAAAATTAAATAAAAATATAAACGGAGACAATGATTTATACCTGGGTGCTGATTATAAAGGAACTGAGAAAAACTGCTGAAGCTCTCATTGTGACTACCAACATTGTTTTCGGTTTCAATTTATAATCGGTGAGGTCTTAAGAAGTGTTGATAAGTCATGTGATGATAATCATCATGAGTTCAGGATGTGTGTCAATATTTTTGTAATCGGTATAGAAAATTGCGCGTCACTTTAAGTTTTTCGCTAGACAGTTTTACAAGACAGATTTTGTCACTTATCTATGACTGTCATTTGTTTTAGAAACAAATAATTCCTGTGTAGAGCTAGGACTTTATTACAGATTAGATGTTGGCGTTTTCATTATCAGTGCGACCTTGACCTAATACAAGGGAATTTCGAAATAAAATAAAAATGGTTTTGTCAAGTTTCTAGAAGACACAAAAATGATATCGTTTATTTATAACTGTAATTAATACTTAACATTATGATAAGTAGTATCAAGAGTAACAAGCAAGTAATACATAAAACAGAAGTAAAAGATTTTTTGTTGCTAAAAGTTTCTGAAAATTTTACCCAGACCAGACCCAGAAATTTTGAAAGTTTTAATTATGTACTACTATTGTTCTCGCTTTCACTGCTTTGAGAATATCGTGGTTGTGCGTGGCTAAATAGTTTATTGAGTTCATCCATTTTTTCTAAGAGACAAGAAAACTGTCTACTGGGATTATTTAAACATTCCATTGATCCTGGTATTTCCGTTCCATACCTTTTCGCGGTAGCGCACGCTCTAAGACTTTGAAAATATGGATGCGAATGTAGATGGGCAAAGTCTAACTTGTTTTTTCTTTTAATTTGCTCATATTGCCGTGGACAATTTTTCTGAAACCAATATTCACTGAAACTAAAAATGCACTTAAAAATATAAATTGTAAAGATGTCCTACGATGTTATAAGTGTATAATTACTTGATATGTGAATGCTATAATTAAGAAACACAGAATCTGCTTCATTTTTACAACTAATATCATACTCGACGTGTTGATTGGTTTTTATAGGTAATAATTATTACTTATTTGTTTAATTTTTATTATACTTAGAACAATGGATACACTTTTAAATAGCGAAAATTTTCAAAATACATCGAAAACAAGAAAATGAAATTGTTAAATAACTCTAAACAATTTGGCTATTTACTGTAAATATGGGCAAAAATACGATATTTGAACAGTGTGTAAAAGGAAATATTAATTTGTTTTTATAAAAATTTGAAAGACCTCACATATTATTTGTCGTAAAGATTTAAAGACCATACTAATATCAAGTTTTTTATTGTAAAATACATTAAAGCAATTATTACAGTAAGTATTAAAATTTTTTCTTAAGATCAAATGTGTTGTCTAGCTACACATTCGTAAAGAAATATTCTGAAATATATAGGATTTATTGACTCTTAAGGTTTTGTTATTTGTTATTCGTTTTTACAGTCCAAAAACTACTTGATATTTTTGGCAATATAAGTTTAGTATTTACTGATAAAAGATTTAATAGTTTTTAAGCAAAACTTTCTTATATAAAGCAAACCTTGAGGTTTAACTCATTTGAAACTACGAAAAATGAATCTGTTTGTAATTCTGTTGTTAGGTCTAGTCACCATTTTACAGGTAGGAATAAATGTTACGTACATTTCTGCTTTTTTATTTTTCTATTTTTTCTTTTAGACCGTATGTGGTTACGCTACTTGTAAAGGTGCATTTCGCATGTACCTTGAAGAACAGAAAGAAAAAAGCAGTGTCGATTTTTTGACTCAATGGGAAGTATATCGACAATGTGAAGTTCTCCCTATTTCAGATAATCGAGTTGCTTCATTCCATTCTGAAGTGCAATGTAAATGTCCCAATAAGAAGGAACAAAATATTTATGAATTAGACAAACCAAAACAGATGTATTGCAAATCTGAAATTACCATTGCTCAAGCTGCCCAAGTTGACTTTTCCAAGAACAGACTACCTCAAGAATTGGAAGATCTTTACAGATGTATTCATAAGGAAAAAAGCCTTCAGGCTCAGAAAAAAGCAAGTCTTGATCACAAATATTATATGTGAAGAACTAAACAAATAGAACCTTATGTCTGTTACTAGTTGTTTGTCCCTATCACCTATCATCCAAATACAAGGTCGCTAAAAACTATGGATACAGTTTAATATTTTAAAAACTGTTCATCAAAACTTATTGAAAATTGGTATATGTTTAAAAGTATTTAAATTCTATCGCCTTAGATGTTTATCAAACTTCTTTCTCCATTTGTTCTCAAGATACAAGACTAAGTTGATTTGTTTTAAATGTTAAGTGTCAAAATTATTATTTTTAAAAAGATCATTTTTTTCTGAGTTCTTATTTAAGAAAAAATTATCGAAGTAATTTAATTTTGAAAAAAGGATTTTTTTAGCCTTGTAAATGTTGTCTTTATCTATCGTTACCGTTTAACGTGCTCTGCTTAACCGTTCTGAAAATATTTAGTTGTATCCATACTTTTTAGCGACCCTGTATATTTATAACAGAAAGCTGCTTTTGTTTTTGTTTAAAAAAAAATAATTTATTCATGGCAAAAATTTTGAGTTTTAATTTGACCTAAAGAATTCGGTAAAGCATGCACAAAATTAAAATTTGCAATCATTTTAATACTTAAAAATTATTTTATTTGAATTTTTGAAAATAATACCTAGTGTTTTGTGTGCTACTAAAAATAAAAGAAAACTTAGCAAGTTTAAGATGTATTTTTCAGAAAATATAAAACATCTTTTTAATTTTTTTATTCTATTTTAGTCAATAATCATCTTTATCTGCCCTCAAATGAGGGTATAAGTTGGTTTTTATGGCACAGATCTGTCAAAAATCTGACAAACAACGGTTAGTTTAATTATTCAAACAATGGAATCAAAACTTGTCACATTCTTTCACATACAAATCCTTTGATTTATGGGAAATCAATTTTCCCTGAGCAGTTTCAACTTCTTGGAAATTTCTTCTGAATAAACGCTTTTTGCTTCAGAAACGTTCATTTCGAAAAATGAATTGTTCTTTGAACAAACGCAGTAACCTTAACAACATCAAAATAGCTAACTTTCTACACAACACTAAAATTTTAGTTGATTTCCTTTAAGGGATTCTAAATATTTGTTTGAATCTTTTAGAAACTATAAAATAGAATAAAACGTTGTATGTACTACGGGCATAATTGTCGATTATGGCCCTTGGGAATTTAAAAGCCCTCGTTCATCAGGCTTTAAACATTCCCTCATGCCATAATCTCCTAATTATGCCCTTTATACATAAATAACTATTATAAATATAGCGGATTTAAGAGATTTCAAATAAGATTTCACAATACTCATATTGACTTTTTGTTTTTTTGTCCAAGCTTCTTTTTTATTCGTTACAGCCCATTTTTTTTTTGAAAATTGACATTTTATGGCCGATACACGTGCAAATACCTACACTAATTAATATTTCAAAAGGTATTGAAATGTGTTTAATGGCTGTTTGCATAAAATTTTATATCTTATTCATATTAATGTCTTTTAATTTAACTTTTATAGTTAATTGGTATTACTTTATTATGGCTTGTAAAAAATAGTTTATAAATCCAGAAATCTACACAAACACTAATCACAGTAAAGGAGAAAACTGTAACTAATGAAGGTTTTCATAAGTTTTTTTGTAATACTCATATTTACAGCACAAGTAAGTAAACCAGCCTTTATGATTGAAAATGTTGTAATTATTTTTGCGCAGATAAGTTGCAACTATGATTGCAAAAATGCCATCAATATGTACATTTATAGGCGTTCTCTCGGTATGGTTGTAAAAAGTGAAGAGGACAAAATCTTAAAATATTGTAATTTGTTTAACTTCGATGACACTTTTAAACGAATACAGTTATGTGATTGTACTACAACGTCTGCAATTGATCAGGATAAACCAATACAAGTGATACACAATTACATGACCGATTTCAATGAGAGTGATAAAATAAATTGCAAAGAAGAATATGATGCAATTCTGGTTGCCACGGACCGTCGAAATTACGACGATTTACCACTTGAATATGAAAAATTTTATCTTTGTAAGCAGAGGCTTACGTAAGCTTCAAAAAACTATTATGATACCAGCAATGAATAAATATACCTAATAAATATAGCTTGTTGAAACATAAATACTTAAATAAAATTTAAAGTAAATTGTATCTTTTTATTTATTCATAACACAATAATAACACATTAATAAAAGAAAAAAATTCTCAATGTCGGTTTTATAAAGTGTTTTTCTAAACTGCTTCATCAAGTTAAGAAAGTGTGCAATAATTACAATAATTAATTAAATTAATAATTATTAAAAAATAAATTAATAATTAAATAAAAGTGAGATAAAAGTAGATATCTTTATACTTTTATGTTTTTGCTGGATTCCAGAATGCTTAGAAGAATAGAATTTGTTTGTTGTAAAAATAATGCGACTTCCTTAATTTTTGTGGAGCAGTTTATTTGTTTAATTTCAGGAAATTCACGGTTTTAAATTGTATAATACCTACAAATTGTTCCGTTTTTATTGTTACAAATCTAAGCACAATTCGATGATTCGTTCACGATCAAAACTTCATTGCTAGCTTTGATGACAAATTTCAAAAAAACACGCATTATAATTATTATATTTATATAGTAGGTAAATATTTTTCAGATAATAAACTAATATTTTTTGCAACTTTTAGAAAAAAAAAATGACAAAATGTAGCAACAGCAAGTATATCACTGGAAACAAAAAAAATGTGACGTTTTGTACTTTTAAATATTACAATAAAGCAGGCTAAATCGACGTCTAGTTTGACTTTCTAAAAATGTCTAAAAAATGGTTAATGTTAAAATTGAGGTTACTGTCTAAAGACTGTTTTACATGATTGTTATATCAACAGAATGACATTAATGTCCTATTGTTGTGGATTAATTAATGTTTAAAAGTGTATTAAAAAATGGTCATTTGCATAAAATTTTACGTTAATTAGTATTACTTTATTAATGATGTGTGACAAAAATGGGTTTATATGCAGATATCTAAAGATAAAGAACCAACTACAGTAGTGTAAAATTTGTAAATAATGAAAGCTTTAACGAATTTGATTGTAATACTTACATTTACATCACAAGTAAGTATATTTAACTTTTATTATTAAAAATTTTGTAATAATTATTGCGCAGATAAATTGTAACATCGAATGCAAAGATGATATCAATTTGTACATCCAAAGGCGCACTCTTGGTGTAGATGTAAAAATTGAAGAAGAAAATATCTTAAAACATTGTAATTTATTTGACCTCAATAATGCTTTTAAACGCGTAGAGTCATGTGAGTGTCCTGTAATTAAAAATATAGATTGCAAAGAAGAATATCAAGCAATACAAGTTGCTACAGATAATCATTTTATCGATCATTTACCGTTGGAATACGATAAGCTTTACAATTGTAAAAAGAAAATCGAGTATGTTAGAAAAATGTTGGAATCATCTTTGAACAACAGGTTTGAATATGACCCACAGAATTGGGAAGAATAATGCCCTAAATGTAGTTTTCTAAAACACACAAAATAAAAATTAAAGTAGATACATTAGTTTTATTTTTCTACACAAGTGGAGCACATAAACAAAAAAATAATATTTTTTTTATACTATAAAAGTAAAAACCAATGTTTATAAATAAAGCATGTAATAAAAATGATAAGACCACTAACAAGTGGATGGCCTAAAGTCAATATATTCTTTATTGTTGTTCCTCTTAGCACCATATAAGGAAACCTCCCAACACTTACATAATCTATCATCAAGTCTATAATAGCAAATAACAAAGTGATAATTTCTTGTATAAAAAGCCTTTTTGCAAAAGAACTGGTAATAAAAATGAAAACCATAATTTTCTTTGTCTTCGTCTTAGTCGGAGCTTTGGTAGGTAAGCACTTATTCCGCTATTGTATTTTTTAATAGAGTTTTGCTTCCAGGCTTTGACTAAAGAATCAGTAGATAAGTTGGAACCAATTAGCAAAGAATGTCGAGAACTGAACGGAATCTCCGAAGACATTATCCTTAAAGTCAGAAGAGGAGAAGCAGTTAACGAACCAAAATTGAAAAACCATATTTTGTGTGTTTCCAAGAAGACCGGCCTTGCTACCGAAACGGGTGAGACTAACGTAGAAATTTTGAGAACCAAATTACGCAAAGTAAGTGAGAGTGACAATGAAGTGAACAACATCATTCAAAAATGTGTCGTCAAGAAAATCACTCCCGAAGAAACAGCTTTCGAAATATTCGCCTGTTTGAGAAAAATCAAACCGAATTTCTCTCCAGTCAATTAATCACCTGTGCAATTACTCCAGCCAATAAAATGTTATCTTATGGTAATATACTTTTATTAAACCAATTGTTTTCAACAGCAATAAATGTATCCCTTTTTTAATTATTTGATTAGGTACTTATTCCTTCAAACGTCTGGATATGAATTTCGTGTTTTTTGAAATTCTGGTGATCACCTGTGGTGCTTTTCAGGTAAGCAAATAGGCAAAAGTAGCTTTTAGCTAAAACGCGTTGTAGATTCCAATCAGCACATAGGATGAAGATCGGGTCAACCTTATGAAAGTATGTAGAGAATCATTTGTAAACTTCATAAGTTCATTTAATACGCAAAAGGCCATAAACGAAGGAATGTCAGCAGAAGAGAAAATACTTGAAGAGTGCATGTTCAAAGTCAATTTTATATAAACAAAATATCTTAATTTAGTTATGAAGCTTGTTTCGACATACCTGTTTGCATAAGAACAAACACATAACTGTTTTAGAAATTATTAAATTAAATGTAATTTTAAAATTATACATATAGGTATTGCAATAAGAAAGATTAATCATCAGAAAGCACCATATTATTCTTATCGTATTTCCAATTTTTATACAACTAAGTACATAGTAGATCAATATGATACAAATCCACTAATGAAATACAAATGACAAATAAAAACAAAAATTGGCAAATTAAATGCTTGTTTAATCGATAATAGTGTTTATTAACTAAAGGAATATTATATTACATTAAAAATAAAAAAAATAATATTGTGATAACAGGAAGAATCTTTGAACTTGACAACAATGATAATAATTTTACTTTTGTATAAATAAAGGAATCTAATATTGTGTGGAAACACATTAAAACGATCATAATGAACTGCTTCGTCTGTATAACTTTCACTTTTGTGATAATAATTGGTGCACAGGTAAGTTTACTCCATAGATTTCCTATTTGTATTATTATTAAAATTTCTGAAGGGTCTAACTGAACAACAGACTGAAAAACTAAACCAAGTTAGCAAGGAATGTCGTACTTTGACCGGAGTGTCTCAAGAAACTATAACTAATGCACGTAACGGCAATTTCGAAGATGATCCTAAACTCAAACTCCAAATTCTCTGTGTAGGAAAGAAAGTGGGAATAATGACTAAATCTGGACAAGTTGACGAAAACGTGTTAAAATCCAAACTGAGGAAAGTGTCTGATAATGATGAAGAAGTTGATAAAATTTACCACAAATGCGCGATCAAGAAACAAGCTCCCGAGGAAACAGCGTTTGAAACAATAAAATGTGTCATGAAGAACAAACCAAAGTTTTCAGCAGTTGAATGATTTGTGTTAACGTTCTAATGAGAAAGTTTGGAGTTTTCGTACAAATGTGTTTGGTTGTGTAGAAATAAAAGTTTTGTTTCGTAGGTTTTATAATTTTTTGCAGATCCCTAGTGTGTTTATTAGAAGTACATACATACAAGAAAAATACTTACTTTTTAAGGTCAGAAGAACAAACTATATTGATTTTCTTCTTAAGTAATTATTATTATTTCCTTTATCTCGAAGAGTATTGACCTCATCTAATTAAAAAATATCTCTACGTCTATACTTGTAAGATTATTAAATTTGTATTATTTTTTAATTCGTGTTTACAAAGACGATCCTAGTGTGGAGTGGTTCGGAAGTGGGAGTGTAATAAATAGCACTTAAAGACGAAAAAATTAAATTGGATAATTCCGAATTGTCGTTCCTACAGGTCATTTCCATAGCGAGGCTCTTGAAAATTTCCATTTCGCCTCGAAGGGTAATGTCTTTCAATTAAAATAAATTTGTTGACCAGTGCATTTTGAATTGAGCCCATAGGACAAAGGAATAATCCTTGAACTTGCATCTCAATTATGACTGATTGTCAGAATAAACTAGATAATTCTCTATATAAGTCCCTCGACTATCTTTCCAACAACATTGTACCTATCTCGACTGAAGACATAGCAGCAAAATGAAATTTCTTGTGTGCCTCCTCTTTGTCATCGTTGCAGTTAACGTAAGTTTCTTTTAAATATTTTCTGTGTTCAGCTTAGTGAAAGCTTCCAGGCTCTGACACAAGACCAAAAAGAAAAACTCGACAAGATTAGCAAAGAATGCAAGAATCAATCAGGAGTGTCGCAGGAATTGATTGACAAAGCACGCACTGGTGAACTGACCAATGACCCCAAATTGAAAGCTCAAATCTACTGTGTTTCCAAAAAAACTGGCCTTGCCACTGAAGCTGGAGAAATCAATATGGACAATCTTAAAACCAAATTGAAAAAAGTCGCTGCTAATGACGATGAAGTTAATAAAATCATCCAAAAATGTGTTGTGAAAAAGCCAACACCGGAAGAAACGGCTTTCGAAGTTTACAAGTGCTTACACGCCAACAAACCCAACTTCTCCGTCGTTGATTAAATCGGGCTCATTGCTTGACTTTTCAGGAATTTTGGAATGTCTATAATAATAAATGAGTTTGTTGCTTGATGTTAAATAAGAAAAATAAACAATTAGAGTAAAAATATAATGGTTTTTGTTTAATTCTTAGTAATATTAATAGGATAATTTCAAGAATCATTGAACGTTGCAATAACGATAACATTAGACCTATAAAATGCTAAACTACTGGTCATTTAAATAGTTTATAACAAGATTGAACTGATAAAAACTTAAATAAAAAGGAACTTTTTCAAAATTCGTGTAATTCAGTACTGCAATGCAAAAAATAGTTTTTGTTGCTTTTTTGGTTTCTTCTTCTTTGGTAAAACTTACTTTTATATTTTCTTGTTACTACTCTAATTTTCAAGGCTAGTTTTTTTGATCATGAAGAAATACAAAAAATGGAATGTTACCCTAGTGTTATCGGAGGGTTAAAACCTGAACACTGGCCAAGTGTAGCAGCGTGCATTTTCTATAAAAAAGGAATGCAAAATCTAAAAGGAGAATTCAATATGGACATACTGAAACAGAAACTTGCAAAGGGTAAGGACGATAAAAATTTAATTGAAGATATTGCTGAAAATTGTGTTAACAAACACGATATTACAATGACAGCATCAATGAAGACAGCAATTTGTTTGCATAAGCGTGCACCATGGTTTTCTCCTTATAATCACTAAACGTTTGCATTATCAATAACTCAATAAAGTATGTATTTTTGAGATAGATGTTGGTCTATACCAGTATAATCCCACAAAATCGTGTTAATAGAAGGAATTTTAAGGCTAACGGTAATTTAAAAATTGTCAAGAGAATCGTTGCTTGTCCTTTATACACCTTCAAGTTATCTCTTGAGATGCTGTTACGGCAATAATTTATTTAAAACGTCGAGAGTGGTAAAACATGAGTAAAGTAATAAAGCTGATCCTTTAATATCCTCCCCTAAGATTAAATCCCATCCCAAAATGTCTGAAACTTTAAACTGAAATTGGTTCTCCATTTTCAACAAAACAGTGGAAACAGAAATATGTACATGCACCGGTCGATATAGTAACGGGCATCAAGGATAATGCCCCGGTCTTATCTTAAAGGGACGCATACATTAAGGTGCATTACCTAAAGCGTTTTCTAATGGTAATTATCCTTGTGAACTTGTTTCAACACTGCTCATGTAATAAATGCTTTTAATAGTTTCACTGTACATTAAAATGCAATAAACAGTATAATGTGAGAGCAAATAAAAACTAAAAATGATATTGTTCATATTGATTATTGTGTAGCCTGAAATTGCTAATCAATAATGTAAATAATTATAGACTAATAAAAAATTAATTGGACACGTTGATGATAAAATTATTCGATCACCGTATTCAAATTTTGATCCTCCATATATCTAACAAGTTTTTTCTTCTTACTGGTTACCCACTTCTGTTTTTTTTAATCCACACTATTTAGTAACAACAAATCAAAACGGTGTCGTTCAAAGTCCAAAGTGTTTAAATTTCCAGACGCTTCTTAGAAATAATTGAATAAACTTAATATTAATAGAATTATAAGATGCATGACCACAACAATAATAATTACATAACGACCTTTTCCGCTTACTCATTTGCACTGAGTTCACTCGTGACGCCCGCCGTCTGACATAACTTGTTCCTACTAGTTTGCATAAATAATTATAGTGATTTTAATGCTTGAATAGGCTTATTTCTCAAGTGACTTTTTGAATAGTTGAATACGATTCTACATTATTTTTATTAACAAACCTGTATCACAAATTTTAATATTGTCAAGCCCCTCATTCCAATAAATTTCCACTGCGTTATTTTCCAGGTCGATACCTTCCAATAGCATCTTCGAAACCGTCACATTTTATCTAGCCCACACTCGCTCTTCTGACCTACCAATAAATTTATTGTCTACATTCGCACTACTTATATCCTGACCCTGAAGTCTGTTCAAAAAGATCATTTGAACTTTTGTAATTTATATTTGATTTCATTATTCTCTTTCCTATACTAACACACAAAAGATCATTCTGGTGCAGCGTTGAATATTTCTGTTGTTTACTGTTAATGAGTCTTTGCTCCTATTGGAAAAGTCGGGCAATTTGTAAATGCAAAATAGGTGAATTCATATAATAAAATCAAAGTTCGCTCTCTTGAGAATCATTCAAAAAAAAAAAAAATAAACCGAGGTTGAAATTTCATAAAAAATTACAATTGAAAACAAAACGATCAATAATATTAAAATAGAATTTTTCTGACAGCATGTACTACTTATAATCTTTTTCACTGTCACAAAAAATAAATTAGTTTTTGCAATATCTATATGTAAATCTTTATTCACCGTTCATGTACTGAACATATATTTTGCATATCTCTACAAAATTAATGCTAATCTTTGTATCTTTTATCAAAGTCAAGAGCAACAACTATGCTATAATTATAATATACTCTTGTAAGAGATAAAAAAATAACGATTTAAATTTTTACTTTTTGAAAATCAGCCCCGCTTGGTCTAATTTAATTTCTATCATATTTTTAGTTTTGAAAAGTATGCCTTCGGAATTTTCAAAAAAAACTTATTTTACTAAAAGTATCTTTTATGTGGCAAATACCTACGAGAAAAAAATATTTAAAAAAAATTGTTTATAACTCGCAAGCTCGCTCGTATTTCAATTGACATCTGCGGCTGTTGTGAGATTACATTACTAGGTATGTAAGTACATACCAGGTGAATAAAAAGTATGGAACCAAGCATTTTTTTCGTAAACTAAGCACTTTACAAAAAAAAAATAATTAGTGTTGTGTAAAGTCCAATTAAAATGTGACCATTTATCAAGAATAACATTTTTCGAAATTTCTTTTAGTTTTCGAGTTCTGGAATTTTTTTTTTTTTTTAATGGCAACCCACTATGGTAATTTTTTTAATTAAAGATTATGATCTAAAAATGACCTCTAATTAAACAGAATTGTTTTCTAGTCAGTACTTTTTTTTTAATAATTTGTTAAAGTTGCGTTCCGAGCCCATCACGAAGATTTTCCGAACTTGAACGAAGGAGTCGTTTCATGACTTTGGTCGTTGGAGAGTCCGGTTTTTGGTGCAGGAGTGGTTCCGGATGGATCAAAAAATGTAAAAACAAATCATTTTCTTCTATTTTTAGTCGATTCGAAACCACCCCAAAGCACCTGCATAGAAATCAGCGCTCTCCCATGATGAGAAGTATGAAACAACCACTTCGGTTAAGATCGGAAAATCTTCGTGATGAGCTCGGAACGCAATTTTCACAATTAATTAAAAAAAAAGTACTGGCTAAAAAACAATTTTATTTAATTAGAGGTCATTTTTAGATCATAATCTTTAATTAAAAAAATTACCATGGTGGGTTGCCATTTAAAATTTTTTTTTCCAGAACTCGAAAACTAAAAGAAATTTCGAAAAATGTTATTCTTGATAAATGGTCACATTTTAATTGGACTTTACGCTACACTAATTATTTTTTTCGTAAAGTGCTTAGTTTACGAAAAAATCGATTGGTTCCATACTTTTTATTCACCTGGTATGTACATACATTCGTTAATAACTATCTATAACATTATTATTAACACTCACATTCTTATATTTACACCAAGTTAAGTGACTGAAACACGAATGCAAAATACATTTTAGCCACAACCAAATTCCAAGTTTCATTGAGTTTTCACATAACAGTCAGTGTAATATTAAAATATCAAATTATTCTTTAATTAAATTGATTGCGAATAAAACGTTGTATTACATTCGTGTTTTAGTCGTATGTTATTCATTTAAACATTGGAGCTAACGCCTCAGTGATAAAAATTCTTGTGTGAAAAAATACTTTCTAGGCGTAAAACACTTATAGGTACAATAAATAACTATTATTGTATTTGTAACTATAAACTTGTCTCTAAGCACCCGAAAGCGGGCATAATTTGGCTTTTATAAGCGCTAGAATTTTATAACCATTTATAACACACTTGATCTCAATTTTTACACCAAAAAAAATATGTACAATAGTACGTTGTATGTACCACGGGCGTAATTGTCGCTAATGGCCCTCAGGAAATTAAATGTCTAATAACGTCAAACATTCCTTTGAGTCATAATCTCTTTATTATGCCCTTGGTACAACAATTACTATTAAAATACTTATTTTATGTTAAAAAAATTGTAGGTAATTTATTTCTGTTCAATTATGTTAAATTGAATTATATTGTTATAAACCACAAAATTGTAACATTCACTATTGTAATCGGAACCCTTAATTATCCAAATGACGGCAACTGAGAACCGATAACAAAACAATTTCCTCTTAAAAGCTATAAAACCAATTTACACTTATTTCCGGCAGTCACTCTTCAGTCATGGAAAATCGTCTCGTGCTTCTTATCGTAATCAATACGCTTCTGTTGGCACAGGTAAAAACCCTATCTCTTTGGAATTAATCTAAAGTTAGTACTGTAGACCGCAGCAAAACAAGAAGACTTCCATAAGAAGTGTCTCGCTTCCTCCGGAGCAAACGCTGATGTGATTGCTAAAGTCCGAAATGGGAAATTCTCAAACGACCCTCAAACTCAGAAATATTTCGGTTGCATGCTGCTTTCGGTAGGAATAGTAAACCAGTCTGGTCAGTTGCAAGTCGATGTACTCAGAAAAAAGGTGCCTAAAGACATGAAGAAGGACGAAGCAATAAAGATTTACATGAGTTGCAAGGATAAAAAAGGAGCAAATAACGATGAAACAGCTTACTTGCTGTACAAATGCTTTTGGGAAGCCACTCCGCGTCATTTGAGAATCGACGGACAATAAACATAAAAGTAAATTTGTACTAAAAGAAAAATCAATAAAGGTTGAAAAATTCAAAAAGAGACGTGGTATGAGAAGAGAATGTGTCCACTGGGGATACTAAACGACGAGATAAATTTACGATATCTGCAGCAAAATTTGTAATATTTACGAATATACGGTTGGTATAATTTCTAAATATTAATTATTGGTAAACAAAGACCAAAACCCTTAACTCAGTATATAATATAATTGCAGATTGTTTGAGTTGCAAGTGAATTTTTATTGTTATAAATGGACGTTAATTTTTATAAACGTCGCTAATTTCAGAAAGTTTGAAGTCGGAAAGTTTTGAGAAACATAGCAGTAAATGGCTGAATTTCTAAAATCAAAATCTTATTATAAGCTTGTTGCAAAACATTTCGATAATTTGATGAAAGTATTGTTCATGGAAGCACAGCTTTTTTTTAACAACTTAATATTTTAAAGCTATAGCCATATTCACACTCTGTGAGGGCAACACCCAATTCGCAATTCAAATCAATTAAAACAGGAAAATAAAAACGCCAAAGAAGCATCAACCTTTCTAAAAATAGAATAATTTATTCCTGAAATTTACATAGAAACACGTGACGGGTCCACTCAACTCATTACACTCAAAGATGCGGAAATTATAAAAATATTTTTCCATCAAAATCTCGAAAAAGAATTTTCTTTAACGTCACATTTCTTTCATTAGAGAAGTAATAATGGAAGCTCAACACCGGGTAGCTTTTGTATTTCTTATTTCGACTAAAAGTAAAAAGGGTTAAAATAAGTAATATACAGGGTGAGTCTTAATTTGCCCAACAATGAGAAACAGTGAAAAAAAAGTCAGTAAAAGTTTTTTAATTACCGAGATATTGCCTCATAAAAACACTATTCAGCTTTTACATTGTAAATAATACCAATAATACCTTAATTTGATATTCGATAATGATAATCAAAAAAATTCTAGTCAGTGGGCCGTATGAATAAAGTTAAGTAAATGCTGCTATTTGCAATAGTAAAAGATACACGTAATTTAAATTTTATGAGAAAGAAAGAGACAAAACTATAGTAAAAACTTTTGCTACATTTTATTCATGCTACCCACTATGTAATGAGTAAAATGCAAAATAAATTAAATAAAACTTTTTTTTAATTAAATTAACTAATGACAAATTAAAGAATCTGATATGTTTACCACCTACCAGTATACCGAGCTTGGCCAAAATAATGATAATCTTGGTATTATTTAAAATTTAAAAGTTGAATAGTGTTTTTATCAAGAAATCTCTCAATAATTAAAAAACTTTTTTCATTATTCGTCATTATTGTTCAAAAACTATTCTTTCCTAAGTTTATTAAAGCTAAAGACCTTGTACCTTGTTCCAGTCCTGGTGCCACAATTAATGAGAAATATAATTACTTACCTGCGTTAATTTATTACTGTTTATAATATTATTATGATTTTTAGAAAAGTTTATTTTTAAATCCAAAAATACATTAGTTTTATGTTAATAATAATGATTTTGTTTGCATCATATTGAGTTTTTACAGCACAATTAACGTTTCAGCACGCGCAATCGAGATAAATAAAATAAAAGCCGTCGTTTCATTTATTCAGCCATTTACTGATTCGGTTTCGTTTCAAACAAAAATTTATTACCAACAAATATGAACAAGCAAAATCCGTGGAAATTTCAATTCGGTTCAAAGCTTCTCGACTGAGTACACACAACCCACTGTTTTTTATCGTCGGATAACGAAATTTCAAACACGTTTTCAAACTGTCCCAATTCATGCAGTATTGCAAAGTTGTATGCTCTATGGCCTCTCTAACAAAGTTCAACAGTTTGCGCCTAATTAACTTAGCTGCATCTTACCCTCGGGTTATTCAGCGGATACGGCTTTAAAGACCCATAAAAAGAAGCATAAAAGAGAGAATTGAGTGGGACAATCGCAAAGTGGCCAAACATATTTGAAGGAATCCTCTCGATTCCATCTCATGTTTTATTAAAAGAGTTACGGCTTTCATAAAGCTGGGGAAATATTGTAAATTGAAGTGACAGTGGTGAAAAAATTGAAAGGCAGGTTATTGGGTCATGAGACTAGTTTTAGTTTGTGATGACTCAAAATAAAAAAACTATATGAAAACCTGACTCGCAAAAAGTGCCCTTGTTTTTAAGCTTTATAGTTTCTCTGGGGACAGAGATCAGTCCAACTTTCTGCAATTTCCTCCACCCTAGTCAGAATTAAACAAGCTGATACAAGTGTATGTACAGACCTATTTCAATTCGTGACTGGCAGCAACTAATCAACACAAACTTCTGCTTCTATTGTTTGGATTTACTCGAGGATTTTCCATTCAGCTCGAGATCAATCACCGGAAGCTTTTGGAGCTTCATCTGTCGAGATTCCCTTATCGTACAAATGGTGTTGTATAACAATTAACTATACGTGCAATTAAATAAAAATATACCTAGATCAAGGTCTTAGTATTGATTACGTACAAAAGTGAAAATGGCGTTTTAGCATTTGCACCTCATCTGGTTTGAACGAGAAATAATAAAAGTGGTATGTGTCGAGTATAACTCAATTAGCTTGCAAAACTTTCGTAACGGACATCTTAAATTGACTCTACAAACAAGTTTATATGCAAATTGCTGAGAACGACTTTGAAGTTTAATAGCCCGAATGAATGTTTCTTTGACTTGTTATTCATTAGTTGTTGTTAAGCCCAAAAGAGAGTCTTTAGTTGATAAAATCGAGTTTACAAAAAAGTTGAACGTTGTTTTGACCCTTTAGACCAACTTGTCGAAGTCGAAGGTGAACGACGCTAAAAAAATAAGCAAATATTTTATAGGCTTAAATAAATTTTTCAGACTCTTGTTTAAGTAGCAAAAGTATACTAAAAACTTTATTAAAAAACCATTTTAAAAAAATATACATAAACATAAACTATATTTAGTCATTTAAAATTTATTTTAGTTAGATAATGACCTAAAGTTTAAAAGTGACCACCAACTCAGGTCAAATCAATAAACAAATCATCGAACTAAACAGGTAGGTATTTTCTGGCATTTGACACATATTGATTAGATCAAAACATAAAACCTATATACAGTATCTTGAGTTTCTTGTTGTTTACAACTTCTGCAAACAAAACTATATACAAGGTGAACAAAAAGTATATAAACCATGCGGTTTTTTTTTGGGAAAATTGAATAAAATGTAGGTATGTAGTTGTAATCCTTATTAGATCATTACCTTTATAAAAAAAAGTTTTAAAACAATTCAAACATTTGGCAGAACTCAAAAACAAAAAAATTAAATAAAACTTCTTCTTAAAAAAACGTTACATTATTTTATAGTACTTTATCATTTATCAATTAGTTTAAAAAAAAAAATAAATAGTTTAAGCAAATGATGTTCCATACTTTTTGTTCACCTGGTATTGTATTATGTACTTTATTGTGATATTAAAAAAATAATTATTTTTTTAAATTTTGTAACTTGGATCGCTTTTAAATTACTATTTTCACAACAAGATGATTTTTGATCAATTTGATTACCCTCCCAGATAAAAAGCCAGTATGAAAACTATTATTTTACAAAAAATTAATAATTATTTATGAACCAAGAGCATAACAAGGAGATTATGACTCGAAGAGATGTTTAATGCTCGACTTTAGGGGGCTTTTAATTCCCTGAGGGCCATAATTGACAATTATGCCTGTGGTACATTCAACGTTTTACTGTATTTTGCACAGCGTTTTGTTTTTCTTAAATAAGAATAATTTAATATTTACAAAAATTAAGATCGCCTATTTTAACGTGGTTATATGGATACCATGCGATTCAGTTTAATAGAAGAATTGGTTAAGTATAAGAAAAAACCCAAGGGTGTCTATGTATACAGGATCGCTAAAACGTATGGATACAGCTAAATATTTTCAGAACTGTTTAGCAGAGTACAGTTTACTTGTCTTTTAGTCAAAATTCAGATGGCAAAGAACTAACGATAGATAAAGACAACATTTCCAAGGCTAAAAAAATTTACATTTTTCAAAATTTAATTAGTTAAATAATTTACGACTAAAATAAGATATGCATGTGCGAGTGCATGTGCTACATTACAGAACTCAGAAAAAAAAGATCTTAAAAATATTAAATTCGACTCTTCTTGCCATTAAAAAAAAAATCAAGTTAGCCTTGTAGCCCCCTCATTTGAGGCGCTAGAATTTAAATGCTTTTAAGCATATACCAAATTTCAATAAGTTTTGATAAAAAGCTTTTATAATATTTAGTTGTATCCATACTTTTTAGCGACCCTGTATAAGCCAAATTATGCCCGCTTTTGGATACTTAGAAACCGGTTCATAGTTCTAAAATACATATAATAAAGTACAATAGCATTATATGAAGTGATCTAGAAAGACTATGTCTGTTGGTAACAGATTTGGAAGTATTTTTGGTAATTGATTGTTGAATTGTTGTTAATCAAAAGCGTACTTCATTTAAAAACTAGAGTCAGGATTGCCAACAGATTCATTCATTGTGAATCACTTTGTAGTTATAACGTAATCATTATTTAATTTAAATGCTAAAGTATTGAATTTCTTCCTTGCTTGTTTTATTTTACTTTGATATTGTTTACACTTTTCTAACAATTATTATTCTGTTAGTAAGTACTGCTGCAAATTGCGTTTCTGCAGAAGAAATACAAAAAAAATCTTAGTGTCATATTACTTTTTACTTCACTTATTAACAGAACAGAAAGTTTATTGAAAATACACACATTGCAAATGTCAAACTAAATTATGATTTCAAACTAAGCACTACAGTTTTAACTGACAAAATGCCCAACATGAATTTCCTAATTAATTAATTAAAGCTTTCATACTAAATTGCTGAAAACTCTCTTAGTTTTACGTTTATAAAATAGTTAGAAAATCAACTAGAAATTTAGTTTTTGAATTCGTAAAACTAATTTTGCTGTCCAATTGATTAACACAATTCGAATTTTTTTCGTTCTCACAGCACAAAAGATTTTGTAAAAATAATTATATTATAAAGCAGCCCAATTTGTGTTTTTAAGCACAGTTATTGTTTTCTGAATTAATTACTTTAACAGAAAACAGTGTTTTGATTACGAAGTGCATAAAAAGTAAACTCGTGCTAAAAAATGAAGTAATAAAACTAAGAGTCTTATTATAATTTCGAACAAAAGTCTGTTGTTTCCTATTTAGCTATTATTATATTGCATTTCCTGGTGCAGCACTTTAACAAGTGAATAATTACCTCCCATCACAAAACTAAATTACGAGCCCCACTTTATCGTGTTACAACTCAACACGTTTTTTCAAAAAAAGAGATAAGTTTTAATATTGAGTATTAGTTTACAATCATATAATACTCGTATATTATATAAATAATAAGACAAACACAGAGTATGTTTGTCTTGATTAAAAATCAAAACTGAACCAGACAATTCAGATTTATTTGTAACTCACTAGTGAAAGAGTACCTAGCACTCTTCTCTCTTTTCAATTAATCTAAAATAAGACGAGAAATTTCCTACGTTTGAATAAAACGTTATTATTTGCAAACTCTTATAGTATGCAGGCAGAACTGCAATATACGTCAAATGTATAGATAAAACAAATCTACGAGGAAAATTCTCAGTATTTCTCTCATTCCGCTAGAATCACACTAAACCAAACATATAAATGTTTTATAGAGCACGTCTTTAAAAGCATTGTAAATGAAATATGATGCATCCCAGAGGGCAGAGAGCACTGAGAGCAGTCAGTACTTAGTCAATATAATATTCTCTTCAGTTTGTATCCTCCTTCTTTATTGATTCGACGAATTGTCCGCAAATGTTATTTACGTCATTTTCCCAAATATCGACCGGACATAATTAATATTAAGTATAGTCGCAATGTGAAAATTATTATAAACAAGTCAATAACGAAGTCAGAGGTGGCGAAATCAATCGACCATACTCTGCTTGTAAATAAACAAATGATTGTTTATGCAATTTTCTCGGTATTGTTTACATAATATAAAAGCTGGATTATTCCATGTAAATATAAAAAACTTTATTAATAATTTCTTTCCCACAACTACGCAGCAGGATTGCCAGAAAACATTGCACCACCCAATAAATATAACACACTGTATTATTCAGAGTGTCATGGGTATAGCCCAAGGCCACAAGACATAAATAATCTATTAGTAAATAGTACACCGAGGGAAAAATCCGCAAGGACTTGATTAAATTGTCTTTTCACAATGAATCCTTAATTACAATTTGCCGCAAAATAAGCGAATTAATCTGCAGCCAACATAATGCTCAATAATTACCCTTAATCTCTTCCACAACTAATTCGTTTTGTACGTGCATGTGTTCAGTGGGTAAACACGTAAGTGTTTTTATTGATTGCCTGCCGTGACGGGAAATTAGGTAAACATTGTCAATTTCCCTGTTTTGTGTGTAGGAACGCAACAAATTGTCTGAATTTTGTTCAGTTCTTCCGTTATTCTTCCTTGTAATTGGAAGATTAATGACGCTGTAAACTATGATTGATTTACACCTTCAAACCAACCACTAATCGATCAAGGAATATAACGCGTGGTAATTCGATGACCCACTCAATAATTTAAACATTGTCTACCACAAATGAATTAATACTTGACCCAGATTATGCCTTGCATGAATGAAGAAAAATAATAAATAACATTAAACGCGAGATGACGCAGAGCGGCGCGCCTCGAGATATTAAGTGCGAAACATTTCACCCAAAAATTAACATTGACACAAAATGTTCATAAATTTATTTATTCACTTATCTTGATTTATCATCTCAAGATTAGAATATTAATTTTCTTTATAAAAATTAATACATGTAGTTATTACTAACGTCATAAGACCGATATGTAGCAAATAACGGACATGATTGAAGTTTGTAAACTCGCGTCTGTTATAAACGTATCGGCCATATGTTTTAAAAGATTTTCGAAAAATCATTCTAAATCATAATGCCAAATAATGTCAAATTTCAGACGCAAGTAGCCTTTCGAGTCTACCTTTTATATAGCAACATGCGTAACAATTAAAAACGTCTTTTAACGGTCTAGACTTATCGTTGCCATAACAAGCATAGAGACACTAGAGATATGATCAAATAACGATCAAATATCGACAAATAAATAACACATTTATATGTTAATATTATTTATTAAATTATTATTAAAATTAGATTATTATTAAATTTTTTGTCAATTTATTATTTTTGAGAAAAATTTCTCATAATGATAATAAAGTGCATGTTTTTGAACAGGCACCCCGTAAGTCATTATAAAAAATTGAGTAAAAAATTTAGTTACTCTATGAATCTTGTGTATGTACAGGGTGCGCCAGAACTCGCGCCCCAGAGAAAAATGTTATATAAGGTAAGATACCAGGAACATGGAAAAAATGTTAAAAAAATTTTATCTATAAAAATTTCGAAGTAATGAGAGTTTAAAGTTTGCACTTTTACTCTGTTTATTTCTGTAGGAAAAATAATTTTCCAAGTTTTTTTGCTATAAGCTATTAAAAGAGGAATCAAGGACGCTGTATCCTAAATTGTAACTCTGTTCAATATTATTTGTGGCTTTTGTTGGCAAAATTTTTGTCCCTTTACTAAATAATTGTAAAAAAACATATACAATATCATCAGTATCATTAATATAAAAAAATGCCAAATGTCAAAAAATAAATGTAAAAAATTTTTGACAAATAGAATTTTTTTAAACATTTTTTTCATGTTCCTGGTATCTTTCCTTACTTGAAAATTTTCTCTGGGGCCCGAGTTCTGGCGCACCTGTATGTACATATTGTAAACTAAAGGTAGGTCATATTAGTCATATTGTCTATAACGGCAAAATGTAACTACCTGATCTCAGCTAGTATACAGGATGTTCCGTCAATACCCCATATTAGAAGTATTGTGAGTTGGAATAATCGTATTTATTTGAAAATTGGTACATAGCTATAAACCATTAAGTCCTCCTAAATGAAAATATTTTCAAGATGACGGCACTTCCGGTTATACCGGAAGTCGGTCTCAACTTTCCTATTTTAAATGTAAAGGTATATTTTTTACTGCGTTTTTGAATTAATCGGGTTATTTTAAGGGAGTTTTTATCAGCTTTTCCTATACTTAAATTTAGCTGTTTTCGAAATATTTGAAGTTTTTCAAAAATTTTTGGATCTGCACTTTCCATTTTAAATTCGGTAACTCTGCTATTTTTTTAAATTTTAAATTTTAAAAAATAGCAGAGTTACCGAATTTAAAATGGAAGGTGCAGATCCAAAAATTTTTGAAAAATTTAAGTATAGGAAAAGCTGATAAAAACTCCCTTAAAATAACCCGATTAATTCAAAAACGCAGTAAAAAATATACTTTTACATTTAAAATAGGAAAGTTGAGACCGACTTCCGGTATAACCGGAAGTGCCGCTATCTTGAAAATATTTTCATTTAGAAGGACTTAATGCATTATAGATATGCACCAATTTTCAAACAAATATGATTATTCGAACTCCTGATACTTTTAATGTGGGGTTTAGACGGAACAGCCTGTATAGTATAGTAGCTAGTATAGCTAGTATATATAGTATATATAGTATATTCCCATTGTGACCACCTGCGCCAAATGAAACTTTTCGCAATTGAAACACTTTGCAATATTATTGATTCTATGTTATACCAAAGGCATTTTCTTGTTTTCTTGCAGCCGTAGCAAATAATTAAATTTTGTTTCCTTCTGCGGCTAAATGTGTCACTTAGAGCAACGTTATTTGTCAAATTGACACGCAACGATGCTAACAAACCCAGGACATTTACATTTTGTCCGTAACGTCTTCTGGGAATAGTCCTGCCATTGATAGATGACCCAAATCGTTTATCTTGGAATTTCAACTTGCGTGCTTGTAAAAAATCGAAGTTGTACTTTTAAAGTCGCACGATCAATTCGACGATTGCAAATTCATGAATGGTCTTTTGTCGACATCCACGATAACAAAGAAGCAACGCGTCTACATTGAAATGCTTTCAATAGAAATTTTTACGCATCGGTTGTAATATAAGTTTGCTGAATGATTCGATATGTTGTAACATATTTCCGAATAGTTGGAATCGTCTTATAGCAAAGAAGGTTTATCTTGTTCTTGCATTGGAGCGTTGGGGAGCAATAAATTCACTTCTTCTCGGCTTTATAATGAAATAAGTTTTGTGATGGATTGGAGTTTCATAAAAGAGGTTTTGATAAGTTTCCAAAGAGGCTGGAGTGCTTTTAATTGTGCGACAACAATCATAAAAAATAGTAAAATAATAGCGAAAATTTGGTGATTATCAACAAAGAACACGTGATGACTCGCTTCCAACGCATTAATCACCTCCCATTCATGGCAGGTTATCAGGTTCCGTTATAATTGCTTTTTGGCGGAAAGTAGATAATTGACCCCTCCAACTCCTTGGCCTACACCCTTCCGGTTTAGTTTCTTTTAATAAAAAAGTGCAGACAATCCCATCTTGTGCACCTTTCTCATGCATTTACATCAAACTTACATTACACCTCGCAACCCTTTATCCGGATACAGCGACACAAGCGACTTCTCAGTTTACACTGAGCTTGGATAGAGCCCTGAACGGCGTCCCGACGCTCGCGCTTGCGTACATTTTACAGGACAAGGTGTGTTCGATTCCGTTTTAAATCAGTGATAAGGGTTTTTATCCTATTGTTAAAGTTGTCTTTTTGTGACTTCGTATAGCGAGAGGCTTTAATGGATGAGCTTGTTACTGGGATCAGAACGAAACACAAATGTTAATATTAACAGAGTGGGCAGCTGGATTAAGAGTTTTTCAAAGCCGTCATGTTATTGCTCTTTCGAGCTTGTTTATGCGATATTAAAGCGTTTTGTTGGTGCTTCTCTCAGTTAATTTGAAAAGACATAGAAGCGTAAACGAAGATGAGAGGCTTTGCGTTCGTCTTTAAATACATAATATATTTATGAATTTGATATTGTCTGTTACTCAGTTTGTTTGAATTTTTTCTATATACTATAATGCGAGGCAATATACAGGGTGTTTCACATAATTTTACGAGGCCTGCGCCTGTAAGATGCAATCAATAATACATATTCCGATACGAACTCGATTACAAATTTAAAAATTTTGGATAATCAGCTCTAGTTTGTTCACCCTTTAAAAAATTACAAAGTTTTTTGTTAGTTAGTGATTAAGATAGATAAACTAGAATTATATTCATGCCATCTCTTGATAAAACAAATGACAATTGTTTTTGAAAAACTGCAGTTTAATGATATTAATGAAACAGTGATTAGTTTGATGTGTCATGGGTTTCCAAAAATTAAATAATTAAACGTGTAATTTTGTATCAAGTGTCTTGTGACTTTTGTATATTTGGGTACGTACATTAGGCGCAAGCCTCGTAAAGTTGTGTGAAACACCCTGTAGTTACGAGCAACAATCTGTAAGAAATTAATAAAAATTAATTATTTAAGATTTCTTTATGCATAAGTCGGTATTTTAAGAAGAAATTTAGGTTTATTATCTTTTAGATTCTTACATAAACAAACAAATTTAAAGCAGTGTTTTTGGTTGAAAGAAAGAAATTCCTTTTATAAATATTTATCTGAATTTCATTATCAACAGTAATATTATCAATCATATTTTTACGCCGTTGCTGACTTTGTTTTTGAAGTTCTTTATATTAGTCAGCAAAATATATTATACCTATCTAAAACTGATTTTTTTGTGGTATAGATTTGTTTGTTACTCAATTCTATTTTGACCAATCTAACGATGAGATATGGTGGAGGCGCCAGGATAGAACTTTCAAGACTACGGAATATTCAGGGCTGAAATAATTTGCGTTGTCAGAAAAAATAGACAAATAATACTTATAATATAGTTATTTGTAATTGTAAGGGGGTGTTTGGGTGTTTGAGTATGGGTGGTCTGCATGTGGCGACATAGAGTCGCCTTTTTGAGTGGTCCTCAGGATGTAAGGGATTAAGGAACATGTGTGGGTCAAGGGTGCAAGATATTTGGCGAGCGTGGGAAGCAATATTTAGCAGGTGGCTAAAATAGTAATGATTGGTGTAGAGATTTGAACGTTAGAAGAATGCTTGGAGCTAATTGGCCCATTTGAATGTGTGAGGGTGAATTTTGTGCAAATGTGGAATAGTATAGTCAGTCTGTAAAATAGCCTGAAGAAATAAAGAAGTTCAAAAGGAGTTCCTGTTGTTTCTTTTTCAATCACCAAACCTATAAAATTTATAACACTTAATAGTTTTTTTTGTTTATTTTTTTTATTTTTAAAGCTATATGTTATAAAGAAAAGTATGAGTACAAGTATACAGTATGTCTCTGGATTGAGTTTACACGAGGAAAAAAAATTATCTTTGATTTTACGCCAAAACTGCAAAGGAAAAAAAGTTTTTGCTTTACTTGAAGCCAGCAAATCTGTAATTAAAACTTCATTATTCTAACTCAGTAGAAAGAAAAGTTCATTTTTCTCTTGATTTTGGACTTGGAATAATTTTTCTCTGCTTTTTAATAAAACGCTTTCTACTTACAAGTTTTATATTTATTATAATGACAGATCTGTATGTAATTTATGATAAGTCGCAGGTGTAATTTACGAGTAGCATAATGTACCTTTAATTACGTAAATTACAAACGTATTATGTAATGGTCGTAGATAAAATAAAGCAAATAATGATATAAAATCAACTAAAAGAAATTGTTTTAGAATTTATTGACAACAGTCAATATGATGCATGGCTCGTATCACACAAGCCAATTCGTTACACGTTTGCTGGCTGAGAGTCACGGCCTAACTCCGTAGGAAAGCCAGCGGAATGGTGTTTGTTTTTGTCGCTTAAGTATTTTACTTTAAAATATACTTCTAAAATTGTAATATATTAGACTTTTAATAAAATTTTTGATCCTTTTTTTGTTAGTTTTAGACAAAAAGTTAGTTTTTCGTCAAAATTGTGTCTTATCCTCACGTAGGTCATTAGTAATTTCAATTTTAATGGGGAAAACTGTTTTGACGTTTTGAGGCTAATGTTTATACCCTCTGTATCATCATAACAATTGTAATTAAAACCTTATAAAAATCCTAATTCCATAGAGAATCTTTACTTTTTGACTTTAGTAAAAAGCTGTCAAATGTTAAAAACAGACGGAGGTTATGTCGTGTTCTTGATTCACACCTCCCACCATAAGATAAAAAAATAGACTGTACGTGGATCAATTTGTAATAAATTATTAAACAATCTTATTAATTTAGAAGTTTTTTTTATTTCGAGTCAGATTTTTATCAAATATCAATTTAGGAGCTTAGGAGAGCTTTTAAAGTTAAATAATTATTAAGTCAATTCATTTCTCGTACTTCTTGGTGACGGCAGAATGAATTCCGCTCTACCTAAAATACCTTTGATATAAATAGATTCTTGTGTCAATGGTTTCGTGGTTTCCTCTATGTCAAAGTGAAATTGACAAAAATGTCATTATCCCTTCATTAGCCTTTCATTCATATCATCGTGTTGTCATGAAACTTACAAAATTACCAGTTATAAAAAAAACAGTATCCCTCTCTGGCGCATACACCCATATGAAATATTTACTCTTTATGTCGGTCATCACTGTAGCATGTGGAATTTTTGTAAGTTTCCCCATTCGATAAAACTGTAATTGTACTGTCAACCGTTAGGCATTTAGCCTTTCTAATCGAGAACAAGAGATTTTTCTAAGCACCTACTCTACGTGCTTGAAGAGTTCCAAAGTGGACATTGAACGTGCCCTTCAAACAGCTAGCGGAATTATCGACGACGAACCGAAACTGAAAGAGTTTCTTTTCTGCATTAATAAACAGAATGGCGTTCAAGACGAAGAAGGCAACTTTGAGAAAAACGCAGTCCGGAAACGCATTGAACATCCTCTCCTGACCGACAAGATAATAGAAATAATCGTTAACAAGTGCACTAAGAAGCAAGAAACTGGCGAAGAAACCGCTTACCAATTTTTGAAGTGCTCGCACTCTACCATCATGAACGAGAAACATCAATAAAGAGGTCTTTGCGCAACAGTTATCGACGTCCTGAAGGACCTGAATAGCGCCCCCGTCGCATTCACAGGACGCAGGGTCAAGGTTAACAGGATTGTTCAGCAAAATGCTGATTGTAAACACTGATAAATCGCAACTGTTCTAAGTTTGAAGAGGGAGAAATAAACGTGTTTTACTTTTAGGTGTTTATTTTCACAGGTGACTAGAATAACACCGCGCTAACAATTAGTTTCAGATAAAGACCTGCGTCACAATCTTTTGCAAATATTTGACTCGCATACAATTACGACAACAACAAAATAAAAAAACCAAATGATAGGCTTATCATAATTGAGGACGCAAAACTGGCCTTGCTGTGATATTCTTCAGGGGGAGGATTGTCAATAGTGTAGAAAATGTCAAACATTATTTGTTCTTCGACTTCTTCACTGACAAGGCCGTAAAGACGGCCATCACAAATTAGAGGACTTCCTACGTTAAACTGGAGACCACCAGTTTTATTAAAACTGCTCTCGCCAATTTCCACTTGATACGTACGAATTTCACCATCTGTTTTTGTGACGTAAAAACATTCTTCGGATGAATTGTAGTAATTCTCAACAATGTCAACATAATCGGTTACTGCGTTTTTAACTTCTAGACCAACAATCTTCTCGCCAAGATTTTGACTTTTCGATGATACTACTTCCAATCCTTTAGCTATTACTTTAACCGAGATTTCATCAACATTAATGAGAGACCTGTTGTAAACCGTTTCATGCACTGCGAGTCTGTCTGGTGCGACAAAAACACCAAAAGTTTGATTTTGGTTCAAACTGTCGCTAATATTGACAAAAATGTTTTTAAATTTTTCCACTTCGTACACATCACGTGTCGTTAGATTGAAAGCGTTGCACAGCTTAGCACTGCTTTGCCTGTCCCATCCAAACTTGGTTTGCAATACTGTCATAAATGAAGAGGCGTCCATAGCTACAACTTTGTCATACATAAAATCTCTTCCAGCTGTAAAAATCTGATTTTCGGTCTTTTTAGCAGTTTCTAAAGCTTCAGACACATGTTTTTTATCATAATTTCCAGATTTTAAAACCTCGTAAACGTTAGTGCTTCCGATAATTGCCGTTAGAAATTTCAGTTTGTCGATTGCTAAATCATCTGCGATGTTTAAAACTGTGATATCATCGAGATCCAAGCGCTTTTGCAAATCACGATACAGCTCCAAAAATTCGATACCAAAACTTTGAAGAATGTATTCTAGATTGTCCACCGTAAATGCATTTTCTGCCGTGATGTTCAAGTAATTCAAAAGTCGAATCGTGGCATCCAAATCGTATTTGTCCAATTTGCTCAGTTTAACAATGTCTTCAGTTTTAATGTCATGTAGTTCGACACTATTGGTTAAAATATAGCCGATCATGGCTGGGATTCGCTCCTCACGTAAAACAAATTTGAGTTCCACTAAATAATCACCATTATCGGCAACACTGTGACCCAAATTCAATGATATTAACACCAATAAAACTTTAATTAGGTACATTTTGTGTTGGAATGACTCGAATTGTAAGAAAGATATTAAATCACTTCTTGCTTACACTGACTTCTGCCGAATCACATGAGGTACTAAGTCAAATGACAACACACCTAACATTGAAGACACTAAAAAATATGGTGGGTAATTTATTACTTCATGCTAAGCAAACTAAAACGATTTTTTATTATTTTTCTTTAATAACTATTAGTGAAGATTTCATTTGGAAATTTGATTATATGATTTAATATTTGTAGTTAAATGAACTACTTTCTAGTTGATCTTGTACACAACTTGTTACATCATATTGTTGACTTAAATGTTAAAGTAACTATTATCTTTTTTTAATAATTCATGTCATCTCGCTTGTGTTTACCTTAAACGTGTATTTTTACTTGTACAATTCCGTAAGGTTAAATTAGAAAAATTGAGTTGTTCGTTCTAAATCAGTTAATTTTCCGATGGTAAGGACTAGTAAGGATGCTGTTTTCAAAACAAAGTTCGATTGTTAACATGACATTTGCAGTTTTGAAAAAGTGAGGCCTATTTTTCAAAAAAAAAAAAGGATGCTATCTATCATCAAAAGAAAGTCCGATCTGTTATACCTATACTTTTACAAATTTAGAAATTTTAAGGCCGGACTTTTCTTTGATTTAAAATAATCGGCCTTTTGGCGGCTGCAAATGCAAATGTCAAGTTGACAAGCGGACATTGTTTTGAAAACAGCGGCCTTACTTTTGAACACATCTAAAAATCAACTGATTTAGACTGTATTATTCTTACCACGAAGATGTCCGAAATGCAACTGCGAAAATGTAAAATTAGTAACTCAATGCATCGACTAAAAATTTTTCTTTATTCTAAAGTTAACCATGTTATTACGAGTAGAATCATGTATTCGAAACAAACAACTCTCAAGCAGGTTAAGCTTTCTGCTAACGTGAAAAGAGTAGTAAAAATTGTACTCTAAGTGGACTTTTTTAAAAAAGGAAGAACTATGACGAAAAGGTGATTTTAAACATATTGGATATACAGAAACAGTAGAAAATAATTTTTCAGCTCCACCTTATTGTAATTGAATTACACCTTATTGTAATTAAATTACACCATGAGTTCAATTAAATGCCTGATTAAAGTGATTTACGATATTGAAATTATATTGGCAACACTAAATAATTGGCAGTTTTCTCAACTTACATTACATTTTTCTACATTACTCAATGTGGCTAGTTACAGGTCACTTTGAATAGAAATTTAATTGAACACATAATAATAGGAGTTTTTTTTTTTTTTCTTTTAAGCTAAAATACGTACTAGTCATTTGTGAAACATTGCGTACTTTACACGTGATTTAAAACTAAAACCGATATAAAATAAACAGTTTAAACAAAAAAAAAAGTGTCGGCAACAATCAATACTTACCGTCTAACTCATTGGTTTACAAGGTTAAACTATCTACGAGTAAGGTTTAAGAAAAAAAATTAAATATTAGGTAACAAAAACATCTTTTTCTTATATTACAACAGGTAAATCTACTTTTAGATACATTAAAACCATGATTTTAATTTAATTAAAAACAGAATTCTGAAAATCATACACAAAAAAGTTTAAAAGCAGTTTAACGCTAAACATTTCGGATCTTTTTTATGCTCTTTGGGGTTTTTTTATTTTTTGTTAAATGTAGGAAATTTTCATGAATGTCGAATATGGCCAGACGGAAAATATGGCCACACCCCTTTCGTCAAAAAAATACGGATAGTTCAACAACAGTAAGTATACATATTAGATGGTCTATGTGGAAATTATAAGCCGGCGTAGTTGCTACCCGCCCGGCGCTTCCTCCTGTCCGCCAATATAAATCTAAAGAAAATGCAACGTCGCTGTTAGAAATTTTCAATCAACAGTTTTTATGAATTTGTCGTATTATAATTAGATTGCATTGTAAAAATATTCATTATTATTTCAGTTGTTAGTAACCGTAGATGATATATCCATCATACATATTATTTAACTTTTTTTGATATCTTTTTTACTTTAAGTTATGGTAAAAACAATATAAATAAGTGACTGAAAATATGGCCACCAAGTGGAATTTTTTTATTTTTTTTTATGAAATTTTTTGATGTTTACCTTAATTTTTATTTTTCATTTATTTGTTCGTGTTTATTTTTTTTTTTTTATTTTTTTGTTTAATTTTAGGTTAAAAATCCAAAGAAATACGAGTTATGTACTTAGAGGGAAGCATGAAATCAGCGATATCAGCTGTTAAAAGTAATAAAAAACATATACGAGTTTCAGATACTATTTAAATAGAAATTACCTATGTGTTTAATTCATATCGTTAAAACAGACACTAGGTTTTATACGTGGCAATATTTAATCACACTGTCGGAAATAAACAAACTTATTAAAAATTAATTATTTTGGTCAATTTTATTTAAGTACATAAAATAAAAAGGAATTGGCAAACCCAAATTTTAAACAGTGCGAGAAAACTGATGTCAAACCTTTCTTAGCTTTTATTCCTATTTTTGTGTTGCTTAAATAAATATGGTTACAAAAATATTGGTTAAGTTATATGTTCTTCCATCCTAGTCCACGAGCGATCAGATAACGCACTCAGGAAGGTTTAAGGTCAGAAAGAAGCTATATAATCTCTTCAGTAAATTATTATAATTCCTTAACAAATTCGTTAACACGTAATTAATTTATGCATCTCTCTCTAATCATTGTTTGCCAAAGATAATAAATCACTACCGTTATTCAGTGCCAGAAACTAAATTAAAGAAAAGTCCTTTTAACCTAGTATTCATTTTACCATGAAGGTTTCTGCCCGAGTTAAAGACGAGTGGTTACAAATTCCTTGCAAAGATGGTAATTATCTTATTGCAATTATTATATGCAATACAAATCCTGTCTGTAATTAGAGCCTAATTTCGACCTTGTTCTTATCTACACCAAAAGGATTAGAAAAAATCATAAAATGAGATTAAATTAATTTTTTTAGGTACAAACACTGTCAGATGGCTAGGAGAAGAAGCATGGAGAAAATATCAGAAATTAATGCAAGGTGTCAAAATCGAAGAACATGATATCATCAATGTAATACAAGAAGTAAGAAAAACACGAGGGGGTGCTCTATTGGATCCGGATGATGTCATCTCTGAGGTCTTAGATAATGACGATTTTGTCAACATTGGTAAATAATATGATAATAATAAACTTTTTTATAAACGTAGCTCGTAGAAACTAGGCAATTATACAAGAAGTTTAATAGCAAGTCTTTAAATATAATTTTTCAACAACACGCGTCACTGTTTTTATAATATTTAAACAATTTTCATGTTGTGACAGTAAAAATAACAAATATTTAATATAAAGCATTTTAGTTTAGTAGTGTTGAATAGTAATAATGTACAGAGTGGTTATAAATGATTTTCATCTAGCCAGCTGTGAATTTTCCATGTAAAATAAAAAATGCCGCTTTACGAAAAAGGGGTACCTACTTGTTTTAACTCAAAATTAAAAAAATCGCCGTTTACTAAGCGTCCACTTCGAAAATAGACTTCAATTATAAACTTGTTTTCTTCCAAAGTATACATTATTATCAATTATTATTGGAAATTAGTTGAAACAATAAAAGTTTAATTAACAACAATTTATTATTAATTAATATGTGACACTAATGACAGAACTAGAGCTTTCAAAAAAGTAGAGCGGTACAAATAAAGTTACATGCAAAAAAATTCCAAAGCTGGCTAGATGAAAATCATTTATAACCACTCTGTATTTTATCCACAGTCACTCTGTAAAGAGACTTTATTCGACACTACAGATGCGTATCAAGTACCAACTTATCCACTAGTGGAATAAAGTAACTTTATTCCACTGATAGTAACCAGCGCACCGCGTAACAGCTTACTAAGTTTAACCGAAAGCACATTTGGCGTGACGTTTAAATGTCAGTTTAATTTTTAATTAAGTTTGGAATAATTTGGGCCTGTGATTGTGGATAAAACGTTATATTGCAGTCGTGTATTAGTGGCGTTTTATCCACTCTCGAACTGACGTTCACGCGGTTAAACATTCTTGCGTGGATAAATCGCTACCTAACACTCTCTTACAATAAATAACTATTATTTTGTACTTAATGTTAAAGAGTGCTTTTATCAGCTAACTTCAGTAGATGAAATAGTCTTTTATTGTCTTGTGAAATAAAGTAATTTTTATTTACTGTTTATATTCAAGAAATTCTGGTAGGTGAGTCCAAAATAAAACGAAATATTATACACGACGATAAAGATTGTTTATCTACTCGTGAAAAAAGTCCACTCGTGACTTCGTCACTCGTAAACTTAACCTTTAGACTCGTAGATAAACAATTTCTTTATTGTATAATAAATAACTATTATTCGAATTCTTCCGTAATAATTTTGATTTGTTTGTAACGTACTGTTGGTTGCCTATACTTAAACACCATCTTTCAAGTTTTAAACATTGATTAAAAGCATTCCATTAGTACTTATCTAATTTGTAGTTACAAATAATATTTAAAATTCTTTAATTGAAGCATTTTTATTTTAGTTCTAACTACAGACACTCAAGTCAATGTCGGTCTAATTCCAGAGGAACTAAAACATGTTTTGGAGCCAATGTATCCTTCTATACCATTAGTACCTATAACATAAGCATGATAATAAACTAAACCGTACTTGATTCTAATATTAATTTACAATTATAAAAAAATAAAGTTTTAAGAAAAATCGAAATTAATGTACATACAATATAGGTACGCCAGAACTCGCGCTCCAGAGAAAAATTCATGGAAGATAAAATACCAGGAACATGGAAAAAATGTTTAAAAAAGTCTCTCAAAAAATTTTGACATTTATTTTTTGGCATTTGACATTTTTTTGTTTATTTAATGATACTGATGATATTGTATGTGTTTTTTTACAATTATTTAGTAAAAGTACAAAAATTTTGTCAATAAAAGCCATAAATAACATTGAACAGAGTTACAATTTAGGATACAGCTTCCTTGTTTCCTCTTTGAATAGACTGTAGCAAAAAAACTTGGAAAATTATCTTTTCAACAGAAATAAATAGAGTCAATGTCCAAAATTTAAACTTTCCTAACTTCAAAATTTTTTGTAGATAAAATATTTTTAACCTTTTATTTATGTTCCTGGTATCTTACGTTTTTCACTGGGGCGCGAGTTCTGGCGCACCCGGTATATTTCAATGTTTATAGTTTTCATAAACACACGTGCAATGAGCCTAAAGCTGGCTAAAAAGGAAATTCATCAAGTCGCGCAATTTGGATCCAAACATAAATATTAAAATTACTTTTATTGGTGTAATACCTTCCCTGCCATTAAACCATACCAGACCATAATAAATTCGTCCCTCGAGAATTATAAAACGGTTTTTAAAAATATTTCCTTAATATTACAAGTCCAAGCAATTTTCTCCCGGCGGATAATGTAAGTTAGCTTCAAATTATGTGGTAATTTTCAGAATTGATTTGTTGTTTTTTTTTTATTTTCTAGTATGTCTTTGTGGACGGTTCTAACTTAACTACCGAAATTCTAGTTAATTTAGGCAACGGAGACTTTAAGATTAAGGTAATTAATTTTTTCTCAAATAAAAACATTTGAGAATATAGTTTTGTATGTAGTTGTCAAAAGAAGCCATTAATAACGTCCTCAAGTCCCGTTCTTTAGTCGAATCCCTGCTCCAAGAAAACCGTTCGGTTTACGGCGTTACAACAGGCATCGGAAGCTTCGCAGAAATCAGCATTCCGTATGAGAAACTCGAGTAAATCTTTGCAGCCATAAAATTGCCATCTAGATAAGTCATTATTTTCTAGAGACCTGCAATACAACATAATCAGATCGCACGCGGCTGGCGTGGGTAATCCTTTAAGCCCCGCAAGAACTAGAATGTTGCTCGCATTAAGGATTAACGTTCTAGCAAAGGGTTACAGTGGCATATCCTTAAACACTCTACAGGGCCTCGTCGACGCGTTTAATGGTATCCTATTACTCCCCAAACAATCAAAATTTTAATCGGCATTGTCTATAGCTTCATGCTTGTCGTGGGTTCCGGAACAGGGTTCAGTGGGCGCCAGTGGCGACTTGGCCCCTTTAGCCCACTTGGCACTTGGGAATGTGGGCGAGGGGAAGATGTGGAGCCCCAAAACAGGTTGGGGGGAAGCTAAACGGGTAATGGACTACCTTTACCATAAATTTTAAATTACGCGCGCGTATATTGATTGTTTTGACATTTAAATAACCTCACAACTTCACAACATTTACACGTTAATTTTATGTATATAGTATTAGAAATTAGTGAAATGGGTGAATGCATGCGATTCGGATTAATGACATCTTTTTACAAATATGTTTAAAATTGCATGACAATTCTTAGGTTTTGAAATTAAACGGGCTGAAACCTCTTGTTCTGGGCCCCAAAGAAGCGGTTGCCTTGATCAATGGGACCCAACTTATTACCAGTATTGGAGCCGAAGCTGTCGAAAGGGCTTTGCACATAGCTAAACAGGCAGATGTGGTTGCTGCACTTACTTTAGAGGTGTTGAAAGGGACGTCTCGTGCGTTTGATTCAGACGTTCAGAAAATAAGGCCCCATAAGGGACAGATTGCTGTAGCCAAACGATTGAGAGCTTTGCTTCACTCTGATACTTATCCATCAGAAATTGCAGGTAATTAGTGGATTTAAGGACCAGAAAAGCAGTTTTAACTGTTATGTAGAAAGCCATAGGTTTTGTAATAAGGTGCAAGACGCATACACTTTGAGATGTTGCCCCCAGGTTCATGGAATTGTTCACGATACAATTGATTTTGTACAAGGTGTTATTCAGACTGAAATGAACAGTGGGACTGATAATCCTGTATCCTTTTTTAATAGATAGGTATTTTCACTTTAATTCTCTTATGATTTAAATTTTCTTAATATAAATTTAGCTTGTTTTTGCCGATCGTGGCGAAATCATTTCAGCGGGAAATTTCCACGGAGAATATCCCGCCAAAGTTTTAGATTTCCTAAGTATTGCGGTTCACGAATTGGCCTCAATGAGTGAAAAACGAATTGAACGATTAGTAAACCCTGGTAAACGCTTAAAATAACACTTTAAATTAAGTTAATAATTTGTAATTTACATAGCACTAAGTAGTTTACCGGCTTATCTGGTCGAAGAGGGAGGCCTCAATTCCGGTTTCATGGTGGCTCACTGCACGGCTGCAGCGTTAGGTTTTTCTCCGTGATCCATCTTCACCTATATTTTTTTTAAATTTGGTTTTACAGTTTCTGAAAATAAAGTTGTCTGTCACCCTTCTTCAGTAGACAGTATGAGCACAAGCGCTGGTCAGGAGGATCACGTGTCAATGGGATGTTTCGCTGCTAGAAAAGCCCTTCAAGTGATCGAAAATGTGGAAAATGTGATTGCTATTGAACTCCTTGCAGCTTGTCAAGCAATTGAGTTTTTGAGGCCTTTGAGGACGACAACCCCTTTAGAGGAGGTTTATGCTACAGTAAGAAGTGTGGTCCAGCCTTGGGATAAGGATAGGTTTATGGCGCCTGATATTGAAGCCGTTAAAAAACTGTTGGTTGAAAATAAAATTTGGAATACTGTGCAACATTATTTAATGTTTTATCATGCACCACAAGTAATGATCCAAAAGTAAAGTTGCGCCAGTTTTTGGTTTTATATTTTTCAGGAACAAGAAACTAGGGTTTTTAGCCCAACTGCTGCCAGTTTGGGACCGGAAAGGGCCAAACCTAGGAGCAGCGGAAGAATTTCGTTGAAGAGGAAGAGTTTCGCTCAAGAAGCAGAGTTTTAATTTGTTTAGGGTATAAGTACACGTATTAATAATTATTATTGTTACTATTAAACTTATTTTACGTTTTTTTGCGTTTTATTTATTGATTCCTTTTCCAGCGAATAAGGACAATTTGAGCAGTTACAGTTTTCTTCTACATCTTTAAATATCCAAACCTTTACCGCCACCTACACTACTACCGCTAGTAGTGTTCTGAAAAATAAATTTTCTTCGCTTTTCGAAATTATTGATTCTCAGACATAAATAATGTCATTTCCGAATCCCATTTTCACAAATTTGGCTCGTAAAACTCAAATTTATTTAGGCCGATTAGATAAATATAAGACATTATCACCTCCGCCAGTTCTGTTTATTTAAGACCGCTCTCCTATGATTGTTTGCTGTTAATAAAGCCCTTAGGATCGAATCCTCCTATTATCAAACCCTTCTATTTTAACCGCGTTTAATTGTAAATAATAACGTAACGTTTTCGTGTTTTCATGCTTCCATCAATGTCATCTCGAGATAGTTTAACTGTTTAATTAAAGCATCTCGACGTGACAGCTCACGTAATTTATCAACTGAAAAAATTTCTCTAATGATAAGGGTGCGAATAGGAATAGGGGCTGAAGTGCAGATTATGACATGACATTAAAACGTGCGATGTAACAAACATTAAACCTGATAAGAATTAGTGGGAAGGGGATTCATTTCGGGGGTGGATTTCGCACTGATAATAATCATTAAAAGTGACGTCTCAACAACATGAGAAAAATCACAAGCATCTTGTAACTGGCACTTCTGAAAGTTTATGTAAATTAATTACTGAAGTGATCCACTTCCTTATTGCATTACTCGGGGCTTTTGGCTTTGATAGTCTGGAATTAATAAGTTAAATTTGAGGACATTACATTAATGGCGGAACATTTTGCTCCATTACATACGAAACAAAATGACAAATTTAAGTTTTAATAACATTTTTTTTTCAGCTTGTTTACAATTGTTGAACTGTTTTCTATTTCTGTCTTATGATTGGTTTTGCGATAATTGAATTAATATTGTGGACTGGGTAATTTTCTACTACAAAAAACAGAATATGTCCAGTATTATACCAGGTGAATAAAAAGTATGGAACCAAACGTTTTTTGCTTAAACTATTTATTTTTTGAAAAAACTAATTGATGAGTCATAAAGTACTATAAAAATGTGATGATTTAAGAAGAATAAAATTTTTCGAAATTTCCTTTTGTTTTTGAGTTCTACAAAAAAAAAAAAATTAAATGGCAACCCACTATAAAATCATTTTTCTCATGAAAGCTATACTCTAAGGATTACAACTATCTGCTTTATATTTAATTTTTTCAAAAAAAAAATTCACATAAATTGCAATTTTGACAAAAAAAATCGCATAACTCAAAAACAAAACAAAATTTTGTTCAGAAAATACGATCACATTTTTTATATTACTTTAATTTATATTAATTATTATTTTCTGTGGGCAAATGATTAAAAATAAAACTGCTTGGTTCCATACTTTATATTCACCCTGTATTTAATTCAATTCATTAGACTCATTTCAAATTCTAATCCATTCATTTGTGGGTTGTAGATCCCCAAATGGGGGTGTTTTCCAATATACAAGTGTCCGGAATGTCGAGCACCTCCGTGATACTGTATCATCGGGCGGTGCCCTAGACAACAAGAAAAATATTTAAAAAAATCTATCTATAAAAATTTCGAAGTTATAAGAGTTTAAATTTTGCACTTTGACTCTATTTTATTTCTGCTGGAAAAATAATTTTTCAAGTTGTTTTGCTACAGGCTATTAGAAAATGAAACAATGAAGCTATATTCTAAATTGTAACTCTTTTTAAAGTTATTTGTGGCTTTTATTGGAAATTTTTTTGTACCTGTACTAAATAATTATAAAAAAACATATACAAGATCATGAGTATCATAAAATAGACATAAAAAAATGTCAAATGTCAAAAAATAAATGTCAAAATTTCTTGACAGATAGAATTTTATAAACATTTCTTAGTGCTCTGGGAGACTATCCAATTACTCCCTTCCAAGGAGGTGCGCGACTTTCCGGACATTCTGCATCTCTGTGAATGTAATGATGTTGAAATAAATTAGATTTTGCATATTATCTTGTTTGAATATTATGTAGGATGTTATAAAAATATGAAATATGGGTTGAAAACTGGTAATGATTCAAGAGAGGAAGAAAAAAAAAAGGATAATCCAGGAGTTGCGAGAAAGTTTTCAACATATAACTAATGGTAGTTATAGCAATGATGGCATTGCTTTGTTCCCTTTTTCTGACCTTATCTAACAGACAAATTTAAAGCACCCACACTGCCTTCAAAGCACAAAGATTTCAAATTAAATTTAACAATAAGTATATGAGGGTCCATCATGTTAAAGCCAAAGACACTATACGTATACCTACCTTTTCAAATTAGTAATTACGTGATTTTCACAACACAAAGAGGAAAATATATCATTATCCGCACCATAACCCCCTTAATAATGTGGCGTAATTTAGTAAATTTGTACACACGAAAGTCTTTATTTTTCAATTTAAAGGTAGTTTTGAAGCTTTACTAAGCAGCCAATTACAAAAAAATATTAACGTGTTTTAAACACGCACTATAATTTACAACCGTGTCTTAAATTAGAAAGTGCTTTTGAAACAAAAACGAAACTATAGAGGCAAAAATTGACGGAATTAGAAGACAGCAAAAGTTAGCAAACGCGTCGCTGAAATTTGACTTCAGCTCATTAAAATAATTAAGGCTGGCCCAGTTTCGCACCACAAAGAGTGTATTCATGATGCTTTCTTTCCTCCACGTCCAGGTTTATTAAACATGTGAAAGAAATGAAATAATAAACAATGCGGAAATGCGCACGCGCTTGTCTTACCCGGGCTCCATCCAGTTCTGGAAGCGTCGTTGATAAAGAAAGACGCGTCGCGACGCCTTCCTCAAAACTCCACTTCAGTGTGACCGAAGGTAAGTTGCACCATTCCAGAAAAAGTCTTTTGAAACTATAAAATTTTAAGAAAACAAAAAAGACTTTTTTACTAAACAAAAATAAGGGAAACTTGTAATGGATCAAAAGTGGAAAATACCGTCGGAAAATTTTTCCAGACATTTTTACTTGTTGCCTAAAAGATCCCATTTATTTTTTCTCGAGGTAAAACGAAAATTTGTTTTCAGAAGCGCGCCCAATGAGCCCCAACTCGGCGGTGAAGACGTCGACTTGCTCCTGAGTTATGTCACTAGTGTAGTAGTGCTCCTCGGGGGTGTGCACAAGACATGGCAGATCACGGTGACTTCGACGACGAGGTAAGTGCAACATCCATCGATCGCAAAAGTGTCAACCTTTGTTATGGTGATGGGAAATGCCAATGGGGTTTTTACCAACTTGGTTTTATTCACCTACTTTTCAACCCAATCGATAGCTTGCGGGTTGGCGCGGTGCGGAACGACCAACGTCGCTAAATGGACCCACGAATTATACCAAATTATAACTCGGATTAATCGGGGAAAGAAAGCGAAAGTGGAAATGATACGAGAAATAACACCTGTTTTCAGATTTTGGAGGATTAGCGATCATTTATTATATTATTGGCGGTGAAAGAATAAAAGGTCGGTCGAAACGACTATTGTTCATTTTATTTGTTTTTTGAGTTGAGGACGATAAAAATTTGAAACTTGAAACTCGTATTTTTATTCACAAACATATTTTGGCTAATTTAAACGCAAAGAACCATAAAATTGTACTAAGCTAACATCCACACATTAAATTTTTAAATACAGGGTGTTTCACGTAATTTTACGTGGCCTGCGCCTGTAAGATGCAATCAATAATACATATTCCGATACGAACTCGATTACAAATTTTGAAAAATTGGATAATCTTCTCTAGTTTGTTCACCCTTTAAAAAATTACAACGTTTTTAGTTAGTTAGTGATTAAGATAGATAAACTACAATCATATTCATGCCGTCTCTTGATAGAACAAATGATAATTAATTGTTTCTGAAAAACTGCAGTTTATGACTATTAATGAAACAGAGATTAGTTTGACAAGTACTATCATGGGTTTCCAAAAATTAAATAATTAAATTTGTATTTTTTGTATCCAGTGTTCTGTGACTTTTGTATATTTGGGTGCGTACATTAGGCGCAAGCCTCGTAAAGTTATGTGAAACACCCTGTATCTGTTTTAAGTATCTACCTACTTCTACAAACTTTTTAAGCAGACAAATTCGAATAAAACTCACGATACTCACAAACGTATCGATTTCGAGTAAAAAACTGTTAACTTAAATACATTTTTAAGACTTAATCAATGTAGTCATTTAAAAAAATACTAATTTCAAGATAAAGATATTTTTATTCTATGAAAACATTAAAATGACGTTGAATACAATATTAATATTTAAAAACAGTTCAACAAAACTGCAGTCTTTTTTTTTTTTAAGAAGAATAAGTTTCAAGTTCCACTAAGCAACTAATTAAGTACCCTTACGGAATTTAAGATAACTGCATCTTCTTGTAAATCAGTGTGTTGATATTTTATTTTCAAATTGATAAATTAGTCTAAAATAGGAAAAAAAATTAACACTGAAAAAATTATGCATAGTCAAAAGAAAAATATTTTAATTTTTGTGTCATATAAAATATTTGACCAATACTGCCGGAATATTAAACAACAAAATGTCAAAAAAGTAGAATAAAAAAATATAAGGCGTAATATATCATTTCTTAATAATGTAAAATTTTTCTAGTAGGTAATCACATTTTAGTTAAAACAATATTTTTAAATAATACTACAGCTGACGATATACGCATATTTATTATTTAGATATTTATTATATTGTTATAATACAAGTAGTTAACAATATTGAGCATGTAGAATTTTATTATTAAAATTTTACATTTTCCTCAAAATCTTTTCATTTGTAGTTTCATTTGTGATATATAAAATCCTAGCATAGCGACTTGTTTATGTTGGTGGCAAATAAGTCTGGCAGCCATAATTTTGTTGTTTCAACGTTAAAAATATCTACACATCTATAGAAAGAAGAAACTAAGAATTGCGACATTTTTAAGAAATTGAGAATACAAAAATCGTAGATTATTAGTCCTCTGTCTCTTACATTCGTCACTGACTTAAATCATGTTCTTCTACATATGTTATGCGAAATCGTATAAAGCGCTACTTTTTAGGAAAGCACACTTTATTAGCGTAAACTTTTTCAAAAAAAAAACAAAATCCGTTCAGATGATGAATGGCGTAATTTAATATCGGCTCATGTCCTCAAATATCCGGGTACGGATGTCAACGCTGCTGACCTGCAATCCTAGCAGTAAATGGTATATTTTACGGCGGCTACCATCTGCTGAAAACATAAAAGGCTGGAAAGCGGTTTCTCTGAGAGTAAAATGTGTTTCATTCCCAATGTTTTCGTCGAATTTCCCAACTATATTCCAAAGGTTAATATTCAGCTCGTGCGTGTGTTGTAATTTCAGTCAATTTCCACTAAGACAACAACATCGCTAATTATAGGTTTGACAGGCTTTCAGTAAAAATATTTGTTGTTATTACTTATCTGTTGGATATTTATTCAGGAAACTAACACTTAAAAGAAATTTTAGCTTAGCACCTCTCAAGCAAATGAAAAAGAAATTGAAAAAGATCAAATCAAGCCGAAATCTCTCGTGAGTCGGCACCTCGAAAGTACTGATATTAATTAATCTTTTTAAATCTAATATAAACATTTGAGTTATTTTGGCGTGTTTATGAGCTTAGCTGAAATTAAGCTACATAATGGAAATTTGGTATGCTATTAAAAAATAACTGCATCTGATGCTTTGCAGGATTTACGAGTAGATCCATATTTTTTCAGAATTTTGAAAGCAATCATTTATTAGACATTAGAAAATTTAAAAAAACAACTGCTTGTAATAATTCTAACATTTAATTAGAGAAGCTACTAAAATGTATTTGAAATCATTTAAAATATTCATTCTCTAAATGCCTCTCTGCATCTTAAAAATTATCTATTTTAACGTACTAAATAATACAAAATTAAATGTTGTTACTGTACTTTTACAAATTTCAGTAAGCCCACTTAAAAGAAGGATGAAAAACTTAGTTTTTAGTTAAGATATTCCGTTCAGCTTTGATATTTCCAAAGAACAAAGCTTTTGAATTCTGAATGACGACATATTTCTCAAGAACCTCCTCACATCTTGATTAAGGCCGTGCCTGAATTAACTTTATCTCCTATCAAAAATAAACTGTGCAGAAGCCTCCGTTAGCCACCGTATCGCTTTTATATATCTCTATGAAGTACTCCCAAAGCTCGTCCACCAATTGATTGTAAATCGTTTAAGAGAACTTCCGATTTTATCGGTCAACTGTTGCCATTCCCTGTGCAAATCTTTCAGGCCAATGACATTTTTCCAGATTTAACTTATACCTATCAACAATCCAATATTTCTCCTTAATGTTTGTCGACCTTTTCAACAAGCAAATAAATCAAGCAGTGCGCTTAAAGCTCCATGTAACCCGATCGCGTGTCTTGACACTGACAAAGCTCTCGACCGCTTTCACAATATACAAAATCAACGTTTAAGCTGGTTATCTTTTCGTGACGAAACCGTGAGATAACAGACGTGTTGCTCGTTCTTTTTGGGATAACTGCTGAAAAAGCTTGAGAAGCTCATTTGCATGAAAAAGTCGGCATTCGGCCAGAGCAGGTCTCAATGTGATACTTACAGTAGAAACAGTGAAAGGACGGTTGCTTTTTGGAATTTATTCTGACTCTTAAATTGAACCTTTGAAAGAAATAAAACACCAAATCATGAAAAAATATCAACCATCAAATGTTAAAACACAGGCAGGAATATTGCGAGCTTTTAACAGACGGTTCATGTTTCCAGGAAGCCAAACTAAACAAAAGCAAGAATTTGCAGTCACAACACGCCAAAGGTCTTTTTTATTCTAAGCTAATAAATCAAAGCGGTGACATGTAAACAAAAATGAATTCACAACTTTTGGTGTAATTATTACGAAAACTTTAAAGGGGAATTTAGCGTTCCCACCTCGGGGTAAAATAAGCACAAGTAAAACTTTAAGCTATTACTAAACATTTGTAGCTGAAGAGAAAGTAAAACAATAAAAGTTGCAAGAGATTTTCTTCCTCGCTTCCAACTTTTAGATATGTCCATTAGCATCTTTATATGTTTTTTTATACCAAGTTTTACATAATTTGTCTATTTGTTTGACGCAAGAGTTCTAAAACGCATTAAAATGAAAAAGCCCGAGTTGAATATCAATCTTTCTCCAATTTGAACAACACTCTGAAGTCGGCTGGAATATTATTAGCACAATATCTGCTCGTAGTAATAAAGGGGGTGACGCATTTGCTAAAAGAATTGATTTAATTTAAAACGTCTGGGGCTGGTTTGTGCACTAACGCGATTGCTCATGCTCAAGTTGCGCTAATTTAAGTGTCAAAGGCTGGATTAAGACGTTACATTAAAGCAGCATCTTCCAAAACTAATTTATTCCCTTTTAAATAATCTTTCTTTATATTTATGAAGATTATTAGAATTTGAATTAGAAAAATGTACATCAAATAGGAGGAAATGTTAGAGCAACTAACCGATTATCAGTGTTTTATTTTTAAATGAACGTGAGTTGACTGAATATTGATTACTTGCCACTACGAACACAATGGTTCTATTCAAACAGAAATGCAAAATAATTAAAAATAGGAACAGAATACAAGATTTCCATCTACATTCTCTTTGTTAAATGAAATTTTAGGAGGACTACACTAACATATTTTGACATTTACGATGAAACGAGAAAATTTTATTTTAAATTGCAGCAACAAAGAGGACATCAAGTCTGCAACAAGAAGTTTGACGTAGCGATAAAATTTTATTTTCTTTCTCAAACGGATACCAAGCGATAAGGTGACTTACTATCTTCATTGTAGAAAAGATTTTTCTTTATTTTGTCTTTCAAGAAGCATTGACTTCTCTTGAAATAAAATTTATGAAGATTTTCTATTGTTCTGCAAAATTGGAGAAATTATGTCGTCATCCAATTTGTCAACTTGTGTAGTGCTGAACCAATTTGCATATATGCAATTTTCAACTGAAGAGAATTAATAATCAAGGAAATTTATGACTGTGCATAAACACGCTTAGACTTATTTGCGTACTCATAAAATACCCTTATACACTAAAATTTATTAATAAATTATTAACAGTCACATACATGATTTGTTCTTATGAAACTTCTCTTTAATATTATGAATTGTTTATTTTCAATACATTTAAAAAACTAAACGAGAGACTTTGTTGAAGAGAATGAATAAGATTTAGAAATAATAATTAAACTACTACTATTTATTTAATTTTTTATGCAATTGGAGGTAACTTCAAATCACCCTAATATATAAATAGCTAAATATATAAACAGCTAGAAAAGCAGGTGAGTGGGTGGTTGAATGTGATTGTAAGTTTTGTTCCAATTGATTCCGAATCATTTTAGACATTAGTTACAACTTTTTGCTTCAATAACTTTTAAACTGGAGCAAGGAGAAAGCGTTTCACCTCGCTTAAGCCTTTCTAATTGACTTCTGCCAAGATCTGAGTTAGCCGTGATCGTCTAGTGGTTAGGACCCTACGTTGTGGCCGTAGTAACCCAGGTTCGAATCCTGGTCACGGCATAGAGATCTTCTTTTTGTTGAGTGAAAAATCTTCACAATTTATTAGAAAATCTGCGACAAATGGGTCAAGTTGGAATAAATGAAACTGATTAATGGGAGTCCAGTCCAAAGCGACATTTGACAAATTCTTGGCTAGATATCTGCTAATAAATTCTACGATGTTTCATTATTTTTTTACAAATATTTGCAGTGAATGGCGGAATAATGGGATTAAGCACGAAGCGAGCTTTTTATATTCGCTTGATAAAGACAGCTGTGTAAAATGCTGCGTTGTTTCAAAGACCTGAAAATAACACCCAGGCGTCAATCGAAACCCATAAAACAAACATTCCAATTGGGGAAGCCAACGACGAGTCAAAATCAATTTTCTCCGTGCGTGTGCGAAATTGTTGTTTGTTTTTAAAGAGGTTTCTGGAAGTGACGTTCGCTACTCACCTAATTAGGTTAAAATTCACGCCTGACAGTGACACGAGACTGATTAATGGCAAAGTTAATATTAGATGAGTCAGTATCGATTCTTTCGTTTTTTGATGAAAAAAAATACGTCAAAGATGAACATTTCGCCCGGAGTTGAGTAATGCGAGATGGATGAAAGAAAGGTAGCCTCTCTGAAGTATTCATGAAAATGTGTAGTTTTTCATCTGAAATTATTCTCAAATTCTCTTTTATCTGACGTCTAACAATAGATGTCTCAAGATGACTGAATGAAACAAAACCTTTTTTTATATTAAAAAAAAAGGGCGACAAAAAAATCACCACTCCAAGAAACCTAATTTATGCCGACTCTCAACAATAAATAATAATTGCTACAAATATTTCACAAGAAGTGTTGAGAATTCAAGTCAAGTTTAGTTATCTGCGAGTTTCCAACTTCCTTTTCCGCCTCCTCTTTATAGCAAAGTTTCTTAGTTCGATGCTCGTTTCTGATAAAATATGTATCTGTGTGTTGCTGTTTCTCACATAAAAAGTGTGTCTGTGAGATAAAATTTTCCAAAAGAAAAATGAGTAGAAAAAACGAGGAAAATACACTAAATGTAATTAAAGCGAAACGATTGGAATTCTTGTCGACACCGCAGCTTTCATGTTGGAAAAGCAGCAACAAAGCTCACGATGTCGTGGCAAGTAATTACTATTCCACTGAAAATGGTAATTATGGGAGAAATTAATTAAGGTACTGGTGACCTTTCTGGTGTTAGTTTTATGGCTCTGGAATGAATACGATTTGTGAGGATTTGAAGAAAAATGTCATACAATATTACGGAAATGTAATATTAAAACGATGCAACTTTTACAACTAGCTTGTGACATTTAAAATAGGCAAACAACTGCTGCAATGTAATGTTATAAAACACTTGCCATTTTGTACTTATTCCGACTTTCACTATTTAAACAGCAAAAGTGAAATGAATTAAACTATTAAATTTTTATTCCTTTGTTTTGTTCATTTCTTCAACAAAAAAACTTAAAAATAAAACATAATTTATATAATCTTTTAAACAGCAATTTAACTATCGACATAGCAAAAAATTATTTTTTAACAGAACTCTAACAAGTCCTCACTTTAATATTTATTCATCATTGCGAAAAAATAAAACTGTTTCTACACCGTTATGTAGTTAGCACATTTAAAAACTTATAAGTAGGTATAGTTGCTTTTTTAAAGAGAACACCCTAAATTTTGTTCCTTATACACATTGGTAGAGCTTGTTCCAAATCTGGTGGCGAACAGACGTTGTCAAAAATGACTGAATATTAAAAAAAAATATTGTTTATTAAATAATATTTCAAAACCACTCTTATTCTTTAAAAAATTATAATAAGTAGATACTCATACATAAGATCAAGAATCATGAACAAATTATTAATTATTAAATCGTTAACGCCTGAAAAGAATTTTTTTAAATGATATTCCTAACAATCCTTGCCTTCAAATTACTAAAGCAAAAATCGCTTTCATGGCTGCTGTCGTCGGTTATAATAAATTTATTAACTATTACATCTAAATGATTTTTCCTACTTAAATATTGGTCTTTATTTGTGATCACCCGATTGCAAACTCTTTCAAAATGACAGCTACGAAAATTCTAGAGAAAAAAAACTACGCCCATGTATTTTTTTATCTTAACCAAGTGAGCGCATTCCAGGTGTTTTTTCTGTCACTGTCAGTTCGCCACCAGATATGAAATAAGTTCTAATAGTAATAATTAAAAAAAAATTCTTCAATAAATAAAAAAAAATTAGTAAGTACCACAATTTTGCCAACAAAGTTTTAGAAACATACCTACTTTAAAATTACTTACTAAGAGACTCACTTAAGGTTGTTTTATAGTGCATGGGTAGTTCAAAAAACAGAGTTTATTGAATACATATTTAAAAAAAAAATGATCTACGTATTATTAAAAAAACGTAAATGAGATCGATTTATCTATTTCCGATTCGCTTGAGCATTAAACCAAACTTGTAACACTGCAACGATCAATACAAACAAATGACTGCAGGCAATAGAACCGCTTTCACTAATTGATCTAAAGCAAAAACCCCTAGGCAATAAAAATAGAAAAGTAGAACTAGTAAATTGGTATGGTTTTTTTTGTAGGCGAAACCTTTACAGCGAACCAAATTAGCTGTAGAAAACTGCATGCTTTTTCATGAATATTTAAGTTTCATCCAACAGAAAAAAATTAAAGACTGCCTCTAAGAAAACAAATTGAATATAGCAAACCGTTTAGTCACTCTAGTCGTTAGGACCCTACGTTGTGGCCGGAGTAACCCAGATTTGGATCCTAGCCACGGCAAAACCAAATTATTTTTATTTTATTTTATAGTTCGGTATCTAGAGTATCTCCTTGTTTCAGGAGCTCGTGTCAAGCAACACGAACCAAAGGAATTGGCGCGGAATCCTCATAGCGCTCCTCGTCATCGTGGTAGTTCTGGCCTTGATTGTGACATCTGTAGTTCTCTTAACTCCCCCAGACGAAGGTCCCCGGATCAAAGGAGCCAGATTCAAGCTGCAGGACATCCTCAGCCACGACTTTCAGCCGTTGAGGTTTAACGGCACGTGGATTTCAGGTCAGTGGAGAAAGAAATCGATGGGTCACGAATGACGGAGGAGGTTTTCCTGCAAACGATATCAAACATGCATTATTTATGGCTGTGCTTCCGAAAGATATTCGAAAATAAATCGTCCGGGAGGTCGAGGCAGATTAAACCTGTGCGGGGGATTGAAGGACGCTGATTCGGGGGTGCAACAAGCGATACTGCAGATGGGTTTCCAATAATTTTACACAAGTTTTTACATAAAACAAACCCTTAATAAAAATACTACTCCTAAAACATTAATCATAATTCACTAGCACTAAACTTCGCATATTTTATTGGACACGTGTAAATTACGTGTTTTGAATATTTTAAAATGATCACATCTCAACGCAAATTTACGACTTGTGGGTGTAACAAGTCAGGAGTGTAACTCATATTTCAAATAATAAATTACTACATCTACCTATTTAGGTAGATGAAGGTACAAAATAATGTAAAATATATTATCTACAAAAGTATGTTATGAATTATGTAAATGTGTAATTATCTTGTTCAAATAAATATCCCCTAGTTTCAATCTTAAACACCCATGACATTGATTTTGTAAGCTCTCTAGAATGCCTTAAGTTCTGCCAACAAATTACATTCTAAACTTTCTAACATCCCCAAGTGGAATTATTGAATGTCGTAGTGACGCTTCCCATTTCCTAATTTCGCAACAAATCAATGTAGACACCTATTGTAAACGTGTTTCTGAAGATTTAAGTTTAAGTTGCTAAAGAATGGTACATTGTTTAATTTTAAAATTCAGGATTAAACATTGCCGCAAAATTTCACGTAGTTACAAAGCAATTGTGGGATTGTCGCTGCTTCCCAATTTTTTTTAACAGTTTTCATTTTACTGTTTCGTGTAACAAAGTTGGGGTAAAAAGAATATTTCAACTTTTGTTTGTTCGTACGAGTATGTAATAAGCTCTCTTTTTCTGAAAAATCAACAACTCCAGCGCCACTCTTGCACGATAGAGCAAATCCTTGGTCATTTATATACGGAGGCATAAAACACAATGACAAATAACTTCACTCTGCAGAATAATATATCTGGGCATTTTTCTTTTTAGGATATGTCATAAGTGTATATTTTATCTTTTGGCCTCTCTACGCTTTTTGATGAGACACGAAAATACACATTATCTTTTTTTTCATTGAATAAACACATGTTACTATTTAAAAATTACATTTTTTTTAACTTTCTTAAAACTTGCTATTTTACGGATTTATTTAAGTCCACAAAATGAGTTTGGACTCAATAATAAAACACCTAAAAAAGTTTTAGGTACAAGTACCTAAAATACAGTTTTTGTGGACGAAAAAAAAACGATGTTGTTACTATGGTAGCATGGCATAAAAGCTCACTATTTTCGAGAAATATTTGCTCTGATCACATTTATCATACATATGTATGATCAAATTTAAATGTGTTTTAGGAAGTTTTAACAAAAAAAAATTATGTTTGTAACTCGTACTTAAAAAGCTTTTTCGGACTCATCTCTATCCCAAAACAACAACAATTCGACCGCAAAAGCTACATTTTAGGTACTTGGAACAAAAATGACAAATTTCAATATTTACGGACTCTCTAGTCGTTTTTATGGTATTTCAATCGTCGTATTTTTCTTAATTTATTAATATCTGGAAATAAAAATTCGGTACCTACTTTATTGGAGTTTTATCTATTACCCTATATGTATTTATCTAGGTGTGTATTAAAAATAAAATATGTACATTTACATAAGTGGTTAATCAAATATACGAGAATTTTTAAAATTAAATTACATAGTTTCGTTATTAACTGTTTACACAAGATTTAATTAAAAGTCAAATAACTAAAATATTGATTCGTTTATCACTGCATTTTTGGGTACAATGAATTCAACAAATTTTATATTCATGATGTTTTGTGAGATTTCTGTGTATAATGGTTGATTTTATTGACTAAAAGGGTAACACACATTAAGCAATTTTATGTACAAATACAGGGTGATTCTTGGCCATGCAACCCAAAAGACAAATTTCATTTACATGATATACAAAGTCATCAGCAACATCAAATAGTCATAAAAAAGTCAAATCTCAAAAAGTAAATGGTAAAATTTTTTAACAATTAGAATTTTTGAAACATTTTTTTCCATGTTTCTGATACCTTATCTTACTTGGCATTTTTCTCTGGGGCGCGAGTTTTGAAACACCTGTACATAATCCTGTTAGAATGAAATTGCAACTGAGATTAAAGTAATTTCACAATTGAAACTTCCCGAGTTAAGCGAATTGGCTGAAATAATCTGAAAGCTTTAAAACTAGAGACTCTCTTCACCTCGAAAATGGTGACATTAATATCGTTAAGTCTAATACACATACAAGTCCTTTTGTTTCATTACATGATAAAAATGCGAAGTGGAGTAAAACTTAAACTAAATTGTGCAGCTTTTGAAATTTTTATTTTGTGTCGGAATAAGTTTGCTATGTGATTGTGTAAAATGACATGTAATTATCCAATTGGGGTGAAGCGTTGATGTAGCTAGACTTAATTTTTTTATTTGCTACAAAAAGAAAAAATACGAAAAGTTTTTCCGATAAAATACGACGTTAATATTTTTGTTGTTGACTTTTTTCAGTAATTGGAGTAAAATAAAAGATTAAAGAGATGTTCACACATGACTGGTCTGAAGTAAAAACATAAATTGGGTTTACCATATCCAAGTTAAATCCTCTTTCGTTTTAAAGCCATCAATTTATCTTCTCTCGCAAACTAATAATTTCATTAATGGCGAAAATTTATCTTCTGAAAGAATTTAAAATGATCTCTGAAAACATACTTTCCTATGCCACACGCGATCGATTCTACAATTAATATTTGATCTCCTCTTTTAATGGCTAATAATTTATTTCGTCGCCCTTTTACGTAATATTCGACTTTCGGTGCCCTTAGGCGCAATAAATTAAAGCTCTGTTGCTTTTAATAAATCGCAGTATGAAAATTCGTATGGAGATTTGGATTTTTCTCGTTTTCTCGAAAATTTCACGTTTATATTAATTTGTCGAGTGAGTTGATTCTGTTACGTTTCAATGGATACGTTCTGTTAGTATTGAATTACTACAATGCGTATTCGAAGAAGGAACGACGGGGAAGAAGGAAAATTGAATTTCTTGTAAAAATGGGATTTACTGTGCTCTTTCTGGAACGTATCGCCACGCAACCTTCCGATCAGTTATTTAAATAGAAAATTTTCAAATCACTTTTCAAGAAAAACATAAAAATTTATTAACAAAAGAATAATTCTCTACAAGACAAATCTTTAGCACAAAGGCCGCTTTATCGCTGCCTCTTGAGGGACAAATACTTCTCATCTGGGAAGGGTTAAACATAAATTATTTACGATGCGAAATCCCGCCGTCGTTTAAGCAATTACTTTTCGTTCTCCCTCCGGAAAATCTGTAGGTTTTTTTCAGCTGAAAATGTTTCAGGCGAAGAGTTAGTCTACAAGGACCAATGGGGAGGCATCAGCATCATGAAAGCGTCCAACCTGTCAGTTCGCACTTTGATGTCCAACCAAACTTTCGTAAGTATATATTTCTTACGCTAATCTAGTCGTTTTGTATTGCTTTTTTTACAGTTGCGGTTGAATCCAGCCAGATTCCAGCTCAGCGCGGACCAGAGATATCTGCTTTTGGCACAGAACGTGCAAAAGTTGTTCAGACACTCCTACTTGGCGCAGTATACAATCTACGACATTCAAACAGGGTAGGTATAGTTCACCCATTCAATTTAATTAGGTCACCGATTCTTGATAACGTTGTTCAAAATTCTCCGTGGGCACACAAAAGTAGAAATAACTTACAAAGCAAAATTTAAATTTACAAAATAAACGCAATTTAGTAGTAAACAAGTTTCAAGTTTTTTTCTATAAAAACTTGTTTAGTGAAATTTTTAAGTTACTAACTTAAATTTTCTTTTACTTTTTATCTCTTATAGCCCAAAAATATAAATATGTGCTCCTGTTTAATAGAATAACACAAATGACAAAATTATATTTATTTAGAAAAGTTATTGTTGACTAATTAGGTACTTGGCGAACCTTTCCGCCTATGTAAATTAAGTCTAAAGTGCCGGCTTCCGACTCAAAAGGTATCAGATAGGCGCTATCAGAAAGCATAATTTGCCTACCTATCCAATTATTTACAGTAACGATTTCCCTTTGCGTCCAATGCCGGAAACGGAAGAGCATCCCTACCTGCTCTTAGCCGAATGGGCGCCTCGAGGCCACGGCCTCATAATGGTGCAGGATTACGATATTTACTACAGGAAGAGTCCCACTTCGCACACTGGCTATAGAATAACCAACAGCGCGGTTCCGGGCGTGGTGAGTCATGGAGTTCCGGACTGGCTCTACGAAGGTAGATAAGCCATCTTAAGTTGCCGGAGTAACCCATCATTTTACAGAAGAGATCTTGGGTAGCAACAGCGCTTTATGGATGTCGAGTGACGGTCTTTTGTTAGTTTTCGCATCTTTCAACGACAGTTTGGTGGAAGAGTTGAGATTTCCATGGTATGGATCGGCAAATGAAGGCCGACTTTATCCTGATATCCGGTCGCTCCGGTATCCCAAACCTGGAACCAGAAATCCCAAGGTAACCCTGACCATAGCCGACTTAGCCGACACGTCGAATATCAAGATAAAAACCGTGATCCCACCAGTTGCACTGGCCAATGTGTAAGTCTAAGAAGACCTTATTGAATTTCAAGGGACTTTACTCTAATGGGTTTCGGGTTTAGAGAGGGAGGTTTGTTTGCGATCCAATTAATTATTTAATCAATATAAATAAATTAAAACTTCTCGGGAACTCTATCTATTATCTTCTCTTTAGGATATTCGCTTCGTCTCTTAGCACAGTAATTGCAAATTTTGTCTGGAGTAGATCGATCTAGAATACGACCCCTACTAAGCATTAATTTATTCCGCAGCAACAACAAATATTATAGTCTTTATCGCGGAAAGTCAGACATTTCATTTACGATTAGTTTAATGTTGTTCGCGCTGAAATTGTTTGAGGTTTCAGGGAATATTACTTCACTTCAGTTTCTTGGATCAGTTTGACGGAGATTTCTGTGGTTTGGTTAAACAGACCGCAGAACTTATCTTTGATCACAATATGCACCAGTCCTAAATGGGATTGCAGAGAGGTAAGCACTTTTGTAATTCATTTTTTCATAAAAAAGTGATGGAGATGGCTTTACGCTTTAGAATGAAATCTCCAAATTGATTTTTTATGTTTACTCCAGTTATCCCGATTTTATTATGCATAATAGACTTATAGGTAAATCATTTCGATATGATCCGAGAAGAATTATCAACAGTGATCCTCAATAATAAGAAATTTACGAGCCGTAAAACAGAAAGTTATGATATTTTTATGAAGTTGTTTTAGTATCAACCTCATAATAAGGTAAAAATAGTATGATAAGGTAGGGTAAATCTAAAACCAAATGAATCATTAAATGGAAATAAACTAAAGTTAGCATCTCGACATAATCTCTCTGACTCAAGTGGTGCTAAAATGTAAAAGTTTTTTTTCTTCCCTCTTTGGCCTCGAAGGAAGATAAAATGGTTCTTTTTTATTGTTGAACATGACAACAGGAGTTTTTAAAAATATCAGTGAAATACATTTTTAGGTGTGATTCAAAAAGTGCTCATCTCCAGAGTTGTTCATTAGCAAACTTTCTCGATAGCAAAACTCTCTCAAAGTTTGGTTTAAAAACCTCAGTTTTTCGTAATCAATAACCTCCTCAAACAAGAAACAAGTTCGTCATAAACCCAAACTTTTCCGGATGAAAGGGCAAGCAATTAAATAAAGACTCAGCAAAACTTGAGCGGCACATTACCAACTTTTGAACATGAAATTCAGCAGTTCTTCCAAACATAAATTTCCGCCTAGCCGTTATTTATCAATATTTCCTCCCCAGACCCAAAGAATCACCAGCGACGGTCACGGTTGGGTGGACATGGGTGACAGCCCGGTCTTTGGCACAGACAGCAGCAATTACATCACAGTGGCACCCGTCAGGGACGGCCCCGCCGGTTATTTCCGTCACGCCGTCTCCGTCAATATCCCAAAGAGGCGAATTATTCCTCTCACACATGGGAAGTACGAGGTGACACGTATTCTTACTTGGGACCATTCGAACGACGTCATGTAAGTCGGAATTTGACATTTTGGAGTATAGGGAGCACGTGGCTTGAATTTTCTGATTTGAAAAACTGGAAGACGGCGTGTAATTTAATGTGCTGTTTGTATGCAAAGACATAGACGAAGCCAAAGCTCGGTTTTGGACAAAAAGTGGCTTAGAAATTTATTTATTTTCGCTGCAGTTGTGAGATATGATCCAAGATTTAGAGCCCCAACTTCCGCTCTGTGCATACAGCTAGAGCTAGTTTTCAGAGAATGGATTATGACATATATTTTTGCGTACATGCAGTTTTAGTTTTTTATTAGTTTTTAACTAACGTTTTATTTGAGTTATATGTTAATTATTTTTTTTAATTACATTGATTGTGGCAATTAGACAAGCAGAATATTAGACGGAACAAGTAAATTTTAACACTTTGCGATTGTTCTATTACACAAAAACGAAGAGAAAGCACTCTTTTTATTAATATTTTGTGCGATTACTTAGATAAATTTAATTCACCCTTATGTTGACCTAAAAACTGAACACGGCTACGTGCATGAAACATTTATACACTCCGAAACTCAACAAGTCCGCCTCCGCTCGATTTATAATACATTTTCTTCTTTCAAACAGCTACTTCTTGGGGATACCCGAAAATAAACCAGGCCAACAACACCTCTACCGAGTAACTTCAGTCCCGCCAAGAACCGGAGCGACCCTGCCTCCTCCGGTGTGTCTCACTTGCGTCCCAGAGCCTGCCCCTACTACTCCTCCTTATTTCTTCATGGACGAAGACATATACCTTCTGAAAAGCAAATACTGGGATGAAGATGAAGATAGTACGGTTATCACAACACCTGCGCCAAAGAGGCGCAAAAAGAAACAAAAAGTAACACCAACTGAACCTTCATGCCTCTATCACAATGCTATATTTAGCCCTAATTCGAAATACTACGTCTTAGAGTGCCTTGGTCCGGCGATTCCTTACAGTGTTTTGTACAAAACGGCGATGCCCAAGCCGAAACTCATAGTCAATCTACAGAATAATACCAAGTTGAGGGAGATGGTAGCCAAGATGGCTATGCCACAAATAAAGACATTTCCGGTCCAGATTTCCGGGGGGTATCAAGCGCATGTAAGACTCCACTTACCGCCCGGTTTGAGAGAAGATGAGATTACCAGGTAACTAGATATTTGTGTCAGGTCTAAAAAAGTGCTGATGTTGGTTATTTCCTGAGGTATCCCCTGGTGGTTCAGGTGTATGGGGGCCCTGGGAGTCAGCTGGTAACAGAAAGGTGGCGGGTAGATTGGAACACGTATCTGACAGGAAATAAGGATTTTATTATTGCGCAAATAGACGGGCGAGGATCTGGAGGTCAAGGCCACCAACTTCTGCATAAAGTTTATTACAAATTGGGGTCGGTCGAAGTGGCTGATCAGCTAGAAGTTACAGAGTAAGTTCGATTCAGCTCGATAATGCATAAATTTAGGGAATGGACGAAGTCGACTCGATTGTTCTAAATTGCAGAATTGGGTTAGTCAAGCCGTAATTTATACGAATGATAGGATATTTCGTGAAATTTCATATTTTTGTTACACGATAATTCATATAAAAATATTTGCTAAACCCAAACAAACAATTTTTTTGTTCAAAAATATCCTTTCAAACAATGAAAATTTAGGGCGGATAAATTCTTGCATCGTAAATTTTACTTATATGAATTATTCGAATGTTGGCATCTGCCCAAATGCTCTCTTTTATTTATCTTATCAATCCCCGATCATAGACTCCATTGGCTTTCCTTGTGTACATGGCATCAACATAGCAAACCATAGGATAACGTTTCTGGTAAATGGGGCAAAAAGCCGCAGTTTAATTCCGACCTATCCCAGTAATTTTGCTCTGAACCGAGACATCACTACGTTTCTGGATCCCCTTATCCACTCTTTTTTACGAGGATAATGTTCGTTAAGCACATCGCTGCCGTACAAGACAAAACAAGTAGATTAAACTTGAAGAAGCCGATAAAACCTTGCTTAATTTACCTTGAAGAAAAAAAATTCTATTTCAGATACTTGCGAGATACACTCCACTTCATCGATAAACGGAGGGTGGCCGTTTGGGGATGGAGTTATGGTGGGTTCGTCGCCGCATTAGCGCTGGCAAGTCCCAAAAGTGTTTTTCGATGTGCCATCGCTGTGGCACCGGTTACCAATTGGAAGCTTTACGGTAAGGCTTTTAATGGCTTCTTATATGGTTCATATTTCAAATAAGTTAAAACCTGAAAAAATATTTTGATATCTTGATTTACCTACTTTGATTTATACAAAATTTTCACTGAGTAGAAATACTCGTAGAAGCATGTTACCAATATTTTTCTTATATTTAATAAAGTATGAAACTAAGTCGAAATCAGTTATGAAAAAAATATAGTTACATGTATTTAGTTAAACTCAACACCGGCTTTAGTCAGATGTTAAAACTATGAAACAAGTTTGGCGCCACTCCTTGTCATTCAGATTGTTTGTTTTCTTTCTATATTAAGTTAGCAAAGCTTAAAATTTTCATGTATGTACTCGTAGTCTCTACGTTTCTTCGATATTTATTAAGCTACTATTCAACTATTCAGTACCTTTAAATCAGAATTCCTGGTTTGATGACATTTTTTCTTATGCAATCTTTAGGATTTACAACGGCATTGTACTACGAATCAGCTTCACATTATGTGCTCGTTGAATAATATAATATTTTTCAATCAAATAATTGTCTCCAATACTCTACGTGCAATAGGTAATTACTTTTGTTGTTATAACTATAGTAGCAAAATTTAAGATTAATAGTAGATTATGTTATTAGGAGTAAAAGTGATTGTTTATGTGGCGAAGCTGAACGTTCATTTTGCCGAACGGAGTGAGGCAAATGGATTCAGCTGAGCCACATAAACTCACTTTTACTCCAAATAACATATACTATTTTATCTGCAAACGATTCAGATGGAACGAAAAGAGCAACACACCAATAATCAAGTAAATCACCTCAATAATCAGGACGCTTTGCAATAAAATCATAACAAACGTCACGCGTCAATTTCGGAATTTGTGTTGAGATTTCGAAAGTGTTGATTGATTTAACTGGTGAATAACTGGTGTAGTTTATAGTGCAAAATGTCGAATGCTGATAATCTACCTTGTACCTCTCCAGAAAATGCTGAAAAAGCGAAAGGGACAAGAAAGAAACAACAGTGGTAAATGTCAAAGTAAGTGTCAAGTAAAAGTGAAAACGCCTAGGCGTAAAAACAGTGTTTTTACTCCATGTCTGAAAAGTAAAACTTTTACCTGTGTCATTTAGTCATAAAAGTGGTCACTTTTGTGACGTTTGCAGATAAAAGATAATTTACTTATAATATTTATTTTGACAAACTGTAATAGTTTAAACTTTACACAATCAAATCAAATGAAAGACTTGAGTTTTGCCTTTCAAAGTCCAGTCGTACGACCTTGATCAAAAAATATGAGTATAAAATTAAATTAAATATTAAAATAAAGCTAAAGCACTACAAACATATTTTTGTTTTTCTTTTTGTCAAAGAAAATACATTTTAGACTGGTTTATTTTCGCTTTTTTTTCTGTTTCTAGACATCTTTACAACATAGAAAAATAATAGTCATTATTTATATTACCAGTTATTATCACAACTGATCAAATTTGGATTATTAAAAAATAATAACAAGTACATTAACTATTCAGTTTCAGAGAGAGAAAGAAAAAAGATATAAAGTTAAATTTACTTTTTATTCAACTATCAACGCTGACAGTTGACGTCCTTTCCAACCCGACCGGAATAAAAATATCGTCCATTATCCTTAGATATGTTTTATTTGTTTTGTTATAGCCGTTTCCCTTTGCGATGCGTGAATTTCCTTTCGTTTCACTCTTTTTTTTTGTTTCAAACGGTTTCAGACTCCGCCTATACGGAACGTTACATGGGCCTCCCTAACGTGACGGACAACTACAAAGGATACGACGAAGCTGACGTTAGCAAAAAAGCGCATCTTCTCAAGGATAAAATGTTTTATCTGGTACACGGTTCAGCCGACGACAATGTCCACCTTCAACAATCTATGGCTTTGGTGAAATCCCTCTCAGAGGCAGGCACGCTTTTCCGGCAGCAGGTATGGTAAAAATTATCAATGTTCAAACAAGTTTGATTTTCTAATTATAGATTTATCCTGATGAGAGCCACGGTCTAGGCGGAGTAAAGAAACATCTATACAAGAGCATGGGCCAATTTTTCGACGATTGCTTCCAAAAACAAGTTCCTCCAGAATTCAAAGCGGGATTAAGGAATGATATCGAGTAGTACACTTTTAACGATTTCCTCAACTAAGTGATGCCAAACTGAGGATGTCCCTATCGCTTTATATGCAACATCCATTTTCTTTCTGACAGGATGTTAGTGATGAAAGTGCCAAATTTTGATGTTCTTGATGTTAGTAGACTTGCAATTGCAATAAGAGTGGAACTCAGGAAACCAGAAGGAACGCCCTTAAACCCCAGAAAAACGGAACAATGAGGGACTCCTTGCGTTGTTCTGCGTAGCTACAATCAGTATTATTTGGCGAAGAACATGACATATCTCAAGTCAACTCGTCTTCAAGGTTCCACGTCCCCTGCATTTTAATAAATATAGTCAATGATAAATTTGTGAATAGTAGATTTTAAAATGACCAAATCCTAGATAGATAACCTCCAATAATCATTCAAGTTTTCATGATATTTTAGCTGTTAAGGATAGTGTTCAGAGGGTCTATTTCGAGCCATAAGCCTTAAATCTGACCTTCTTGTCATTTTCATTTCCGTTCTTTTATCATTTTGTAAAAAAGATAAGTCAATTTTTAATGATGGCGTACTCAATTCTGAACACTGGTGACTTTTATCATGTACTCATCTTGTAAATATTTGATTCGTAGGTAGTTGTACAGTAATGGGTCCAATAACTGTTCTATTTTTCCAAAAGTGCACGGTGTGACTTATGCACGATCTAGCAATAACCATTTCGCTCTAATAACTTTTGAACAATCTGCTAATCAAAATAGACCACTGTACATAATAGCTTGACCCAAACAATCTGATAGTCTAAGTAGGTACTAAAATAGTGAGATTAATAGGTTTCAGTTTGTAGAAAATTTGTTATTGTACAGCAAGGAAAACTTTACCATTGTTGCCAACTTTGAAAGCTCAAAAAATGTGAGACGCTGTTCAATATTGTTTGTATATAAAAAGACAAGTTTTTAAATGAGTTCTTTAAAAAGCGATTGTTTTATTGTTAACACGCCTTAATTTCGTCGACCATGTGATACCTCCTATCATCCGTTTTGAGGAAATTTATTGTAAATATCTTAAAAACGTTCTTGCATCTCTCATTCAATGGTTGTTCACACAATAGTATACTTAATTAAAATAGATTATTGACTATTTACTAGATTATTATACTAAAAATTATGAAACAAATAAAGAGAATTTCAAACTAATGTGTTTTTTATCTACTACAATACCACTACCTATACACATAATAAACTAATCTACTGATGACTAAATTGCTTCTAACAAGTTCAGTTCTTGGTATATAACAAAAACTTTATAAAAAATTACGTAAAAAATTATTCTAGATCACGAGATTCTAATATAGGTATTTTTGCCATTAAAAATGAATCACAATCTGAAATATTCACAATTGGTCAACAACTAAAGAATATAAATAAGAACACAATTTCTAGACAACATACAACACAAAAATGTTGCTCAACAATTTCTATATCAATATTTTAGTAAAATTTATTATTAACAACTATCTTGAAAATGGTCGATGTCTTTTAATATTCTCAAATGAGAATTTTGATTATATGGGAGATATACCCATCGTTCGAATTAAAGCACTTAATGGCTCTTTTAACTCTCATTTAATTTTCCATTATCATGGGTGCCAAAGTGTTATAATTTACACGAATAATATTACGGCTTTGTTAATTAAATTTGAGACAGAAATACGTCTCAAGATGGAGAGATTCAATAAACGGAAGTTTCTAATAGTGCCTCAAAATCCTTCCAAAAATTTTGAAACCGACTTTTTTAATCTTGAACAACTATATTTTATTAGCGATCTTTTACTTGTGTTACCAACAAATCATGATACAATTTTTGATTTAAAAACTCACAAATATGTTGGTCTTTCAGACAATAATGAACCTGTTCTGATAGATAGGTGGTTTGCAAACAATCAAAGTTTTCTGTTTGGTAAAAACTTGTACCCCAACAAACTGCAAAACCAACTTGGAAGGCCTTTAAAAATGGCTACTTTTACATATGAACCTTATAGTATCATTGGTAATCTTGTTAAACAGTTTTCTCCGAATCATTTTATTCTTCAAGGAAACTCAGCTGAAGACCACCACGGTTCTGAATTATTGTCATCGGTCCTTTTTGCCCTTAAATATAACATGACACCAGTTCCTGTAATTAACGAGAAAGACTACTGGGGTGACATTTTTCCCAATTGGTCGGGAAATGGGCTTTTGGGTAATTTAGTTGAGGACAAAGCAGATGTTGGATTTTGTAAAAATGTGTATTTGAAAAAACATTTCATAAATATAAATTTTAGCCGCACTTTATACTTGGGAATTTTGTTATCATTTTTTAGAACTTTCGAAACCTTTGGTGAGAACTGGAATAACTTGCTTAGTGCCAGCACCTAAGTAAAATAAAATGATAAAAGTAATTGATGCAATAATTTTTGTAAACTTGTTTTTAGATTATCACAACGATGGTTAACTCCTCTATTTTCTTACTCTTCTCATCTTTGGTTTTGTGTTATATTGACACTTGTGGTCGCTATTTTCGTCTTATCACTCGTAATGTTTTGCTACAACCACAACAAGATATTTAATTTAAAGTAAATTTAATTTTTTTTTTATTTAATTAATGGGCATTTGTTTTAGATATTCTCCAAAACCTAAAACTACCTACATTTACTTTTTGAAGTCAGCAGTTACTATTGTTTTAAAACCGGTTTTTCAACAATCTGTATCTTTGAAACGGATTCCAGTTGAAGTTGCAAGCAAATTCTTGATGGGGTTGATGTTAATCTTAGATTTATTTTTAACTAGTAGTTATAGCAGTGGTCTTGCAACAGTCATGACCATCCCAACATACGAAAATGCGATTAACACCGTTGAAGATCTTGCCAACAGCGGACTCGACTGGGGAGCTACACAAGACGCTTGGATTATGTCAATACAACATACTGAAGAGCCAAATTATATTAAAATCGTAAGCAAATTCCATCCCATATCGGAAGAAGAACTGTTAAAGTTTTCAAAAAGTGGACAATTTGGGTTTTCGATAGAGCGTCTTCCTTCTGGTAAAAAGCTACTTATGTATTAAAAATAAAATTTGAAACCTATCTATATTTAGAAAATTACGCCATTGGAAATTATATTACAGAAGATACGATTGATAACTTTCATGTCATGAAAGAAGATCTCTATTGGGAGCAATGCGTTATGATGTTGAGAAAAAATTCTGTTTTATTACCTGCTCTTGATTTATTTATTTTGAAAATGTTTGAAGCGGGATTAATCTCACATTGGCAAAATGAGGTTGGTACGTTTAAAAAAATAATGCCCTATAAATAATGTTTTCTAGGCTGTTGATCTTTATATGAATGCCAAAGTTCAAAAGGCTGTAAAGTTTTACAAGAGCAATAAAGGACAGGAAAAAAAAGCTGAAAAGTTGCAGTGGAGTCATGTTGAAGGTCCTTTTGCTCTTTTACTTATAGGATACATTGTTAGTATTACATTTTTTATACTAGAGTTAACAATTATGAAAACAGGTGAAAAACAATTTGAATTTATTATGTAGGTTCTTATAAACCACAAATTCAGTTTTGCTCTTCTACAGATAATATTTCATTGTCAGAAAAATACATAATATAGAAGAATAAATAATATAGAAGTGGACAATTGTGTTGCAATTGAATTTAAGAAAAAAATAATATCTCATTAATTCAAGAAATTCAAGAATCTTTAACTACTTCTATTGAGAGATCAACATAATTTGTAATCGAGTCATCCTTGGATCCGAAAATGTATGTCTGTAAAATGTCAAGTAAAATGACAAGTCAAAAGGTAAAATGGCATGATCAAAAAAGTGACGATTTTAAAAACTAAATTTATAATTTACCTTCGAAAAAAAACCGATCCTACTCGTATTAGTATACGTCGGTGACCAATTACATCCCATTTTGCCGTTTTACCGTTTTACAAGTCAAAACTTGTCATTTTATTTGACATTTCACATGCAGTTAGTTCTAAAACAGACATACGTTTTCGGATCCAAACATGACTCGATTACAAATTATCTTGATATCTCGATATATTACCATTAGTACTCTTGTGTTATATATGTACTTAATTAAGAAGATGAAGTCCTTACACAATTGTTTTAATTTTAATGAAGCTGTTTACAGTTATTATTGTTGCAGTTTGCAAAACTAACTTTGCAGTTACGTATCAATTTACGCGCAAATAATTATTGTACTTATAATGTGTGAAAATAAGTCTGTATAAAAAAATTAACATAAAGGCTTTGTTTCTGTTTTCATTTTGCTTTAATAAAGATAAATTAAGATAATTTTATTACAAACGAAGGGTTTTCTTGCAAAAAAATATGACGTTTAAAATCATTCTTTCAACTATAGTCAATATTTAAGACAGGATCAGGAAACTATTTATTAACATATGTACTTGATTCCGTAAAAAAGGGTGTTATAGGCGACAAGATAAATAAAACTATTAAATTCGTCGCGACGTTTCGATACTTTATTGTATCACCTCCAGGCAGGTTGGTTCAACATGGCATGGCACAGTCAAGGAAGAACTTATTAATAAATGATAGAGTATAAAAATTATTGAGGCTGAAACCTTGCCACTATATTATTTATACATCTAAATTTTTTGGAAACAAAAATGAGTAAAATTTATTTCATAAATCGATCTAAAAAGCAAACAGATCTACTTTTAAAAAAATTATTCAGCATTGTTTTTTCGTTCTGCATGTATTCAGAATTTTATGGTTCATTAAATTATAGATAAATATGTGGTTAGCTGCTGCGGTCATATGTACATGCGTGTTATTGACATAAAAATCGGCCTAATAGAAATAAAAAACAAAATAACACTGTGTTCTATTTTTGTGTACTTTTGTGTACTCACATTTAAAACACTTATTTCGAAAAGTTATAAATACAAATAAATTATGATTACTAAAGTTTGGCAACCAAATCATACAGTTTTAAAATACAAAAAAAAAACAACATGAAACATTTCGAAATTTAAAAAATTAATATAAAATCAAATAGAATTTATTTACAAATCAATGTAATGCAGTCTTTAGATTTTTTGTTCTCTAGACAAAAAAATAAACTTAGGACCCATGTACTTGAAAAAAATTAAGTACTCACATTAGAGGTAAGAAGTACCTACGACAAGTAAGTTAAGTCAGTTATGCAAATAAATCTCAATACCTATCTAAAGGACAATAATTTAATACCACTATCGCATCAATTAAACTGCAACACATCTACCTATTTAATTTTAATAATCTATTAACAGTCAGGTGCAATCAATAAAAATAAACTTTGAAACTGGCATTGTGGGGAGACTTGGGGGGGCTCAGTCATGGTGTGTTACGCATGTATGATGATTTTTTTATGTAGAGAAGGTCATAATAAATCGTTCAAACCATTGCTGATTTTATTCGGCTTTTGCACTATCGTGGTATACACAACGATGAAGTGGTATGTAAAAATGTTCTACGTGATATATGTTGTGTCAGTATTGTTGGCCCAGACATCAATAATTACAGGTAAGTTGTAAAAATTAAAGAAAAATCCTTTGACATTTCCATAAAAATGAAACACAATCATAATGTTTTTTTATTTTAATAAATTTTATTGGGGATTCTATAGAACTTTGTGTTTAAAACGATGCAGGTAGTTAAATGAATAATAACAAATTGAACTTTTAACTGTGACGACATATATGTGTAGATACTTGAATAGTTTTTAAATAAAATTTTTGGATTTAGATATTAATACAAGAGGATTAAAAGGGAATGACCGGTAGGATGTCTTTAGTGGTTCACTGGTCCGAATCAGTTGTCCACCAAACTCGTAATTAAGTTAAACTTAGCGACAGGAAGTCCATTTCTTACTAGCGAAGGTCAGATAGACAAATTAGCTGCCTCCCCAAAAGTACTTTAATTAATTTAAAATCAAACTTAATCCATTCAAATCATGGTTTTATGATAATCATTCGACGCTCCGTTAGGCAAGACCTTCAAAATAAAACCGCTCATCTTAATTCTTACGATCTCTACCAAAATCACAATTTTTGGAAAACTAACGGAAACGGACCATTGTAACAGTTGTTATCTGTGCCACTTAATTCAAGGCTAAAAAAGCTCAATTACTCAAACAATATCTTTTTACAAACAAAAAGCTGTATTAATTTAAAACGATTTAAACGCTTGACCAACTCTCATGCCATTTGACCTAATAAAAGCAAACATGGACTCCAATCGAACAATTCAATAATTTTTTGGGTTTGCGTGTGTCTGCACTTTCACGGATCAATGGATTATTAAACGTGTGGTCAGTGCTGCGGTTTTAATTGTGTTATTAGTACAGGCATGAATGAAAAAAATAATAATGGGAACAATATGGAACTATGAATATTAAAATCAGTTTTATTATTGTATTACAATTATGAAAAAATTAGCCTTCGGTTCGTAGCCTTGCGAAAATTCCAAAATGCATACGGGACCATGTTAATTAGAAGTTTATAGTCTAACAGGATGTTTCTTTATCAGAGTCATCTCCTTTCGCATTTTAATTCCGTCGTAGGTGAGCATGAAGATAAAATTTGCATAAATTTTGTACAATAGGAAGAGACAAGGTCCGCCAAAGCCTAAATAAGTATTTTTATTCACGATCACTAATGTAATATACCGATATAACTAACTATTGAAATAACGCTTAAAAAAATAAATGCATCAAAAATAAATTATACTACTCGTATACTAATTAACTAACTAATTAAATTAAGTTAAACTAAAATTACGACTTAAACTTCAACAATATAACTACAATTTAATGATTGTCAAAAGAAACAAAAAAGCGAATTCCGTGCGGATCAGTTCTTTAGCTTGGATAAGCTTTTCCACTTCTTGAAAGACGGAATAACAAGCTAAACGGCTGACTTTGTTTTTTATTATGCTGCATGATACAAGAATTAATTGTTAAACGACTTTTCTAGTATTTCTGGTTTCTCTTATTATATCAGTGACGGCCCAAGGCAAGTTTTAGGATGGAGCGAGATCCAATTATGGCGCCCCACTTGCTTACCCTTAATATACACTACTCCAAAAAATTAAAGAAACAAATAGAATTGCTAAGTGTTTTGGTAATTTTTCTTAGTTAAAAATGGTCGTATCTAAATTAAAAAAAAAACATTTTGAGGCTTCAAGTTTTTAGTTTTAAGATCTTTTGACAATTTTTTTTTCTGTGCTACGATTATCACGCAATCCTAAAAATTACGCGAGAAAAAAAAAGCGTTTTTTTTTTGTTTTTGGTCCACGGACCATTTTCTTTTTAGTTAAATCAATGCATAGGCCAAGCCGGATCGTCTCTTAATTCAGCTTTAATATGCTTTTTTGATATTCTCTTTATGTCATGTATCGCTGAGATATCTAACTTTAAGTGAAAAAGAATCTTTTTGTCTTTGACAATCGATATCTCTACAACCAATGACCGCACAGAGAATGTAAGGGTAGTTTTTAAAAACTGAAATAAACATCTTACAAAATCCTTGAACGATTTTTTGAAGAACAATTTTTTACTTTCAAGATTAATTGATTGAAAAAAGTAACTTTTTACGTTGTTTTAGTAAATCTACCGCCTATTCACAAATATCGATGAGGAAACTGATGTTTTTAAGTGTTAAGCCCTGTAAATTTTTAAATCAATCCATCAAACCGTTTTCTCGGACCGATCAAAGTTTTACAAAAAAATTAAAAGAACAATTTCTATTCTCATAATTTAATTAGTCTAAAAGTACATATATTAATCCCCACTTGTCTTTCTTTTAGGGCAACCTCAACTTACGTACACAGAACTTACCGGCAATTTGCAGAAGCGCGCTACTTTATGCCCCCGCAATACAGAATGTTTGCCTTTATCACAGTGTCCAATGCTTAACGATATTTTAAATAATGCATGTGTAAACACAGACAGGTATACTAAGTTAATCAAAATGCATAAGTTTTGCAAAAACTATTTTCATAGAATTGCTAATCTCGGATGTGGATATCAAGGAGGACAAGGATATGTCTGTTGCCCCTTGATTGCCGATCCTTTAAACAACATCAATTCGGGAAAATTGGTGGATGGACAAAGATGTGGTTTATCGCAAGTGCAAGGAGACAATTATAATGGTGTAGGAGCCTTCCCCTGGGTGGCAAGAGTTGGATTTCGAAGTAATCTCAAAAATAATTCAATATCAAATTTTTGTACATATAAAATTTTAACAGATGTCCTTAATGGCGAAATAAAGTATCCTTGCACAGGATCTATAATCAACAACCGAGTGATTCTAACAGCAGCTCATTGTGCCCTCGCTAAAGCCGACAATTATAAACTATCATCAGTCCGTGTCGGTGAATGGAACACCGATAGCGACATCGACTGTGGCGAAGAATTCTGCAGCCTTCCAGCCCAAGATGTCCTCATCAGCCACGTTATCGTCCATCCCGGCTACGACAAACAGACCTACCGCAACAACATAGCCCTTTTAGTTCTGCGAAATAAAATCAACTACACAGGTATTGCATAATTGAGGACACTGGACCGGAATTATCGATAATTCGGCTGTGGGAATCTTTATTTGCCACGCTTCACAACATCCTTTTTTGCAGTAACTGCCCAACCGATTTGTCTACCGGAAACGTGGTCGGTTACAAACCGAAATGGGATTTTAGTTGGGTGGGGCAGAAATGCTAAAGAAAACACGCCATCGAACTACCAACAGACCCTTTATTTGCCGATTACTGACTTGTCATTGTGTCATAATGTGTATGGGAGGACGTTGCCCATTTCTGAGAATCAGTTGTGTGCAGGTGGGGAGGCTGGAAATGATGCTTGCAGCGGGTTTGGAGGAGCGCCGTTGATGGTCAGACATGGGGAGACCCATTATCAGGTAAAAAAAAATAAAGAAGCACAACTTATCAAAAGAGAAAATACCCCAAATACACAAATGAAGTAGTTCCAAACCTAATTTTTCCATTGTATTATCTATTCGCACATAAGATATGTTTTTTTGTTAAAAAATCATAGTTTTTCTCTAATTTCTTTTTGGAATCAAAATCTTGTATTTCTTTCGCCGCTTTATTAGCAGATTATGCAACAAAATGATTAATAATAATTTTGCTTAAAAAACAATGTTTGATATTGTTTTCTCCTGTTTTCTTCAAAAATCACTATCAAATATCAACAATCTCATATCAATCAACAATTGTATTCACATAATTAAAAACATAAAATAAAACCCTATAAGTAAACGAAATTCAACCAAACTTATTTTAGGTGGGTATTTTATCGTTTGGTTCTGACCAATGTGGGGCAGCTGGAGTACCAAGTGTTTACACCAATGTCAAAAAGTACATTACCTGGATTCGGGAAAATATTCCAGTAATTTATAGTAATTAATTTCATTAGGGTAATGATGTAATGTACTTACTGTAGGTATTATAAAATAAGGTTATAGATTACGTGTAGATACTTAAATGTGATAAAATTGTAATAAAATTAAATATGGATCAACTCTTTGTTTCATTACACCATCCAAAGACACTACGGAAAAAACATACTCGTATATCTATAGAATTTATAAATTTCTAAAGAGTTAAATCACAACAAACAAATATGTTTAAAAACAAATAATTAAATAGGCGCACAAAGCCAATTATTTACCTACTCCACCTCCACAAAACTTATTTTTTCAATTCAATAAGGTGCATTTTTGTTAACCAATTCAATAATCGATTTGCGAGTAGAATCACCGATAGTTTAGTTATACTACACATTAAATTCTCATTTAATTTTTCACTATGATGGATGTTAAAGAATTAGATAGATGCAAAAGAATTAGAATATGTGAGTAATCTCTTGTTAGTTGTACTAAAAGAAAAAAGTAGTAGTAGGTAGTACCTACTGAATGTTACGAAATGAGAACGCATGCATGCCGACACGAAAACAGAAGCAAAAGTAATGAACTTGTAACTTTGTATGTATTGAATTAAAAGAATCACAGTTTTCAATGTGTGAACACCTATTCCCTAACAATTTATCTTATCCAATCAAACTGTACGCTAACTTAAAATTGGTACCTTCACAAACGAATTATTTCTACTGACTTTGGGTAAACTAAAACACAATGAGTCTTTTTTAATTCGCAAGTAAGTACTAAAATCATAGACAGAACTATAACAATCTAGGTAAAGCTTTATTTAGAAATATATAAACTAAAAATAAACTTAGATGATTAAAGTTGAACTAAACTAAACATTTACATAAAATAAATTTTTATGATTTTCTTCACAACATGGTTTTACGCATAATCCTACGAAACATGATTTGCACATAAAACATGTGTCTTTTCTAATTCTTTTACTAGTAGGTACAATATTTACTACATTTTACGACCAGGACCTTTGGAACAGAATCCTATAAAATGTGTAGCTAATAGTAATTTCTAAGGGAAAATCATACAAAGACATTGTACTTAACATACACTTTTTAGAAAAAAGAAAGAATTTATTAATAATAATTGAAAAATGTAAATGCCAATTTTTTTGTACTAACGCATTGTTTTTCGCTGGCATATATTGTCGACTTACTACCCCCATATATTGTATTGTATTCTAACAGGTGTAATTTTTTCTTTTTCGGCACCCCTTTTGTATTGTTAAAATATGTTTTTAAATTATTGAGCAAATTCCGTTGAAATATAGGTCACGTCCCTTTTATCATGCCACTTTCCGACTATTATGTCATTAGCATAGTTTGCTACAGTTTTCCTCCTTTGTAATTTTTGATTGTTTATTGCGACCGGGTAATTTTTTCGATTAATTCTTAAAGTCCCAGTGGTTATATCTATTATAAAAGTTTTCAAGATACCTATAGGGAATGACCCTTATTTAAGCAATTTTTTAATAAATGTAATACAACATTAGCTGCATGACCGGTACCGCCATAATCACCCAAGGTATATGTATGTATATACCTGTATATATATTTACATATTAAAAATTGTGTAACAAATAAAGTTTTTAAGTAGATTAAGTACAGGTAAATGTGATAACTAGATATTAATAAAATCAAATATTGATTTACTCATTTTGTGGCATTATAATGAGTCTAAATAAATTACAAAAAACTGTTACTGTGAAATTGTAGATAAACAGAATTATCACTGTTTTAGGATCATTAATAATGCTAGTGTTGAATAAGAGCAAACACGAGTCAATTTCGTACAAAGACATATTACAATAAACTTGGAATAATTCAAAAGTAAACATACGAAGAGATGCACAAAAGAAAACACTATTTACTTACAATTATTTTACGAACTGCTACATGAAAGCAAAATACATTTTACATTTCAGTACCTCACAATGACGAAACTAAATGTTTTATTGCAGATCTTATTAAAAACTTATTTTTTCAAGTCACGATGCATTTTTTTGTTTACTGATTCAACAATCGATTTGCGGGTAGAAACACCGATAGTATACTTAAAAGTAAACAATAACATATTAAATCCTCATTTAATTTTTCAACATTATGGATGTCAGGACATTCTTATTCATCATGAAAATGCATCCGACATTTTTGTCCAATTTGAAAAATTAATCAGGCGAAAAAACGAACGCTTTAATGCACGAAAATACATCGCAACAGGACAAAATTCATTAAAACTTCTTCTCACAAAAGAATTACAATATGTAAGTGACCTCCTTCTAGTCCTACCAAATAAAGAAAATGGTACGGAATATTTCGAAATAATAACACATCAATACGGACACCAAAATAAGAAGAAAATCAATAAAACTCTACTTTTGGATGTTTGGTATTCTCATAATTACAGTTTTTTACATGGAAAGGACCTGTTCCCAAACAAATTGTCTAACCAAAATGGACGCCAATTGAAAATTGGTACTTTTACATACGAGCCATACTCAATCATAGGTAAGAAATCTAAAAGGAAGTTCGAAAGGGTTTACTTGTTAAATTTAGGTAAGAATGATTATGCTTTCCATGGAACTGAAACCAGCTTAGTTTATGAATTTGTCCAAAAGTATAACTTGACACCTTCTTTCACCGTTATTGGTGATGAATTGTGGGGCGATATTTATGACAATTGGACTGGAATTGGGCTTTTGGGGAGTGTTCTAGATGATTCAGTAGATATTGGATATGGTACATACATAGGTATGAGTATTAAGAACATAAAATAGGGTTTAGTGATATTTTCAGCTGCTGTGTACACTTGGGAAGATTACTATAAGTTTATGGATTATACAAAACCTTTGACAAGGACAGGAATAACTTGTATAGTCCCAGCACCTCAGTAAAAATCTATGATCTGTGAAAGTACCTCTAAAAAGTTTGTTTTTTTGCATAGACTAGCAGCTGGATGGTTTACTCCTTTACGTTCCTTTTCACTAGAAATGTGGATCGCTTTACTCATAGTGCTACTGACTGATACAATTGTATTAAGTCTCATATTCTACGGAGATCACAAGTAGCACAATAATACATGTTAATTCAAATTGTCTATACTTATTATTTTATTTTAAATTCTTTCCAGCAAGCTCTTTGTTTCTGATTCCATCATGACTATAATCAAGCTTTACTTAGTCCAGTCGCTCACTATTCCATTGAAAGGAAAATTGTTAAAGTACTTTATTGCCATGAATATGATAATGGTTTTACTTATTTCTAGTTCATACAGTAGTGGCTTATCTAGCGTGATGACAGTACCTCGGTACCACATAAGTTTTAAATAAATTAGATACTTAAGCGTGATTGTAGATATGAGAGAGCGATTAGATCTATTAAAGATTTGGCCTCTAGTGGACTACTTTGGGGTGCCACCTCAGATGCTTGGCTTATTTCTTTGCGACAAGTGGAAGAGGTTACACAAAGTACTATTATCCCAACAAAAATAATAGATGTTTTAGGAAGACTATAAAATTATCAAAAATAGATTTGTGGTTAAAAAAGAAGAAGACTTAGCTGCATCTTCTAGATTACATAACTTTGGGTTCTCTCTTGAACGCTTACCCTATGGTACTCAACGTAATTGTTTAGTTTTTGAGATTTTTTACAATTTCAGGTCATTACGCTGTCGGGCCTTACATTAAGCGTGATATCATTGCTGATTACAGGATTATGCAAGAAGATATTTACTGGGAACAGTGCATTTTTCTGATCAGAAAAAATTCAGTGCTGTTGCCTTTGCTTGACAATCTAATTTTAAGGGTTTTTGAAGCAGGTTTAGCAGCTTACTGGGAGAACGAAGCAATTATTTTCAAGACAAAAATTACAATGTATTCACATATTTTTTCAGGTTGTTTTTCAATTTATGGATATGTCTGTACAAAGAGGAATAAAGTTCTATACTCACCACACGAATGAGCACAATATTGTCAAACTTAAGTGGGTACACGTAGAGGGTGCTTTCGCTATTTTAGTTCTAGGCTACATAGCATCAGCATTAACGTTTTTAATAGAATTTATCAGAAATAATTTTCGTTCAAATAAAATACGAATTTATGTGGAATAACAATTATATTTCCAAACAAATAAATTGCCATAAAAATTATCATTCGCTTCAGTTGTCCACATTTAAACAAGAACAAGTAGACGGTCCAAGACCTAACAAAGTTGAAACTAGTCTTTCATATTCAGGAGTACCTTGTTTTAAATTTAGCGTTTGTGTGAGTCCTGAAATAAATGTCAATGTCTCCTCATCTATCTCAGTGGATTCCACTTTCTTGACAAACTTTTTTTCAGATTTCCTTTCACGAAGTTTCGTAACTTTTTGTAACAAATCTTGGTATTTTGGTTCGGGGGTCAAGCCATATTGTATAGATTGTTGACTTTCATTTTTGTCAGACAATGTCATTTGAGAAAGATCTGAAATTTCAGAATTATGACTACTGCTGCTCGCCTCAGACTGCGATTTCTCAGTTAAATTTTTTCCTTGTTTTTTGTCAGGGTCATCTACAAAATAATATGGCGGAGCGATTGGCGGCTGCACTGGTGGGTGATACTGATAAGGCTCCTCCCCCTCAAGCTAAAAAATGATTATCAAACAAAAACTAGTTTGAAGTGGATAAACCTGAAACCTGAAGTGGATAAGTTGTATCAGAATCATAAGCGCTAATATCTCCACAAACTAAAAATGGTATTATTACTCTATTTATTCCAGAGAGAGAAGAAAAATCTCTGTTTGAAACATCAAGAAACGGTGTTATTAACATAGGATCAAAATTTTCAGGCGGTTTGTATTTACGGCAAACAACAAATGCTTCTAAAATTAAAATATAGACCAGTATTTGGTAAACAACAACCAATTTGTGTTATACCAATACTAGAATTGCGCGAACTAGTTGGTTTGACAGTAATCACATCTTCAAACAGCATGAGCAGCTGCTGGGTCAGCAAATCACAGTCCTTAGCACGAAATATTTTAGCAACAAAAGTACCCCCAGGTTTAAGAACGTTACAAGTGATGTGTAACGCTCCTAACAAAAGTTGGGCTTGAATGTAAATATCAATATCATGGAGTCCAGTGACTAAAATTATCTGGCTATAGTTCATTACTTTATATTAATTGCGAAGTACCATCTGGGGCCCCATCACAAACAACTAAATCTGCATGATCTCCCTCAAAATGGCTAATAATCGCTTCCGCAGTTTTGTATTTTGTTATATCCCCCTGTAGTTGTATAACTCCAGGTAGAGGTGACATTGGTTGCAAATCAACAGCGACAATCTTAACGTCTTTGTTCTTCTGGGGTGGTTCTGTAGCTTCCTCATTTTTTGCCTCACCAATTTTCTCTGTTTTGCATTCTTCTGTATCCTCACTCATGTAGTCATCATTCTCGGTATAAAAAAGCTTACATTTTGGCTTAATATCAATAGCTTCACCAAGATATAAACGGCGGGACAGAACCTGACTCCAGCTTCCCGGCGCTGCACATAAATCCACGGCCTTTGTTACACCTAAACAAGAATTTCGGTTAGGTTTAGATTTTTGTTATGGAACTCAACTTCACCCTCTAAAATGTTGAATTTCTCATCAATTTGTAGAAGTTTGAACGCACTTCGGGCCCGCCAGCCCTGCTCTTTAGCCTTTCGGTAATAAATATCACGTCTGTCTCTTGAAAATTTACCCATGTTGATCTTACGGTTACTGTTATGTTATAAGGTGAATTTTAACGGGTCATACACAGTAAATTGTTTTAATTGTATATATATTATTATTATGTTTATCAATTCGAAGAGGTTAGGAATGTAGACGAGTAGAAGTTGGCGCATTGCGCAGTAGTTCACATACTGTTCAATAAGCGGGAACTTCAACATTTTCCAGTGGCCTTACAATAAGTTACTTTTTCCGAAAAACCGTTTATACAGTCTTCAGTTACAATCAAATTTAAACTTACCGTTGACTTGACGATTGTAATACAAAAGAAATGACTAAATTATTTTTTAATTAAAGTTTTAATTCGCTTTCACTTAAGCGAAGCAAAAATTAATGTTTTGATTATTGTTTTCAACAAAAAGACTGCAAAAAATATACGAAAATGTGATTAAAAAAAATCTAAATGTATATAAATCTATATATAAATATATTTGATCCAGAACTAGTATTTCAATGCAAATTTTAAACATTTATGATCTTATACCATTTTATGTATATTTAGGTTAAGGATTCTGTAACACCTTAATTATCAAACCTTGTAACTACAAAATCACAAACTTTACAAAAATACAAAAAACAAAATGCGTTATACAGGGATGTTCGTTGTTCGAGCTCCACCATGGAGCATAGAGCTAAGTGTTTTTTTATTTTGGTAATATTATTAAAGTAACATTATATGGAATTACCTAGTTTTTATCATCGTGTACAATATTTTTTTTAACAGTTTACATCAAAATTTCATTTGACCAAAAGTGAAGTTACGAGGTTTGATAATTAATGTGACGATTAAATGAAGTTTTATATGATACGAAATTTTATTATCTCCTATTGCAACGCGAATGGTTAAAGTAATTATTATTGTCTAATTAATAATCACAGTTTATAGTATTGTAAGGTAGTATACTCTGATATTATTTTTTTTATATTTGATCTATTTTACATGTGGATTTATACTTACTTGCAACAGTATAGCCCAATAACAAACAAATAAGAACGTGCTGCGTGAACTTATTTTTGTGTATAAAACGTAACGAAAGAAACGAAAAGAAGGTAAAAATAAAATAATACGGACATTATTTATTGATACACAAAATCTGGCAGTGATTTCAGATCAAAATACAATTTAATTATATACATTCAGAAATACATTGGAATGTCTGAAATATACATGAACAGATACATAGATTACAAAAATTTTTGTAAGATGTTTCCTGATTTTTCAGTATATCTACACACTTACTAACAATCACAGAAATACTTCTTTAAAATTCTATGTCAATTGTCAAATAATAGAAAATATCGCTATTATAAAAATTTGCAGAGGACCCCTTAAAAATGTACTAAAAGTCCGTCAGGGGTTATGTGTAGGGAACCCCGTAATTTGGAATCATCACTCGAAAGACAATACGTTCATAAATGAATTTTATCTTTAATAATTACAAAAACATCGGCGACTTTTTAAAGATTATATACAATTGTCTTTGGTACAGTCAATTCATACAATAAATTCTCAACATTTATATCAAATATAATAAAATTTCCCCTGTAGTAATAGAATAGTTCTTCTAACTTCTAATAAATAAATATTTTTTTCACTTATTTAGGAAACTCGTTTGTACATAAATTCAGCATCTTCCCTCCTTTTCGTAAGTAGCAAAAATCCATAAGTAAAAATCATATTTACAAAGTTTACAACAGTCCAAGTTAATGAATGCATAGTGAATCAACAGTATCATAGTACTAGTGCTAAAATCACTCGTGCCTAGTGGATAAAATACTCTATCATCTTTGCAATGTACACAAATATGGCATTTGACTAAGAGTCTACTGCTGCTGAATCAGGAGCTGCTCCAACTCGTCAGCTGACCTCAGCAAAAACGCGGCCGACTCGCGGTATCCCGTGATGAGCTGCCTCACCGCCGCCATCTCGCCGGTGCTCAGCTTATGGTTCAAAAGCGGCTTCTGCTTCATACTCAAGTCTGCTGGACCTACAAAACCATCAGTCACGTCCTTTTACGACAAATGCGCTCGAGACGCTGAATTATATTAACCATTTGTCAGCAAACCCGTCCCTGTCCCGAAAGGGTTGGCCCCTGGAAACAGAGGATAAGGACCAGCCCTTTGAAACGCTTGTGAGAAGTTCGGCCTGTACATCGCCGTCGGAGCTGAACCCGCCGTACTTGAGATTCCAATCCCGTTCATGGCCGTCGCGCCCAGAGCCGCCGCATTCGAAACGCTGAAACACCCAAATGGTCGCTACAAACATTAAAAATATTGCTTCAAAGACGTACCTCATGGCTGACGTTTTCAAATCGGGCGTTAAAGACAGCTTGCTGACCGAATTAGGCGTGGAGGAAGGCGTCGTCGACGACGGGAACGCCGTCGACACCGAGTCCACCTCAATTTTTACCGGAGTGTTATTAGAAAAGTCTATTCCTCTGTTGATCGGGGCTGTGGTATCCGTAGGTTGGCCTCCCGGTAATATTGGCATAGGCTGACTGACCGGTTCCAGCCCTAATCGCATTCTTTTCGCGTTGTGGCTTTCATTCTCGCAGGCCGTTGCTAAAATTTGTTCTGCTTGTACTGATGTCAAGTGAGCTGGGGTCGGTCGTGTCTGTAATCATTCAAATTGTGGGAAGTTTTTTCAAATAAGTGAAAAAACAAACCGCGTCCCATGGCGAATTCGGGTCTCTGGCACGTTTGTTTCTTCTACAAGACTTGAGGTAAGTACGGATTCGTTTTCGGGCTCGTTCCGCAAACTCCGGAAACTGCCTCGTGCACGAATCGATTATTGCTTGGATCTTTTCTTTCGGTTGTTTGCTAATCGGCACCATGCGGTCTAAGTTTTCGTCGACGAAGAGACGGACAAACATCTTTAAAACCAAGAGGGTTTAGAGAAAACAAATTAAAAAAACGGCAAAAATATTTCAATAGCAAAATGTAAAAATTACGGTTTTATTTTTATTTCATTATCAAATAAGACACTATGTGAAATTACATAATTCAATTTTTCAATTCAATTTCAACACATAATTTTTTTGATCAAAGGGTATAATATTTTATTAAAGGTTCAAATAGTGGCTGCTAGTTACATGTTTCTGATAGCTTTTCATTTATCATAATAATCTGTTAAAATTGACCATTTTGCAACGAAGTTGCAGTGGCAACAGCTACTGAAACTGCTAAATATTCTGTCTTGAATGATTCTTTTCATTGAAATGTATCGAGAAATGTAGTGAGAAGTAGACTTCTTTGATCATTTGTTTACGAATGCGAACACAATCACTTATAATTTTGTCAGCGATTTTCTAATTCTAAATAAACAAAACACAAAACACTCAATTACACACAAATAATGTTTCCTTGCTTTTAAAATAAAGGCAGAAGAACGCTAACTGAAATATTGAATGGTTAAAAAGTACGTATTCATTAATAATTCTTCAACATAAGTATTGGCTTATGAACAATAATTTTTTTATTTCTTTTGGGAAACCTATAGGCGGTAGTGAAGTTTATATTTTTCCTGTAATTTAATGCCAGTAGAATCAAAAACCAACGTACATTAATAAAAAAAAAAACACGGAACTGAATGATAAGGAGGCAGGAACTTTTCAAAATAATCATTATAGACATAAAGCAATAAGCTTCAACTATCTCTCTGTTGACACTTTTCATATTGTTATTGGGTTTTAAAATCACATTTAGTTTTTATTTATAAGCAAATCAAATAACTAAATTAAAATCATGTAATTTTTTGGACTATTCTCAGATTAACTAATAGGTACGATTTAGAAAAACCTCAAACTTTTATTTAAAAAAACCTAATTTTTTCTTTATTTAATTTTCCTGTTACGAAAAAAAGCAATTCCAGAGATAATTATGTAGGTACCGATGTCAAAATTGTGTTGAGGTCTCTTCGTTGGATTTTTTGTGGTTCGATTCATTAGTCCGCGATTATTTTTTAATTGCACTTACATTGAAGGCTTTGAGTCGTTCAGGGTCGTGCGTTTGTGTGTCGATCTTGTCATCGCTTTCATCATCGTCATCGTCTTCGTCTTCTTTGTTACCGCTGGAGCTGGTTTCGTCATGTGCTGACCCCGCATCAGCATTGACTGGACTCTGAAATGGTCAACCATTACATTATCACAAACCAAAAGCAGCAACAGTTAATTATCCGTTGAGGAATTTTATGGCAAAGACACCGGACTGAACTTGACACGAAGTTTATCATTCAATGCAAACAGCTGCATATGAGGAAGTAATCTAAATTCCAGCATTGGAGACCATAACAAAGTGCAACTAGAGGCTTGTTGCAATGTAAATGTCTTTTTCGAGGACATGCCGATCAATAAGGGAAATAACGAGAGGCTTCTCTGGTACTTACAGATTGATCTCGCGTTGTGGGCGGCGTGGCCTTGCCTTTCGCTAGCCCCAGAGCCGAGTGGTACTGGGCCCACAAACCGGCCATTTCCTCGCCTCCCGGAACAGAAGACAGGTCTGGAATGTCCCCATTTCTGTTTCCTGTAAGGAGTATTATAAGTACTGCTAAAATCGAGTGTGGGGCGAAATGTAATGACTGATGATTGAATAAGTAAAGAAAAAAATGTTGGTGTGTTGTGTTTGTCGTGTTACCTTGGGCCTGATTGTGGTAGTTCCACGCCAAGAGCATCAGCTTGAGCTTGTCGCTGTCTTTCATAGCCCCGGTTCCTGCACAGCCAATCAAATCACGGTTAGCAGGGTTGGCTTACACTTAAACTAGCTTAACTAAAGCTACGACTACTCTAGCACGAACTTGGCCCAATTGGGTGAAACTGGGCCAAGTTCCAGATGTAGTACCAACCCTGCTACTCAATAGTAAAAGCGGGAATTTTGCCCTAGAGACACAAGGTAGGCATGTCGATTTTGTATGAGTGTTAGGTCTACACTTCAAACAAAAATGATGGTTAAAGCCAATGAGTGGGTGACTGGCTTAAAACTCACCCGAAAAGTGATCCTCCTCGTTTGCTTCCGTCGACTCTGGCGTGGACAGACTCTCCTGAAATCAAAGAATTCGTCTGAAACCTTGCCATCGACCGTACTATGCTTGGCAGAACACGCAGAGGAAGAAAAAAGCACACGTAATTGTTATAAGCACTAGTTCGGACTCTGCAATTATAATTTTAAATTGCGCGAATAAATATCGAGGCATTACACTTTATTAGCGTGCTTGTGAAACGAGAAAAGGATACTTTTTTAATTAACCAACTTAGCAGCATGCACTCGATAATCGAATCTTCCACGATGACCTAATTCCACAGAACTTTACTTTCCATCTCGACCGAGCTTTTGTTGACGTGATTTACAACTCTTCAACTAGAACCAACTTCAACTCATTATACGCACCGTCGAGACGAAAACAGAGCTTAATTTCGATAGCAATCCACTTCCACCTCGATAAATAATTTTTTTGATATACTTCTTCATTAGTTATCTTATGGGTTCCAACATTACGAGTAAACTTTTTATTAGGACACAAAATAAAGTGACAATACATTTTAAAATTTTGCAACTAAATCTGAATTTAGATACAGCAAACTGTAGGTGGATTTTTCTTCTGGCAACATTTTAAACATTCTCAAGAAAAAAAGAGACATCTTTAACAATACTTTGATAGTTTACCTACAGTCAAAACTGAATTCATAGAATTCATAAAAGAAAAAAATAATGTAAAGTGTTGCTTTTTAAAGAGTAATAGCGTCAAAACGAAAAACTTCTACCGCAGTTACATTCGTATTTTCTGCAAAAATCAATTTGAAGTTTCACTTTGCTTAGTTCTGCAGGAATCTAGTCACTTTTGGTCCTTGAAGAGATAGGAGTGGATTTAGCTACTCGTGTGGCAATAATATAGTTTGAAACTCTGTTAGTTTCCGAGGACAAATCTGTTGTTGGCCCCCGAGCCGTCTGATTATATGGGAGTGTGTCGGCGGAGGCGGCTCGGCCCTCGCAAGCTCATAAAGCCTTTCCGAGCCGAAACCTCACACAGGGCACTAAAACACGTTGCGGTGTGTCGAGAACAATAAAAACCGTAGACACTTTCATTACATGCATTGCTAATTCGAAGGGACGTGCATGCGTTGTGTATGCGCTTGGGAACGTCCAGACAGAAGACACATAACTCGGCCTCGGCAATAAAACTGCGCTGCCTTTTACTACCGCAGACTTTTTACGAAATGGTTGCGCCAGAAGCGGCGCTCTTTCTTGGAGGTGAAAAGACGAAAATTGTATTTTAACGCCAACAAATTTGTGCTACTATGTTAGGAGTAATGACGCTAAGCAAGGTGCAATATTATATCGGTCTATGAAGGATAACGAGCTGCCTGCGGTAATTAAAGACGAAGCTGGACTTTAATTTGGGTCGTTTAGCGGCCGTAAAAATCGACGTGTTGGAAAAAGCTATAAGAAAGAAGTGGGTGGGATGCAGATGCTTTGATAAATCCAAGCCGAGGCGGATGGGAGGCGGACAGAGTTTTTTACTCCAACGCGCCAAATTCTGAGTTAAGCTCATTATGAGCCCTAAGAGTGCAAAAAGGTTAAAAAAAAGTTTAAATTCTGTGCTAACAGATTTTTGATATCAATTGATGTGATGTTGGCACCAGCCCTTTCTGCGTCGTCGATAGGCTTTTAAAAGCCATGTTCAATGTCGCCCGAAACATCGAAACGCAATTAAAAAGCAAACAATGCTATTTACACGACCTCACTGCCATGCTTTGCATAATAGGTCGCTTCTAACGAGTTATTAACTTAATTATTAAGTAATAACAGCGGCCTCCGTTGCAAATCCTGAGGAGTCAATGGACGCGCAAAGAAATGTCTGCACTTCCTCATCTCCCTGTGCGTGTAGAATGAACGAAACGGGAAAGGAAGTGGTTTTGTCCGGTGCCGTCGCGATTTTTCCAAAATGCCAGCAAGACGACCACACCCAAGCCCAATAGAAAATTGCAGGTTAGTTATTTCCTGTTACGCGAGGATGGTGGAAACGGTGCCGGTGAACATAAACATAAAACAACACCTGTTGCATATCGAACTTGCTCGACATCTTGTTCTACTTACAGCTTGGAAATCGCTAAATTTATTTTGCTACGACTGTTCCGAGCTAACAATGGACAAGATCGGAAGAAAATACGTGATGGAGGACTGTGCCGGCTAAAAAGGTATTCACAAGAAACGGCATAATGTTGAAACGAAAATTTCATTTGTTAAAATTTATTCGAGTACGAGTTTTAACCTTCAAGGCGCTCTATTTAAATTACATTTGCTGACAGCTTAGGCAATAACAATACCTCTTGCAAATACTCAAGTCTTATAGAATTGGCTATGACATGTTTCGATAAAACAAAGACACAAGGACTGTGATTTAAATTAGTTACAAAATATTACATTATTTCTCTCCGTAAATAATAATAATAATAACTATTAACATCATTCTGCTTGTAGTGTAGTTCAGTTTTTCTTATAAAATGGGCAGATTTTTTTAACCTTTTATATTTTCATTCAGCAAAGGGTGAAAACAAAACCTTGTGTTTTAATTAAATCGTAATTTATTTTCATACTACAAAATTACTATGAAGCAGGAATTTTTATTTGAATTTACAATTCTATTAAGTATATATTTTTTCATAAATACCTCATACGACGCATATTGTTACTAAAATGTCTGTGTCTTGTTTCTTGAACATATAATAATGCAGGCTTTGATAAAGTATTTTGCCGAATAACAAACAAGGAAGTTAAGTATAATCATTTTCCACTCGAATTTTTTTACTACTTAGAACAAAATATTACTATGTCTTCAATGAAATTTGTAATGAAAGTGGCTTATGATTCTGAAATTTCATATCTTCTATGCCAATATTCACTGTCGCCAATAGAAGGTCACTCAAACTTTATTTAGGCACACGATACTTTAAACTATGTTTTTTTAACCCTCAGATATACTTAACCATATATTCCATTTTTTTAAGAAGTAAGTGTTTACGGAGATAATTATTAATATGCTAAAATTGGATTGGACGCGTAATCAGCCTAATTCAAACGATTGAAATAATTTTGAAAGTTGATGAATTTTTTGACTTGTATCTTTTAACGAGAGTTTTAAATCTTTTCTTTCCTCTTTGTGTTATATGTACTTATTAAAGAAAAAAAATGTGTCCTTTTTGTTTGACGATGTAATAGCGATCACATATTAGTTATAATAATCATAATAATTATAAAAAAAATTAAATTTCCAAAAGCATAAGCAACTACAGTGCGATCAAAAAGTCTTTCTATTAAGTAGGCGTACTAGTTGAGGACGTATCTCGCTTGGAAGTTTGTATGTCAGCTAGATGTCAAAAAATTATTTTATAAAAATTAAAATATTGATCTAAACAAATTGAATTACTGTATGAAACGTCTTAAAACACCCTAAAATGAGATGTAGTTGGAGTTTATTCATACAAATCGTTCACCACGATTTGTTGTTACAGTTTACAAAAAAAATATTTTGACATTTCTTATTTACCATTGTGACATTTTATCTTCCGCAGACACGTTTAAAATTTCTAGGCGTGCTTGATAGATAAACTTTTTGATTGCACTGTAGTTTTTTTAGATGTTACAAAGAGATATTAAACATGTACCTTGTAATTTAAATAAAATTTGCTATTGTAAAATTGACTGTCCGATGCTGTTGTCACCTACTTCTTTCTTAAAAAAATAGACTAGGTATGCTATTATAGTACATATAAGGTGAAAATAGGTATAAACATTTATATTGGACAAGCGTGTACAACATAAAAGATCGTGGTATCAGTCACTGAAATTTTTGCTAGAATACATCAACAATGTGTTCCTATTTCAGGAACAGTGAAGATTATGTAGGTAGATACATATAAAAAAATAAAACACAAGTTGCATAAATGACAATTTTTAGATAAACAGTATGATAAACTTTTTTATTTTTATAACACCACCCAATTAAAATACAAGTACATACGTAAATAATACATCCGTATTTTAAAGATTCGCTGTACGTTTTTATTGAGGTGAAACTATAATCGAAAATCAGGAATGTTTTAATTTATATACAATTGCATGAACCTGAAACTCGGGATAAAACTATAAATAATTGAAATATCAAAGTGAATATGATCGAAACAATCGTATTTTTTTATCTGATATTAAGTTATAAAAAACATTCAGATTTTAAACAAAACAGAAGAATATTTACAGTAGATCCTAATGGTTTATAAAAAAAGCCTTATAATTATAATTATTAAATCTAATTATGCTTTAATTATCCACGAATAATAAGTTTTAATAAGGTTTTATGAAAATGATATATCCATAGGAAGTAAACAAGGAAATGGTGTTACACCAAAAAGAAAATTTAAAAATTTGTCGTATTACACAAAAAAATAAAGTATGCGGGTTTCCAGATGAGCTTTAGCTTAAAAGTAATGTTTGTCTCCTAAGTGTGAAATAAATAATTACAGCCGAGCCGTTTTCCTTTCTCAATCCTCAGTATTGTAAAAACTAATGCACAATTTGAAGCCTAAATGACCACATATGTATTCCCCGTTTTTCTTTTGTTCTCTCTGAAAAAAAATCCCACTTTCCATTCATATGCTCCAGGTTCCTGTAAAAAGCATTCAAAATTTACAAATAATTTTATGTCGTTTCTGTAATTTTAAACGGTGAATTTGATCCATTTTCTCCAAAGGAATTAGTTGAAATTGAAAGGGTTGAAGGTAACAAACTCGATTCCTCAACAAATTTTAGTTTTAATCGATACGTGTCTATCATGACAAAAAGAAGACGAAGTGCCAGCGCTATGAAATCGAGAAGGCTATCTTATTATGGATGATGCGCCTGGGTTGCAGGCGGATGAAATTTCAAAAAACGCGCATTTCTGCAATTTGTAACTCGAAGCTTGAAAGGTAACAACAGGCGCATTTTTTAAACCGACAAAGAATTCTATCGATTTTCGTACAAAGTTAACAACATGGTTATCAAGTCTGCAACATGCAACCCATTGTTTCAATATGACTTGTCGTTCTCATATTACATCTAGCTCTAGAATATCCATTGACAATCACGTGTTCCACATGTCTGTTAACAGCTCGTCTGACACCTTCGCCTCGACGCATTCCAGCCGTTTTTTTTTCTTTTGGCGAGCTTCTCGCCCATCACCGCCTAAGTAAACTTGTTCAATAAGTGATGAATTTTTAATTGCGCATAGGGCGTGCAACCTTTAGACACAATTTCCGGCCGCCGTCCTCTCCATTATTGAGAAGTTCCGTTCTTATTGGTCTTATCGCGCAGTTTACAAACCCAATTTCTGAGTCTTTTCGCTTTGTGCAAACATGAGTCGTCACATCTTTTATCTCGTTTCAACCAACAAGTCATAAAAGCAACAAGGAATGGAATTGTTCGCTGTAAGCAGACGACAAGTTGACGGCCGTTTTGTTGAGATTGCGGATTTTGCAACGCTAAGGGTCAACGTACACCGCACAAGATCCCACTTCAATACGCATCCGCAAATACTTTTAACCCGAGATACCAGAAAAAAGCAGATAATTTCGTTTGTGGAAGCCAAACAGAAAGCGAAATTGCGTTCGGTAGCCTCCAGGAAGACGAATTTCCAGTGACTTCCGACGAAACAATCAACACACCACGAAAAATTTATGTGGCAGGTGCGGAAGGGCTGCGCTGCACAAAAAGAACGAGAATTTCAGACATCTGTTGGCCGTGACGATGCCGCAGGATGAATTGACAGAAAGCGAAGATGTTTACAAAGCAAACTGAGTTCGGTCACAGGAGACGCAATTAATGCTGCGAAAGGACGCACCTGTGACGGATAAAGGGGAGAATAGGACGAAATTACCAACAAGCACGCCCAGTCGCGTACGCGGCAACGACATGTGTGGTCCTTCTCCTTCACCAGCACACAAGCTAAGGGATAAATCAAATAGCAAAAAGGGCAAAAATATTTCGTATGCGTTAACACCTTTTTGGATTGGCACGTGCTATTAAACCATCACGCAGCTGGCATCATTCTTTCACAAATTTTACATTTCTATCACTACGTTGGACAAGTGTTAAGATGATGTATGTGGCATATGGCAAACGTAATTTTGTTAACCATAAACTTTTGTGAAATCCTGCCCTCCACAAAAGTTTGCATTCAAACTGTTTGTGATTTATACAAGTGTGTTTCTGTGTTGCACTTAAAATAATAAGGTTTAGAAAATTTTTAGCATTAAAAATTAATTTTAATCCTCCTTTATTTTCACGAGTCGTTTACGAAATTTTTTATAGCCTTTGATTCACTTAATTGCAATATGCGTGTCCACAAAAGTATTGAAATTAATTTATTAATTATTACTTATTTAAGTAATTGTATAAAAATACATTAAATACTAACATCAGAAACTGACTCTCAACGATGGAAACCTTTTATTATAAACTGACTCACAAGTCTTAAAATTTGAAATGTATAAATAATTTTTTTGAAGACAAATACTTATATACTTTCTAAAAACAATCCACTAACAATCCAGTTATGACGTGAAATAGTAGATTACATATCCAGGTGGGAGGTAAGGCGAAATTTGATGATCACGACACGAAACGCCGCGGTTAGCAATAAGGCGAGATACGATGAAGCAAAAACCACCAAAGTTTGTATACTATTTCCTTCACAATCATCCTTCTTAACAATAAAGAGTTTATCAAATTTTGTAAAACACGACATAATGACAGTTCAGATTAAGAAGTGGTCACTTCCTTTTTAGTTTTCGGGTTGGGAAGTGGCCATTTCTCAAATTGAACTATCATATTACATATTAACTGATAACAAAGTGACCGCTTCCCAGCCCGAACCTAATATTTCATATCAATTGTTAAATGAAGTTGAAATATCATATTTGCCAACTTTTCACATGCAAGGTAATTTGATTATTACTTTTTTATTGCGAATAAAATATTTTTTTCTAATCAATAATATTTTTTTCATTTAAATCATGATTTTTGTTTTTCCCTTAAATGTTAAAAGATAACAGATTCAAACCTAAAAACTAAAAGTAGACTAAAAACAAGGTTACAAAAGCAAGGTTTGTGGTTGCACTGTGTAAAGTGTCACAGTTCAGTAATAAATGAGCGTAACCAAATTAAATAATCGTAGAATTGTTAAAACTATCATTCCAGATTAAAGGACAAGATACCCTTCTAATTTCACTTAGTGTAAGTTAATTCTTGTTTATGGTCATTACCTGTCAATATCGGTACAGGGAGGTGCATTTTGGATTTCCCAATAAGGTATCTTCGAAAAAAAAACGAAAAGGTTTAGCCAAAAAGGAGTTAACCATTCTTGGGCTCATTTTTTGAGAAAATAATAATATTGGTCAAAACCGCATCCCACTGTAGTCTAGACAAAAACTGACATTTTAGCGAAATCTTAAAAAAATTATATCTTCGTTATTATAGAAGAAACGGATTAAAAATTGACATTTTTATGCACTTTTTTACGAAGAATTTAATAATGTAATTTACATTTTTGTTCACGTATTTTGTAAATAATATGTCTATTATAAAATATGTCTCTCATAGTATCTTAGAAAAAGATCTTAATTTCTACTTACCGCCAACACGGTGACATTTTTCAACATCTTTTATTAAAAACACATTATCATCGTCCCATTCGAAACATAACTACATTAAGAATAAAAATAATAATTGATCGTGTTTAAAATTCACACAAAAAAAAACAGATGTAAAAGTAAAAAAATAATAAAATTAAAAAGCAGCAGAAGAAAATGTGACAAATATGTAATGTCATTAGTAAAACGCATAGAATATACTGTAAAACGTTCAATGTAGCTGTTTTTATTTAAATTTAAGTTCACAGTGTCACAGTATGTCATGCCTTGGAAAAAATTTTTTAGTGTATCTTTTAAAGAAAATTAATTTCATTATTACAAGTTCATTGATCTAGATAAAATTGACCGTACTCGTAATCACACTTTACCATTCCAAACAACAACTCAAGTAGGCATAAACCATCTGGTGCTGCAAAAAGAGATCCCAGAAGCCGTTTTGATTCTTTTCCACATCAGCAACCAATAAAAATTTCTAACAAGCGAACAATATATTTTCTATCAGCGGCTTGTCAATACCTCCACACGTCGACAATGCACTTCGCCCGCACCTAAACACTGCAATTTGCATAATGACTCATGCATTTTTAATTCCACATGAATCAAAATGCTCCCAACGCCGAATCGATAAGTTTAAGGTCAGGAATGAAGCCATCCACGTGCACCCCAAGACGACGTTCCGGGCCCCGTGTTGCCGGACATCGGGGGCGGGTGACAGAGACAGCGAGGGGGCGCGCCCCGGGCCATCGGGGACAGCCGGGATGTGCGTGCACCTGCCTTGTGCCATTCGGATCGATAGCGGGAACTGGCCGCCCCTGTGAACTCCACAAACCCCCAAACTATGCCGGCCACTACTATATCGCAGCCACCTACATTATAATGTCACTCCACGTCGCACCGAAATGATCGATAAAATGTAAATTAACTAATGACAGTAAATAACTCGGGTACACACCGGCTGGTTTATTCCTCAGATAGACGTGTGTCACAGTCCAATGAAGAGTGACAAGAATTGAAGACAAACAAATGCAAATTTCACGAGAATTAAACATTTGTACGAGTAAATGGGTAAAACGGAAGGTGCTTTGAAACTCTAATTGTAATGCGAAAAAAGTTTACCGGAAAATTGGCAAAAATAGATTGTCGTATCATTTTTGCAATTATCCTTCGGACGACAGGATTCATTCAACAGGTGCTTATCTATTTTTGCTATTATAATATTCTAGAATCATGAAGGTTTTTACGCTACATGAAAAACGTTTAGTTAAGCTTAAATCCGAACAATGCGTACAATTCATTGATGTTTGGAATTCGCACTTCTTTTAACATGACATTGTAAACATTGGCTGTTCGGTGGCTCGGAATATTGGACGGATTATTTGTGTTTTTTTTTATTCACAAGTTACAATTTAAAAGCGAATTTACACTAACAAGGCTTTTGATTTCAATTATTTGAAACAATAAAGAATATTAAATACCAAAAAACTAGTATAGCTTCATAAAAGTAAAAGAAATATTTCCGATACACATAATTAATTAAAAAATATATAAATCTGATAATGAAGTTATGGGGTAACTAATGATTCAATAAAGTTTCTATTAATAATGATTAATGAGAAATGGAACATAAAAACAAATTTAAAACTAATAATAAAATATTAAATTAGGTAATAGGTAACTTTTATACCTAAATAGTTTATCTCAGTGACCAGCCAGAGGAAAGCGGGACCTTATACCGCCACACCACCACACCGCCAACAGTTCCAGTGTTTTAATTCAATATATTCATAGACTTACACAAAGTTTTTAAAAAATAAATAATTTTATGCAAAATTTAGATGTTTAATTTGTTTGTTTCTAACATCTCCGTCTCGATAGAAATAATTATTTTCTCGCCTGGGCATTTTTTGAGTTGAACTGATTCCCGTTGGCGATTTAATCTGGGGAAATTTTTTGACATACCTATTCAGATTTTTAGCTTAAAAGGTTCAATTATTATGAGGTTGAATTCTCCCTGGCGTATCTGGTTTTGTTCTATCCTTCCTTCCCATCAGCTTTAATTAATTAAGAAAAAACTCGGAATCAGTGCTCCAATGCATTTTTTACGAAATGCCCAGGCGGGATATTGATACATTTCATTAAGGAGGCGGTGGTTTCTAAAATATAATTTTAGTTTTATTACCACTACAAAATGATTTTGCCTAATTTTGTTCGCTGCGCTGCGCCACTGGTTTATCTCATGGGCTGTAATAACTACATACAAAACTGAACTTTTAGGTAAAAATAGTTTCCGAACTAGTTGTAATTTGTTTTTCATAATTCAACACGTTTGTCCATTTTAAAAATTGCTTCAATTAACATTACAATATTTAATAAAAAAATATTTAATAACATATAGAAAATTGGCTAAAAAGTACTCGTATCAGTGTTTACTCATCCTCATTTTAAATTGAGAAACGTTTTAATTAACCATAGAATAAAGATATTACTGATTACTTTTAACACTGTAATTTTTAATTTTGAAACTATTTTCTGCGAGGAAATTATCATAAAAAAAATTCTAAACAATCCAGGATAATGCAATGCAATGCCCTTTTACATTTAAAAGTTAGGGCCTCTAAAAATCTTGAAATTAATAAATGTAAAAGTAATGACTAATTTTCTTATTAACAAAAACAGAAAATCTCGGCTGAACAACCTGCCCTGCAGAAATCCGAAATCGGGACTTTTTAAAATATTTTTTTCAAAATACTTTAGCTCTTTTTTAAGCCCTCGCAATGAAAATAAAAGCATTATTAAAGACTGCCTTAAGATACTAGAGATGTTAAGAGCTAGCAAGTATATTTTTTGTGAATAAAGACGCAGGAAGCGAAATAGTGTGGGATGAAACAAGACAAGTTACCTTGCGAACGTTAAAACAAGATAATTCATTAAGATAAACCAAACCTTTGAAAATGCCAAACTCAAAAATCAGTAAAATGTAAAAAATATCGGTAACATAATTATTGTGACGTTATTAAATTTTAGAATGGCGTTGCTAAAGAAACGCTAATTAATACTAAGAATAAATTATTGAAAGAAACTTTAGTAGGGGTATAGTGGCTGCTTGTAACAGTCCGAGTGACTAATTAAAACTGAAATTAACAACCCTGTTTTTTTTCCAATTGTCCAGCATACGATCGGCTTGCGATCTATAATTAAACAAATCATGCAGCTTGCAGGCTTATGCAAATAAGCTACTTGCACAAGCTGAACAACTCGTCTAGTTGACCTTGTTCATGGTGCAACCTCTCCGATCCACGAACGTTGACAAAACAATTGCACATGGATATAATCAAAACCAATAAAATTCACCTCGGACAATGTCTCAATTACGTAACGTAAAAATCCAATCGGTTCCAAGTCGACTTTCCACGGATAATAATCCAAGTTCCAACCGAGCTAACCAACCGAGTAATTGGGTAAACGGGACAAAAGCTCGCCGCGACACGTATTGAAAACTAACGAAAACTCGCATCATTTTTACTCCATCAAGGGAAACACAAACCGATAACGCCTCTTATCGGTCACAGACTGAATCGTTAATGTGTAACTTAACTGTACTTTCTGCATGAATGCGTGGCCAGATTGCCCTCATGGCATCTGCGTTCTGGTTTCGTTACAGATGAAATTTCACGAAACCGATCTCCGGGATCGGATAATGCTCTAATCACCAGTGGCGGCGCATCAAACGACGATAAAACGCCGCTAAAGAACCAATTACAGAGCAAATTACACACACCGCTTTCTCAAGACGTGACAAACAACCGCGCTACACACGACCACAACTACTTATCACACAACTGCCACCCGACTCCATATAAGACCCAATTTCACAAATTAATCGACAGGCAGGAGACCAAAATAGATCCCTGGGGGACTTCTGCATTTTAAAGTTATCAAAAGCCATCACGGTGGTGAAAGAAAGAAAGTAAAGCACCAAACGAGCAGTGCACCAAAAGAGTCATAACAAGTATTGTAATTTTGGATTTGTGAAAAGCAATGGCAAAGATCTTTTTTATTTTTTTTTAATTACATGCTATTATTTCGTATTTATTAAATAAAACCGATACCTCTTCACTTTCAATAACTTGTGGCATAAGTTTATATTTTCACAAAACATCAAAATTTATTAAGATTTCATAAATCGCACCATTAAAGTAGAGGTGACTTTTTAGAGGTTTCAGTGGTTGCCCTATTTGTTATCAACAAAAAAAAACAAACCTACTTTGTTCCACAACTGGAACAAAGAAAGAAAATGCAATTAAATTGTAAGGAAACTGTGACGGGTAAAAATTTATTTACTTTATATTTATAGTTTTTACCTCGAGGTTTGTGGTTTGAGAATTAGTTTACTACTCTCATATAATTAATTAATTATTGAATTTATTTAAAATCCAAATTTTTACCTGCCCTCTTTTAGACATTCACCGACACCGACATTTTGGTTAAGTAACTGAAGAGGACAAATTGTGAGATTACCATGTACAAAATCAAGAAAATTTTTACAAGAATAGATTTCAGTTAAAGGTATGTTTACATACTTACTTACTTTTGTGGACACAAAATTAAAAAAAAATGACTTACAGTTTTGTCATTTTCTCGCTAAAACGAAACATTAAAATTAGAACTATCGCCAAGCCCTAGTTTGATCCTTTATCTAAAGAACGTACTTCATAGTTTTTCCAAAAAACTGCCCTAAACTGGTACACTTTCCCCCTGCAAGACGAGCACAACCAGGCCTCTCTTAACTTTGTATTTTACATGTATTTATTTAATTTTTTTCTATTTTGATATTTTATTTATAACACTTTTTGTACCAAATATGTACATATTTTTGTTTAATATGTACATACATATTTAATTTGAATTTAAATCCTTGTTGTCACCATTAATGTAATGCAAACTATTTAAAAACACAGTAGGAACCGAAATATGAAGAGGTATTATGTCTGAACTGACCAGTGCAGGAAGCAGAAATAATAAAATTAATTAGGGAAAGTGCTGTAATTTTGTTTATTAAATACCATATGATCGACAAAATTTATCCTCTAAAAGGCTTTGACTTATTTGTTTCCATATGATTTACATTGGCAAATTACATTTCACAGCCATCTAGAGGATACATTTTCTCGATCACATAGTACATACCTACATAAAGTTAGTTTACTGGTTAAATAAAAACAAATTGAACTTATTTAAAAAAAATCAGGGGGTGAGTGCACCGGTAGGGGATCGAACTAAATTTGTGAAATGTGTGAAGGTGGGGGTAAGAGTGGGGGAGAGCACCCCTAACCGCACCACTAGTAGATGGTTTGAGGTTAGTAAAGTTAGTGTCACTTGTTTTATCTTTTCCTGCGGACGTCCATTGATAACGTTTAATTAAGTACCAAAACAAGATAAAAAAAAGTATGCACAAATAGAGTGCGTAAACCGATAAAAGCGCGTATATTTAGTAGGAGCATTTAACCTCTTATCTTTTTCTTAAAATAGTATTGCAATCCGCATACATGTCGCATTCCGTCTGCTATTTCCACAATAAATTCCACTTTATGTAAAAGTCGGGTTATAAATCAGCCGCATGCGGGTCCAATATGGGGGAAACCCCCATCGGGCCTTACCTTGTGGTGCTGGATAATGGCACTGGGCTTACGTTTGGCCGACATCTTCGCCGCAGCCGGCCCCAGGCCTTCAAAACACACGCACAAATCTGGCCATCCTTGGAAGCGTCCGTGACCAACTAACTGTTTCTAATGTTGTGATAGGTCAGGATGATGACGTCACAGCCGGGCCTACCGAATTTCAGAGCACCGAACAAGTCGGCGCGGTAAAAAGCTCGCACTCCGCACTCTCACCCCGGAGTCGGCCGAATTTGATTTTCGGTTGTTTTCTCAATGCGATTGTTTTGATTCGTTGCTACAAACATCCGTCACGTTAGCCGTGTCAAAGCCGACTGACGAGATATTCCCCGCCCCATGATTCCTTGCTTTCCTCTCACGTCGCGCGACGCAGGCGTCCATCCCCGCCACCGGCGACGCCCCCCTCTCTTGCGCTTCCACACGACTATGATTGTCAAAGAAAGAAGTCGCGAACCGACCTCAACCCAAAAGATAACCCCTACGTCCGTTCAAATTCTTTGAGGCTACCGGGCACAAAAGGATTACGGAGCAAGCGCAGGGGAGGGTGCGTGGTCAACGAGAGCTTTCAGGGTGTCAGGTGCAGGAGTTGAATGGAAGCTTTGAAGAACTTTAAAAGTAGAAGAAAGGGGAAGTTATGTAATAAAGCTTTTTTCTGGGAGGTCTTAATAAAGTAAAGCCATTGCGATATAGCAGATTATAACCCATCAACAGCTATTTCTTTTACGGAATTGTAAATTACAATCAATCTGACAATGATTTACACTTTCCACAATTACTGACTGCTTGACGCAGCGCAAATAACATTTAGTATAAATCAAGTTTTGAGACCATTTTTGTATTTCATGGTCACTGCATGTTGCGATTATTCTAATTTATTTTTAAGCAATGCATGTAATCGTTTCGTTCTACGTACACTCGATTAAAAAAGGAAATATCCATCTTTGGTTTTCCTTTCATATTTCGCTGAATTAGATTTAGAAGAAATTATTAGTTTTCAACACCTTTTGACCAAGAGATGATAAAACACGGTTTTCATGTTTCTTTTTGAAATTACAATTGTTCCATCATCTACTATAGACATGTTTATCCAAAGAAAGACAAAATAATAATGTCATCAGATACAAAAAAAAACATTATACATACTTATTTTAGTTGTGTGTAACTATTTCTAACATGCGATACGTTAAAATTGACCCTTTTCACACATTTCAAAAAGTGTTTAAACTACGAACCTTAAAATATATAAATACGCAATTTGTGAAACAAGTGTTATTTGCATAACTTTTCCACTTGTGCACAATATGTCATATTCTAAACTTGTTGCAGAATATAATATTAAAATTAATTAATATTTTTTATCCACAATCACTCTATAAAGAGACTTTATTCCACACTTTACATGCGTATAAAGTACCACTTTATCCACTAGTGGAATAAAGTCACTTTATTCCACTGTTAGTAACCAGCGCACCGCGTAACAGCTTTAACCGAAAGCAAATTTAGCGTGACGTTTAAATGTCAGTTTAATTTTTACTTAAGTTTGGAATAATTTGGGCCTGTGATTGTGGATGAAACGTTATATTGCAGTCATGTGTTAGTCGCGTTTTATCCACTTAAGAAAATTAACCACTCGAACTGACGTTCTCGCGGTTAAACATTCTTGCGTGAATAAAACGCTACCTAACACACTCTTACAATAAATTTTTATATTTATATTATATAAATTTTGTTTATTAATGACAACTAGATAAACCAAAACAGTGTTATAGCTAAAATACCGAACATGCACTCTATACCTACATGTTTTTCGTTAGTATTGGTTGCTTCACTAACAAATAAACTTTGCTTTTTTACATTTTTGAAACCTCTACATACATACTTAGTTCTCTATCCGTATTATCGTCAAATCAAAAATGCCGTGGCAAAGCGATCGAAATGAGAATAAAAAGGCACGTGGAAAGAAAAAGGCTCTATCGCGTTCAACTCTCCATTCCGCCTCGTCATTAATTAAAGTCTCAATAATCCAATAATTCCAGCAAAATTAAAACGAATAATAAGATTCCAAAAAATGTAATCTCTCTCGGTGGCATATTCTCGTATTTCCCTCCCCGAGCCACCCTTCACGTGTCCGAGGCTTCGTGTGTCGGATCGTTCGGGGGCCGTGGGTGGGCGATGTGTCACGGCCGGACGAAGGGCGCCCCTCAGGCTGCGATTAGAGAGTCGGGGCGCGGTCGGGTGAGGTCCAGGGGTTCTTTCACTAATAACCGCGTACATGCAGGACCGGAACGAAATTCGAGAGGTGCGGGCTACATCTATTATTCGAAATAAGCCGACCGTCTCCGCTACACCGAATTAATTTATGGAAAACGAAATCGATGGAGCCGGGACGAAGAAAAAACGTCAAAACGGAAAACTTCTACTCGTGCAACTTTTAAATCAAGAAGGATAAAAGAGCGGATGCTTCGACGATCTCGAGAGGGTCTTGACTCGCGTCCATTGGGATTGCTGACTTTCTGACGGGATGGTGGGATTCATATTAAAGAGAAGGAACGCTGGGAGACGTGCCGATGGACCAATGGAGCTGGAGGGCCGCAAAAAGGAGACGAAAGAATGAAGATGGGGGCCTTAGACAAGGGTTTTCATAAAAAAAATCAAATGACTTGGAGCAAAAGACATTCAATCTTACTTATTTTCGCCCTTTACAATTGTTATTAAGAAAATAAAGGCAGGAAAACTGGTCTCGCAAGCCCCAAAATACTATTGATTTTATTTTCCCACAACTCACAAATAAATGGAAAAATTATTTCCTAAATTGTAAGTAAGTACACTGAAAAATATTATGTAGATATTACTTGTTCTTGCCCTCGTCATTATTTTAGCACGTTTCTCCTCTTTCTATCAATGATCTTAAATTATGTCATTCGTCTTTGATCCTTTTCAAATTTCTTAATCCCGACACGCGAATTATCTTCGCGTACACGTGATCGGTTTATTGTTCCACCCAACGTCGTCACGAAGCATCTGGTAAAGATGAGGGTGTGTGATTTTCCGTATCTCGGTCTGCCATCTCTCGAATTCGTCCTATTGTTCTTGTGGCAAAAGTCGTCGGCGTGTGAACTATAGGGAACTGTTATCGGTAACCATTAAGAGCAGAGTGTGCCATAAAAGCAAACCCATCAAAAGTTGTCTCGCTTTAGCCACTTAAATGCACAGTTAGTGCAGAAATCGTCGCGTTCTGGACTACGTCACAGTTATGCGCGGCCACGTCTTCGTCCTTTTCTACATCGAGGACGTGAACTTGCTATGAATAAGGATAACACCGGCGACATGCACTCCTGCCCATAAATCTTGAAAGGATAATTCGAGAGACAGGAATTATTACGAGGCTTTAGATTCGCACTATAATGCCCATTTTTATCACTTTACCATATAACAGCGATTCAGCACGCGGATTTTTATCGAAGAGACGATTATTGCTGGAGGGGATGAAAAATGCTTTGGTGGTGTTTCACAATAGTCAAAAGAATTTCAAATATTCAGTAGTTGGTTTTAAAATGTATTTTCCGAATGAGAGTTTCAAAAGGAGTCAATAGAAAAAAATTAACTTGTAATGAAATAATAAAATTGCAGTCTATTATTAACAATTGAATGTGGTAACTAATTACCACCTAATGCTTAATTGTCTGAAAAAAAAGTGATTGAAAAGAGATAACATTCATTATATTATAGAGTGTGTCAATTTTAAAACTGCAATCGGCAGTTATTGTTATTGAGTTATTGAGAATCACTCAAAACCGTTTCGGTGGTTTCTAGGGGGAATCAAAATGGCATGGTAAGTGACGCTCCTTCACCCACCCTTCAAGCCACAGCCACCTTAAGTTGAACATTTTGGCACGACCCTACTTGTGATACATCGTTAGAAAGCGCTTTTCAAAAATGTCATACAACAGCCTATTTGGTAAAGCCATTTTTCCAATTATTCAAAACGAAGACGTTAAATTTTCATATTTTTTTTTATTACATTCAAGGGTGGAGGTGTGTCACTTATCATACCATTTTAATTCCCTCTAGGAACCACCAAAACGGTTTTGAGTGATTATTAATGACTTTTTCAGTTGAGAGAAATTGCCGATTGCAAGTTTTAAAATTGACACAGTGTATGTATCATTACACCTATCATTAAGGTGACATCGCTCGAGTTGTTTCACGTATAAATAAATCACTGTTAATGCATATAAGGATTGTCGCTTGAAAGAAAATTTGTAACGTTAACCCAAAACCATCGCCGTCTCCATAGAAATAATCCTTTTCTCGCCTGGGCATTTTTTGAGTTCAACTGATTCCCGTTGTCGCTTTAATCTGGGGAAAATTCTTGACAAATCCAATTTTTTAGCTTAAAGGGTTCAACCTCATAATATCAATTCTCCCTGGCGTATCTTGTTTTGTTGTATCCTTCCTTCCCAGCTTTTATTAATTGCGTTATTTTTCGTTAATAATTAAAACTCATTAAGTGTTTCCTTAGTAACCCCCGTAACTAAGAAAAAATCGGAATCACTGCTCCAATGCATTTTTTACGAAATGCCCAGGCAATTGATACATTTGATTAAGGAGGCGGTGCCCAAAACAAACAGAAATATACCCATTCAGGGATGCCAGAACTTGCGCCCCAAAGAAAAATGTTATGTACGGTACTGAGAACATGGAAAAAATGTTAAAAAAATTCTATCTATGAATATTTCGAAGTTATGAGAGTTTCAATTTTGCACTTGGACTGTATTTATTTCTTTGGGAAAAATACTTTTTCCAGGTTTTTTTGCTACAGGCTATTAGAAGAGGAAACAAGAAAGCTGTATCCTAAATTGTAACTCTGTTTAATGTTATTTGTGGCTTTAATTGGCAAAATTTTTATACCTTACTAAATAATAATAAAAAAACATATACAAGATTATCAGTATCACTACATAGACATAAAAAAATGTCAAATGTCAAAATTTTTTGAGAGATAGAATTTTTAAAAGTTTTTTTCATGTTCATGGTATCTTATCTTGCTAAAAAAAAATTCTGGGGTGCGAGTTCTGACCCAGCCTGATTGACTTGATTGACATCTGTTGTTAAAATTTGCTCAGTTGTCTTTTACATGTGCCTAGTGTAGAAAGGAAGACTTCTTGTGTAAATCATTCATTTATAAATTGATGAAAAATACTCCGTAGTTACATCCCGAGTGTATGCTAAATATTTAAGTAAAGTATGTTCTTTTTTTAAATGGAATGCTAGTCTTAACGTTGGCACCACTAGTAAATTCATTCATGGTAATTTTAATAAAAGAAGTTGCAGTTCCGGTTTTTTGAATTAATTTGAAAACAATGTCATTAAACGTCTAAGAAAATTTAGAGATGAAACACCAAAAAAGAAACAAATTCGGTACTGGTAACAGTTTTTAGAAATTCGGAAATGAATAATTTGCAAGCAGGAAGTTAGAAAAAGGGCCCGTTAAAATGTAGACGCAATTTGTAATGCAGGTTTGCTAAACTTTCTTAATTTTCAGCAAGAAATTGACAAGAATACAAAATAAACATGAATAAGGAAGAACCACGGAAAGAACAGTGTTTTGTGCATCGTTTTTGAGGAACGAGTTGTAAAAGTAACAATTTTGAAACTAAAGCTGAAGAAGAATTTATAAAATGCATCAATTTTGAGCTCATTTCAATAAATTTCACAAAATTTATTGGCGATCTTCATAAACCTTGCTTGTATCTTTTGCTAAATAACTTTTTCTGTATATACATCCTTTTTCTTCAAAGTTTTTGTAGCAAGATCCTCATTTTTGTCCACAACACTGTACTTACTTGCGGTGTGCTTCTATCAAAATTATTAGCACTTAATTCTGTCTTTAGACCTTAGGTAGTGATGTCTGTCCTCAGGTATTCAATTACAGCGTTTTCACATAACCATAATTTTTTAACAAAATTTCTAGGGACAAAAACAAAGAGCAAACAAAATTTGTGACTATGGAGACAAGCTGCTACCAATTTTTTCACCAAAATTTTGACTTGGTAATTTCAATTTAAAAAAAAAACAGACTTTACCAATTTTTTCACAAAAATTTTGAGTTGGTAATTTCCATTTAAAAAAAAAACAAACTTTACGTATGCCATGCATCGAAAAATATTTTTTTCTTGGATTTAAATACATACTCTTTTTATAATTATGAACGTTTACAAAGAATTTTCCAGAAAGTTTTAAACAGTAGTGGAAAATATTTTTTTTTTAATTTAAGAAATTCATCGTTGGTGTGTCGACTGTTGACCGCTGTTGCTGCACCACTATGGCCGCTGCATCCGTTTGTTTTCAGCAAGAACCCCGACAAAAACGACGATAATTGCCCCAATCCGGCAATTTCCTTTTTGCCGCATCTCGGTCCGTTTTCGGTCCCGACTTGTTTCTGACATGACGAAGCCGCACTCAATTTTTTCCTTTCGCTGGCAACCTTAGAAGTGCACATTTGTCTTCTTTGTCGTCGTCTCACATGTCATGCGATGCGGGGGTGGTTGCGTGTCTCCCCAGGAGAACGAGCCACCCACATTAGGGCTTTGTCCGAGCCCAGCACCCCACACGCCATTCTGCGTTACGCCGTAGCTTGAATATTTTAACTATCTAGAGAAAAATGCCGCCACGACTGCGCTCCGACTCTGATATATATTCACGTCCAAAGGCTGATCTGCGGGAATCTGTTGCTGAGAAAAGGTGGGATTTAAGTGGGCTTGCACTTTTCGACGACTACGAGAGTTTTATCAAAAGGGATGAAAAATATACAGAAAGGAACGACGACTTTCGAGCGATGACTAAGCTCTAATCGAGTGTGCAGCTGAAAAGGCGCGATTTTTTAACACGCGACCCTCGAAAAATTGGAAAAAAGATGCTTGTGAGCCTGTAGGTACTTGCAGGATTATATCGCTTAAGTCTGTAATGAGATTACTGTCACAACTATGACGAGGGGAGCTCATTGTTATGGACCAAAGGACGTTTTGCGAAATTTGCTATTCATTGCAGCAGAGATACGCAAAGAAGGGTGGGTGCATAAAGCACAAAGGGACTACAATAGTAAAATAGTAACAAAATGTTGCGCACCATAAAAATATTTTATTGTTAGAGCATAAGAGTGGAAAAGTTTATGCCAAATGCCACCAATACAGAGTGTTCAAATTGTTTGAATGGCCTTTGTTAATAACAGAAAATATTTGCAAATCGAAGTCAAATACCTATATGTATCTAGTGTCAGCAGAAGAAAGAAGCACTTACCAGTCGACAATTTCGAACAACAAGTAACTTTTCTTCGAATTTTCCTTTTCCTTTTCATTTAAATTCTTAAATATTAACCTTACGTTATGTTTAATTTTATGTATAAATTAAGATACATTTATTAATTTTCGTATTCACAGTAACAATAACAAAAAATTTGTATGTAAGATGTAAAATTCAGTAAAAAAGAATTCTGCAACTCTTCTTCTTATTTATTATAATTTCAAACCGGCAACTATACAAAATTGAACATATTTAAATAATTACATTCTATTAATAAACTGGTAAAATACCTACTACAATAAGATATCTCTTTACGAAAAAGAGATAACCTTCTGATTCCTGAGATGAAATATTTCTTCAGCAACCCATTTAATCACAGCTAGCCAATAACAATGCACTAACTGTCAATTCTGAATAATAATCAAGATGAAGGTATCCATTACTTAGTATTTAAGTTGTGTTTATGACTTAAGTGCCTTTAATAGTATTATAATCCGCGACTGTTTCATTACCGTAGTTTAAAATGTTGCATGCCGCATTTTATTCTGTCAACTTCCATTATCAATTCACTTAAATTCAGCATTTTATACGATTTTCCCTCATTTCAGACATGTTTATCATCCATTTGATTGCTCGCCGTAGAAGGTGATCTTGCTTGATGTCCTCGTCATTCTTCTAATTAGCCAAACTAAAAGCGCTTCTCTCGCAAAAAACCCACATGTGATGGGTGTGCGCTGGGTAGGGCTGGCTTTTCCCAAATCATTATGAAAATGCGCGAAAAAACGATCCTCGCTCCGGTTTTAATCCTCACTTTAATCACAGTCCGGAGTACCTTCAACATTGAAAAAGCGTGTCACGTGTCGGCATCGTGACAATTCCGGTGGCGAGTCGCAATTTCAAACTTAACATTGGACGTAGAATTTATGCATTCGAATGTATGAGGTACGAATTACGAAGGCGGCGGAACGAACTGTTTGATTACGTTGGGAGTAAGGAACCGAAGAAATGTAGGTAGAGGAAGCCGCTCAATGAACTGTGTGTTCATGTGGGACATTACATTGCCTCCTATTATACACTACAAAGGTTTTCAATGAGACTTTTACTCGGAGCGAAGGTGAGGCTCATAATCAGAGCAAGTCTATCATCGTGCTGAGATCTAAACGGTCACCCACAGCTCCCTAGCCACAAAAATCAACGTTGATATCAGAATTTTTAGACGTTTTCGACTTCTACACTCAACCGTCATAATAAAAGCGTATTCAACAGCTTCTGCAAACTGTGTTGTAATTATTATTGAAAACATAACTATGATACTTCACGATTCTCAACTTGAAAATTTGGGGAATTGTTTTCTCAGGTCTGAAGTAAAAATCAAAAAAATTGATACTTAAAACTCTTATTATCTTGATCTAATTGTTATCGCAAGGTTTTTCGATTATTTTTAAACTTTCTCCTGGCGTTTCTACATTTAATATTTGTAAATTAACTTAATTATTCCCGTGGTTTTCATGTTTTTCGCAAAATTCAGTCACGGTATCAGTTAGTTTAATCATCCCTTTAATTCAGTAATCCCTGCCACTTCAGCTGATTAACCCCTGCTTAACGCTGTTTATATCCACGTCTTTGCAAATTACCTACTAACTAATTTTAGATATCGTGCTTAACCACCCCTCAAAAGTCATCAACAAAAATGTAGATATAATTAAAATCAAGTCATCATTTTCATCCTTTTGGTGTTTTGCTACAAGGTGAGTGACCTTTTTGTGGAGTATGAAATTTTTTGCAACAATTTAGGACCCATTGTCCAGATGGGTGGCTGAGACTTGCCCTTTACAAAAAATTGCGTCTCGATTACTCGGCGGTGTTCGTCGTGACGTAGATAAATTACATGTAGCTATCGTTTTTAGGTCTCGGACAAACGACTCTTTCATTGTTCCGATATGAATTACAAATATTCGTCGGATAGTCTCCATTGATCTCTGTAATGAAACTAATGGGTCGAGCGCCGGGTCAGTAGTCTAAATCTATCGAAAGACCCAATATGCTCTCACTAATTGCAAAGGGTTGCGATCGAGCGCAGCGTTTGTCCGGAAGGGTGGCTTCCAAACAACCCTTTGTCCTCAAGAAACCCCTTCGGACCCGGATGACGGTCGGTCCCGGTCCTCACTGCGCTCTATTCAAGATATTTTGTTCGGAAGGACACACCGACCCCATTTAGGACTCTCTGTATCTCTTCGGACTAAATAAATAATTAACTCAGACGGGGACCAATTTAATCCCAGTTACGGGGCCGGCGGTAAGCTTCTTCATCTCGACCAGAAAAACAGATAAAAGGGAGGATTAGTCCATACAAAATTAATGAAATTATCAAGCGACAAAGAAATTGTATAGTTTATTTTGCACAAAACCAAAATAAATTTAATAACAAGATTCCACCGTGAATATCTCACCTACTTGTGTTACTATTAACTCAATTTACAGCTTTTTCGGAATAACATTTTATTCCAGCAATTTTGCTACATATACCTTTCTGAAACACCTCCAGGCGTATTTGGCACGCAATCCAGGGGTGCATTAGCCCTGTTTCCGGTCACACGAAATTGGACGCAGCCACGTGTGCACCTAGAGGTGTAACATTAGACTGAATTCGCAAAGGAAACGCTAATTAAGCGACAAGAACAACGCTAAAAAATGGTTTATTTCGCATCGGTGATAGAAATTGGAGATGCAGAATTGTTTACTACCAACGTCATAAAATCAGATAGTTTCAAAGTCATTCTCATACTCTGCCAGTGACAGAATTGTAACTTTACCTCAAAATTATACGATAAAAAGAAAAGAAAATGTCTGCAACAGTTTACTTTACTGTATTTAGTAATTCCATGAATCAAGCAATACACCGGGTATAAAATATGAAATAATATATCACCAAAATGGAGAAAATCGACATCATTACTGAATAAAAAAACAGTGGCGTCGCTGCTAAATATTTTGTAAATAAGATTATTAATTTTCATGTATCTTTAAAAATGCCATATGATGACATAAAAATACATTAAATTACTTAGTACCAAAAGCAAGCGACTACATAATCCAAAAAAATATGGCCAGGAAAGCATGTTTGAAGGCAAACCTCGTAGCAGATGACTTTAAAATGCTGGAAAGTGCTAATAGTTAAATGAATACAAATGCTTTTTTAATGTTATTTACCACCTTAAATGAAGCATATTAATTATACAGGCTGTGTCAAAACTAGCGCCCCAGATAAAAAATTCAATTAAGATAAGATACAAGTACTAGAAATATGAAAAAAATGTTTAAAATATTCTATCTGTGAAAACATTTTGACATTTATTTTTTCACATTCGACATTTTTTTAATGTTTATTTAATGATACTTGATGATCTTGTATAGGTATATTTTCTTATAATTAGTCAGTAGAGATACAAAAATTTTGCCAATAAAAGCCACAAATAATATTAAACAGAGTTACATTTTAGGATACAGCTTCCTTGATTCCCCTTCTAATAGCCTGTGGCAAAAAATCTTAAACAATTATTTTAAAAAATTATGTGCTTTCCGTTTCAAACGCCATCGTCAGTCTGTTACAAAATATTTTTTTCAACATTTTTGTTTTATAATGAAAGGTATTATTGTTAGAATAAGTTGAGATAATATTGTGTAAATTACTTTTCACTTAAAGTGACCATTCATAAATAACTTCAACAGGATGTCTTTTCTTAATTGAACGGTTCCGCAGTAACATTTCTGATTCGAAATAAGTTTTATGCATGTTAAAAGCATCCAAGCACTCGAAGAATGCCGTTCGAAGTAGTTGAACCTTTAGTTTGCATAAATTGTGTTCAATTTACAAGAACACCGCAGGACAGCTTATAAATCCCACTCGGTTTATTCTGAACGTTGCGAGTATTTAAAGGGGCGGCACGCGATGCCCCCATAACGAGCTAAATTTTTAAGCAGGATTCGGTCCGTGCGAAGAGCCTTCGAAATTCATCCCGACAAAATAAAGCTCGGAGCAAGGAAAGCACCGAACCGCAATAAGGGTAAGCATCAACCCACCTCGTGTAAACCCTTATCCGGTTGTCCACCTACCTCCCCCGCCGCTGGGGTGAGTTGATGACCCTTCCCTATCCTCGAGGGTCGAAGTGGATCCGTCGCGGGGCGAGAGGGCTGTGGACGCCGAGCACTCGCTAATATAAGGTTTCCAAGGGGTGTAAGCTCGCCTACTTGGACGAGGGTACGATTCACCGTGCCTTTGATATTATGTACACGGGGGCACGATCGATAACACTTTTTCGCCCCACGAACACCAATTACAACACCAAAACGACTCTTAAAAAGAATTTTCTCCCTACCCCCTACCACATTTCCACAGTAACTCAGTACACTTAAAAAACTGTATAATTTCTTTTGTGCCATCTCTTGTTACAAATGCTTTTCTATGTCACCTTAAACTAGTTATACCACACCGAGAATAGAGTTGTCAAGTTTTTAAAAGCGCTATTTTGAGTATTGTAATTAATAATTCATTCTTTATGTGATCCCAAATAGGGAAATTCTTGGTCGTCTTGCGATCACTTACTGTTCCACTTTTAGTTTTTCAAGTTGCAAGGCTGGCAATTTCCGGCGTATCTAGCGTTTCAATATCAAGGGTGGTAAAGGAGTGTTGGGTCGGGGTGTATACGGGAGAGATACAGACGAAACGGCGTTCTCTAGAGCGCTCCCCCAGTCCACCCTTCATCAAGTAAATTGCAGCGGCAGTCCTCGTTTCGGATATCTGGCAGGTCTGAGCCCCGAGGGGCGCCATAGCACAGCAGTACGAAACCGGAGTTAGAGGGAACACAGACACCCACTCGCCCAACCACCCACGCCGCCTTCGATACCAGAAAAGGTGAATTTATACAGACGACGAGGAAAACCGCAACAACGTCGCGCAACCCAAGATTTTATCAATTAAAGGAAACGTTCCGGATTGAAGCCTTGGGGTTGATGCTTTTAAAAAAGGGGTTCCAAATTTAGAAGATCTTTGACGTAAAATCGGTAGGCAAAATAACGACTAATAAAAAACTGACCTAATAGTCATTCAAATGTAGATTTCTCAAACGAGTCCCACGTAATACGAGTATGTATGCATGTATGTAACAGATATAGGTATACATATTTTAGGGAAGACATTAAATTGAATATTATAGGTATAACTCTATCAAAAATTGAAAGTATTATACAGGGTATTCCGTTTTAATTGTTCCAAATTTAAATAGATGATAGAATATTCAATTTTAAGACGAAAGTTTCCTATAAACATGTTTCGAAAATGCTATGTAAGGGAGCTACACCCCCTAAAAAGAATGCGTTTTTTAAAAGGTTTTTCCCTATCCTTCAGAATAAATAAAATTACAAAATTTGGTATCTGGGGCGTCCTAAACCGTAAAGCAAATTTAATTTTTAATTGTTATGATGTTTATGGTCAGTAACATAAATTTTAAAACTGATTTTACTCAAAATCGGTAAGTTGTATTGGAGAAACGCAAAGAAACCTTTTTTTATAAAAATCTATAAAATTTAGAATTTTGTTGCTAAAAGTGGCAAAAAACTATAGCCAAAATAGTTAGAGTACTTTTTACCATAAACCTACCCAGTTTAGGAAGCCCCTGATTAAAAATTTCAACATTTTACCTTTGAATTCGTTTAGGTGTATAAAGATTATCATCTGTACCAAATTTTATAATTTTATCTAAAATGGTTTCGGAAATATTGGTGTGTAGCATTTTTCGATACGTATTCATAGGAAACTTTTGTCTTAAAATTAAATATTCTATCTCCTGTTTAAATTTGTAACAATAAAAACGAAACATCCTGCATATTTGAACTTTAAATACTTATGGTCTATGGTACAACCTATACGTAAGCAATTTGGTTGATTTAACTGGAAGAAAAATAAAGAATAGTTGCTTTAAGATCACTACCGCAATCATATTTATTAAAAAATCAAGTGCAGTATAAGTTGTAAGTAAATACCAAAAAGCTTGATTTATACAGGGTGAATATAAAGTATGGAACCAAGCGGTTTTATTTTTAATCATTTGCCTCCAGAAAATATTAATTAATATAAATTAAAGTAATATAAAAAATGTGATCGTATTTTCAGAACGAAATTTTGTTTTGTTTTTGAGTTATGCGATTTTTTTTTGTCAAAATTGCAATTTATGTGAAAAAATTTTTTTGAAAAAATTAAATATAAAGCAGATAGTTGTAATCCTTAGAGTATAGCTTTTATGAGAAAAATGATTTTATAGTGGGTTGCCATTTAAAAAAATAATTTTTTTTTGTAGAACTCAAAAACAAAAGGAAATTTCGAAAAATTTTATTTTTGTTAAATCATCACATTTTTATAGTACTTTATCACTCATCAATTAGTTTTTTCAAAAAATAAATAGTTTAAGGAAAAAACATTTGGTTCCATACTTTTTATTCACCTGGTATGTATCGAGAGATCAAGATAATTTGTAATCGAGTCATCTTTAGATCCAAAAACGTATGTAAGTTAAACGTAGAAAATAGCAGGTTAAATGTCGATATTTTGTAATAACTTTGTTAGGCAAATTTACTTGGCAATTAATTGATGCAAAACTAAGTATCTTCTTTATTAAATCCAAAAAACATAGCACTCGCATTTTGCACTATTGTATTTTTTTTATTGTTATTATTTTTATTTTAAAAATATTTCTTTTTGAGGTAGTTTTTCTCCAACCACAATTAGTGTAAAAATCCACCTTAATCAAATCCATATTTATCGCGGGTTCGAGGGTCCAAGTGGAAAAAGGGTGTACGGCTGGCCCGTCCAATTTAAATTTTACATATTGTATAAGGGTCAGGGGCGGTTTACGCCTGCGTTTATGCATTTTTAAGTGGTTCACGCTCGACTAACGCTGACGACGTTGCATCTTCAATTACTGGGAATAAAACGGGATTATTACGCGACGATAAAACGACACACAGAACCGTGTGAAGTCGTCTTCGGCGAAAATCTGCATTTTGATGGGGTTCCACATTCGCTTTAATTCTCACGTTTCTCGGTCTCTCTCATGTTTCAGTTTCTCGCTGACGATTCACCTACGCGACTCCGAAATTGTCACTTTTATATTTTATACGGATTTGTTTGTTAGTGCGACGGGATCATTAAATTGAAGATTAGTACTTAATTACTCCACGCTCTTGTGTCTTGTTACCCACTTAATCGATCTGCAGAAGTGGAGTAAGAATTCAATCAAAACTGAAATTGCTCAACGGATCATAAATCGGCCTTCGTTATATGCTTTGTTTTTTCAAACTGGATACTCTCACGGGAAGGAAAACGGGTCAATATTTTCCTACGTTTGTGGAATACAGGGTGTGCTATCAAGGATTCACCACTTTCCATATGAAAACTTTTATTGCAAATAATCTTGCTTTCTTTTTGTTTGGTACCTTAATTTATAATATTATTGTAGCAACAATGAAATATTCCAGCCCATAGCATCCAATTTTTGTTATTATCCTTTTTTACGATTATACCTATGTTTTTTCTTATTAACCTTTTTCTATTAAACTCTAATAACGGTCCTACTAATATAACATTTTTCCTCATCGGTAGATATACTTCTTTGTTAAATTGTTACATTGTTTTTATTTTTTTATTGTGTATACATTTTTAAACTAAAATTATTTTCTGCAGCATCTTAGATTTTGTCTTTCCCTTGGTAAAATTTATGAAAAAAAGTTTTCATATTTTATTAGTTCATACAATTTTAACTTAATTTCAGTAATACATTTCCAACTTTTTGTCCAAATATTACAAATCCAAGCACTTTCTTTCAATATCCTAAACAACGATCATATGTTTTAACCCAGATTCCTATCCTCCCTTCCATCGACCTCCACCAATGTCGTAATCCTTTTAAACCTGAGTAAAAACCCCAAGTTTATTCCACGTTGTGTATATTTTTTGCGCGTTCGCATTCGACAGCTGAATCAGCAACCGAACAAGAACCGAAGTCTCAAGGGAGGCTGCGTAAAACCTAAGACCGGATATCCGATTGACAGGGGGTGAGAAGGAACCCACAAGGGCCGGCTCTAATTACCGAAAAAAGAAGCTAATTACACCACTTCGACTCAAAAAGCAATTCTAAAGCACTGTTTCGACCCAGTAATTTCTCATTAGATATTTTTTAACTCGAGATATAATTGAACACTATTAGAGATGAGTGTTGTTTAAGTTGTTGACATTTTTGAATTTAAAAGTTGTTGTAGAGGTTTCGTTTGATAACCGCTGGGGCAGCTCGGTATATTTTTCCTCATCCCCCACGCATATTCGGTCCGAACGACCCCGGCCAGTGTTTGATCGATAGTGTCCACCCTGGATACCGCTGTCCTCCGCCCCGGCACCCCCGGGGGTCACACACACGCACCAACCCAGGACGAACCTAACTGTCCGCCCAGTCCCCGGCACGACTATAGTTATATACGCCACCACAGATATCCCTGGGGCGACTGTCAAACAACACATACGTATCTTTTTATTTATCTCGGAATATTGAATAGGGCTGGACTAATTGAATTTCGCAACACGTACAACAGTTGCTGTTGTGGCCGGCATTAACAGCTATTAATATCGCCGCCGACAAAAACAAGTTAATATCTGTGTCGTTCGCCGAATTGCTTACTTGATTCGAAATCGAAAGCGGGAGGGGTGGAACGGTAATTGGGGACTTGAAGGGTGGATTGGAGGATCACCTTGATTGGAGTGAGTGAAAAAGTAAAATAGGACTTTCATCATGTTATGGATGAGTCACAAAACGAGGGTTGCTGGTTCAAAATGAAATATAGTTTTCAAAAAGCATACGAATTACAAATACAACCGGGTATGAGAATTTTATTGAAATGTGATTTATGTAAATATACCAGATTGATACATATACCTACTTAAAACGTATTGCCTGTTTCGGAAAAAAAAGTTTGCAAATTAAGCGAAAGGGGCGAAAGTTTAAACTATTGTTTAAACTAAAAAGTAAACTAAAATGAAACTAATTCGAAACAACCCTAAGAATTTTAAAAATTTAAATACAGGGTGTTTCAAAACTTGCAAACCACAAAAAATGCCATATAAAATGCCATAAAATAAATTTTACTTATAAAAATTACGAAATTATGAGAGCTTAAATTTTGTACTTTGTCCCTATTTATATCTGTAGAAAAAATAATAACATGTTTTTTTTGCTGCAGGCTATTAGGAAGCTGTATCCTAAATTGTAACTATGATTAACGTTATTTTATGGATTTTATTGACTTATTTTTTGTAACATGAAAAATATTTTTGACAAGTTAACAGTAGGTACCTATTATTTTTGACTTGAAATAAATATAAAACAGCTAACTTTCAATTTCAAATGATTCATAAATTGGTTTTAAGTAATTTATTATTTTATTTAGATCCTATCCATTTTTAGGAAATGAAGCTAAATTGATAAAAAAAAACGTCGCAAAATCTATCGAACAAACAGTGAAAAACCGCAAAATTAAACAAACTTTTAATTACGTCCAAACATCCTCTAATAAAAACATTGATTAAATGCGGTCTGGTCAATTTGCGTGTGTAAATTTATTTGTATTTTTTAATTGATCGAGCGGCGTGCGTGCTAAATTGGTTATAAAGTAGCCGTTTATCAACAATCAACAGGTCAGAGAGTTTAGAGAGCATCAGTACAAAAGGAAATAAAACAAAATGTGTAATCGTTACAAACGAGGATCAATTAGTTGATGCGACAATTTCATTAAATCGCCTCTAACATCCAGAAAACCGTACACAACATATTTTTTTCTATTTTTCGGTAACTTTCTCAAAATGAATGAAACAATTTCAGGCGTTGTAGCTCCAACTTTACAGTCTGTTTGCTAACAAATAAAACACTTGTGTGATGGAGCTGTTGAATGGAGGAGGTGACGTTGAAAACTTGCTAATTAATTATAGGGCGTTCGAGGGAAAAGGCGAGGAAGGATAGAATGCCAATTACGTAATTGCGATTTTGATGCCAGACGTGACGGATTATTTTTTTAATACCTAATAAGATGTCGCGCAAACATGTTTGTGTTTTTGACTTTTTACCATATTGCAAAGCCCTTGTAAATATTTTAGGTTAAAAAAATACATTTTAAAAGCAAGTAGTTTTTTAACGAGCGTGTTTTTTTATTAAGCTTGTATTAATTTATTAACCGATCTGTAATAAAGCCACGACGGTAACATAACAGCAAAAAAAACATTTTTTCTATTTCGGTGTCACAATAAGCATTTTGTGTACCTGAAAACAGTTACATAATAGCAACAAAAATGAGCGTGTTTTTCACTATAGACGTGTGCAAAAAACAGCCATTTTGCATCATGTTTCATGCAAGATTTTTTCCAATTTGGTTGCGAAAAACAGACGCATCAAATTCGAATTTTAAATCTGTGATTTCAATAATTTGTCAAAATCATACTAGTGTCGGGGCGTTGCTATAAAAATAGTGTTATTTTTAGCCTATTTTAACACTAGTGATAAAATAATGTCATATTTTATAACTAGTGAAAAATTAACCACATTTGACAATTAAAATGACACATCACAATGGTTGCTTTTCACAACCAAATTGGAAAAAACGCAATTTTGTGACACTGTTTTTTGGCAACATTTTATGCAATAAGTACTTTGACCATCACTGACAATAGACTGTCTTTTTTAAGTGAGAAATTGTTGCAGTTTAACGTATTTCACCGAAAGTAATGCAATTTAAGCTGTTTTCAAGCAATTTGGGTACCGCATATGTCAAATGTCAAACAATTTAACTGTTAAATATAATAATAAATTAAATTTAAAAAACGTTCAATAAAAAAATTGCATGAAAAAGGAGTGTATAACCCCTCATTGTGATACTGGAGCATTTGTAACACTCGCCACTGTGTGGCTCGTGTCATAAACAACTAGTATCACAATGAGAGTGTTTGTAACACTTGTTTTTTATTTTATGCAATACTTTTGCTATCACTGACTGTGTACTGACGTTTTTAAGTGAGAAATTGTAATATATTAACGTATTTCATCAAAACTAATGCAATATGAGCTTTTTCAAGCGATTTGGGTACCGCATACGTCAAATGCCGTCAGCAATTTTAACTGTCAAATTTAATAATACATTCAATTTAAAAAGTGCTCAATAGAAAAAATATAAGTATAAAAAAACACGTGTTACAACCTCTCATTGTGATACACGTGCATTTGTAACACAATGAGAGTGTAACACTTGTTCTTTTAATATACCTACTATTTGCACATCAGTGGCGTTAAAATCATTCATAATAGTTCGAATAGTTAAGTCATTAAAAGTTATATTTCTCAAAAATTGCTTGAAATAACGAAATAATTTGAAAAATTTACATGTCAAGGTTTTAAATTTGGTCAAATATAATTCAAAGCTAACAGAAAACTTTTAAGCCAGTTTTATCTGTTGTAGTCACCGCCCGCATGTGTAAAAACATGAGTATATAAGAAGGGTAAAAATGCACATCTGGCAGTATTTAAAATAGTTAAGCATAGTAGGTAGTAATTAGTAATTTTATTGTAGAATTGTAACTGAAAAAATAACCAAAAATAATTAGAAAATATAAATAAATATTTAAACATATAATAAGCACTTTTTTGTAAGAAAGTGTAATATTAACCCCGTAAACTCAAAACAGATGCTTTAGAAGTATTTTTCTGCTTGCTTCATTTCCTTTCCTTGATTCTATGTAGTTATTTTCGTTTTAAGTTTATAAGTCTTGATATATTATTTAATAACTCAGGTTGTGACCGAAAAGTAGTACCACTAAAGAAAAAATATTATCTATATCAAATTTCCAATACATAATAATTATAAACAAAATATTAAATCGATTGTTATTTATCAAAAATGGTGATGTCAGTTAGTGGATGATTTTGTTTTTCATGCTATTTAGAATCTCCAATGTTTCGAAACGAGCTTTACGAGTATTTACACATAGCAAATTCAAATGTCAAGCTTCTTGAACTTAAAATGATTTACAATGCCTACATTAGTTATTTTCAGTTAGTGATTTCTTCCAGAATGTCTAAAATAATCATGGTAACCCCGTTTTCGCTCTTCCGTCATTAACTATTACTCGTTAATCCCATAAACCTGCATTTGCCCGATGATAGATACTTTTTCGATTTGCGCCTCGCCCCAATTGCAACGGTTCCCGATTAGGTGCGCCGTTTACATTTCCAGTCCTAAACACAGTATGTGGGGATGAAAGGGAGTCGAAACCCGCAGCACTCCCCCGACCAATATCACCATCACGGCTGACATTTGAAGCGGACGGACGGGAGGCCTCGTTGCCTGCCTGTCTGCACCCTTATCTGTGGGGGTGTACGGCAATATCGCACGCACCCGACACCCCACTAATCAATCTACTCTCTCTCTGCCGTCGCTGAGTCCTTCCGACGCACTCTCCCACCCCTCGCACCCCCAGGACTATCACTCAATATCCTTCGACCGGATCCTGACGACGCCGGACAACCCCACTGCGAATCCACAATGAAAATAATCAGGGCCAGGCGAGGGGCTTTGTCGCCGACAAACATTGCTGGAGCTGATTGATTTTTGACGCGTGGACCGAGTCTTAATTGGGAAAGGGTGGATTCACAGACAATTAGTGAACATTGCTATAGAAACAAGTTTCTTTATAAAAAAAGCTCACGCATTATACTGTTCAAATTTAAAAAGGTTGAGGTCGCAGGGGTCGCCCCTGGAGCTCCACAGTTGTGACTGCAGCACGTTATTAGTAAGTGTAGCTTTTGTTTTAATTGAGTGTGTTCGATTGGTTATCGGTGGGTTTGTGTTGCCGCTCTGTGGGGTCGGTGTGCCGGTTTAGAAGCCGTGCAAAAAGTATCTGGCAGGGGTCACATGGCCGCTACATTAGTCGGGCTGAAATAGCTGCGGACGTTGTTTCTTTGCCGTCGCCGAAGGCAGTCGCGCCGGTCTGGCTTGGCTTCCAACGGCACCCGCTTGGAATCGTAATGTTTCTCTTCTAACCGGCAAAAACAGGACGATGAAAGCTGGCCTGGCTCTGCCTCGATATCGCCGCTTTTTCATTTTTAATGTACCACGTTAATGCCACTTGCTCCCCTGGGACTGATTAATTGTGATTTTTATACCGCAACGACGAAAGGATTACCGTGTTGTGAGGATGCAGACACAATGAACATGTTTTGCAGATGAAAAAGATGAACCGATTAAAAATAAGTGCAAAAAAGCACATTACTCGAGCCAAATGTATGACAAGAAATGCTAATCAAGATGTAACTTTTCTAAGTGCATAAGCTTAAATCATTACTAAAAAATACAAAAATTTGTAGTTGTATTAGATCATTTTATTACCTACTCCACAAATTAAAGTGCAACTCAACGCATAAAAACACAGAGCTCCAGAGCTTATGTATTCGGAAAAATACTAATAGGTACATACATATAAAATAAATTAAAAAAAGAGAATTTCTTGAAAATAAATTCAGAGCACCTGAACAAAAATAAAACACAAAAAAATAACTCACAAAAATGTAAATTTTTCCGAATGCTAGCAAACTGAAATACACTCGTCTTCGAGGACTGTATACAGGGTGATTCTTAAATAGACCGACAAAATTTTATCACAGCTTCCCTAGTATAAATGGAGACAAACTGTACCCTTTTTACGTTTATATTTTGTAGAGGCAAAACCCCCTTGAACCGTGCCACTTACGGCGTTTATGAATTGTTGCAATGATCAAGTACATTTTGATCAAATTAATACCATGGTTTCCACTACCTGTGCTAATACTATTTACGAACACATCAGTGGCGTATGCTTTACCTCGAAAATAACTTTAATAAATTTTATTTGGAGAACGGTTAAACAAAGAATTTTTTAAATATTTTATCCAGCATGTTCTCATTTGATACTACCAAGGATAAATTTTTGTCGGTCTATTTAAGAATCACCCTGTCTATACATGCACATAACGAATACCACTAAAAAACGCAAAAACACTGGTGTTTAAATCACTTACATTACAGAAATGAACAGTACTGGCAGTTCTCAAATTCGCAAAAAAACTACCTACAGCCTTTAAAAAATTAAATTTTTGAAGAAAATTTCAAATAATTACTCGACACTAACATATTTTAAAAATAAATGGTAATATATCTATCTATAGTCATCCTCAAAAGACTTGCCACCAAATTGAATAATTGAACTGAATGTTGACTTGACACTTGACATAAACACAAACTCACAAACATTATTGCCCATCTGGTAAAAGGTATTTAAAAAAAAATTGTATCATCTACTGCAGAAAATAAACATTTACAATAAGAAAGTTAACAAATAAATACGAGGTTAAGAGGTAAAAAAAATACCGGCACTCGCATTAAATAGGCAGTGAGAGTCCTTGCTTTTAAATGTGCGAAAGTCGGTAGAAAAAAATCTTTGTAGTTGATTTTGTCAACTTTTGAAGTATTTGTTGGCTATAACTACAAATTATTATTATCTATCTGCAGGCTCACTACTCGCAGCGAACTGCCATAAACGCATACTCATTCTCTCGGTCGGAATCGATTTTCGCGGAACTGTTTATCCACAAACAATACGATTTATTTAACGATAGTTGTTCTTTGTTACTTTATGTGTCTTCATGAGCGCTCGTTGTTTGTGTGCGCCACCTCGCCCTAAAATAGCCGTCAAAATGTCAAATATGCGTCGTTGGCAGCGTTCCTGGTCCTGTAAAACAATTCCGGGAAGCCATTCGCAGTCCATTGGCATACAGCTCGAATGGCCTTTTGGAGGCGGTTTTCGGCGCGCCAATTTTCCTCGTTATGTAAGAGTCAATCGTCGGAACGAAACGCTCTATCTTTGGCCTCGGCAACGGAAACGCCACGCACACATCGTCGGCGTCAAGGTGGGGTCGTAGCCCGCTTAGCCCGGTCGCAGGCAGTAGTTTTTGTCCTCTTTATGGTCGGCAACAGCGGCAGCAGGAAAGAATACCAAGAGCCGGTTGGGCGGCGGTTTTTAACAGCGCTGACCTCGTTCGAGTGAAATATAGGGGCGCACTCTGGCGCATTTAGGCGATGCTCTTGCACACAGCCGCGGTCGTTACGGCGGGTAACTGGCGCACCAGAAGATTATATTGAAAGTAATTCAGGTTTATTGGCAATAATCGCGCCAGATATGGCCGCTGCAGACATGCGACGCGGAGTCGGGGCTTTAGCGAGCGAGAGCGTGTCGTGGTTGCACAAAGGTGCATTATTGCAGGAATGCTGGGATTTTGTGAGACGTCGCAGGGGGCTTAATGGGTGGCATAAAGCCACGGTTCGAAATGCACACGATAAAAGCATTAATACCGACTCCAACTTTGCCAATATGAAAGAACCAACCACAAAATTAGCATGAAATCTAGTCATTAGAAATAAGTGATTAAGAGACAAGTGAAACCAAATTAAAGTTATTTTGCGATAATTTTTGAAGGCTACTCCAGTAAAAACCCAATAAATCAATCAAAAATGCCGGTTTTTGATCGAAAAAACCTTACAAACTGTCTAAAAACAAAACAAGAACAAAAAATCGCACTTTTCGTTTGAACTGAAACAGCTTTCAGCGGCTCAACTGATCCTTTCATCAGAAATAAGTGCCAACAATTGCTTCTTTAACTCAATCAAAGCGCACACTTTTCGCCTGCTTGTTCAGCTATCAATTATTTCTCGTCGTCGCCATTTTGGCCTGTTTTTGCTGGATTTAGGTCAGACTCGCGAAATGATTGACGAAACATCCCCCGTCCACTAGTCGTCACTAAGGTAAGTACAGTCAGTAAGTCATTTGATCTAGAGATTTTCAGGACTCGGATCGTATTTCCGGTATTGGGTATTTTCAAACCGCCCTCCGTCCAATCATTACTGTGAACATTTCATATCGGCCTGTATATGATCGACATAAACACGTTGATTTCAGTTCGTTTTTATGGATCGCTTCGATATACGAAATTATAGTGGCGACGTAAAAATGCTAGTAAAAATTAATAGCAGTGGGAATTTATATACATTTATTTCCGTAGTGGAGGTGAGATAATTGCATAAGTAGTTTTTCGTTTTGGGTTCGGTGAGTTAATGCAGTTGGGGCTGCTGCGAATGGAATCAGGAAAACGACACTTGTTGCCATATAATAATCAATTGAAATAAAAAATTATGAGTTAGAGTGTATCGCCTGATCGCTTATATGATTGATGTTAATGTGGCGGACATCTGCCCCAAACCTGTCTTATTTTATTACGCAACAATAGCGCCGGATGGTAACGACGGCTCAGGCGCTTATACTGAGTTGGAAGAAATCATTCCCAAAGTCCAAAACAGATATTTAAATATCAAAGTGATTTAGAAGTCAGTACATAACATACCTATCATTAAAAATCTATCTTTAAAAATCCTTTTTTTAACTTGTATCTACACTAAATCTTTTCTAATAAATATCATTAGAAAGCAAATACTTGACCTCTGTTTATAATTTACAATATAATTGCTCTTGTTTTCCGTAGTGTTTCATAAACAAAGTTTAAGCAAATTTGATTAACTAGCAAAAACTCGTGCTACAACTAAATAGCTACTAAACATGTTGACAACATTCAATGCTCATTACGTGTTTAAAAGGCTAATAAAACGACCTCTTCTTTTAACTCAGTTATCTCAGTTCAGTAAACAGTACTTAGAATAACTTTGTTGGGTATTTTAGTCAAATGTTTTACCCGAAATAAATTCAGCTCCTCAAATGTGCTGATTTTATTATTGTCACGTCAATGCATGAGAGAACAAATTTAGTTTTAGTAAAAAGAATAATAAAAAGAACCATACTAAAATAATTGAAGAAAATATCGATTTCTAATAGACAAACGTGGCAATTCTAACCTACCCTAAGAAAACATTTAAAAGAATATCAGTAAATAGGTTTGGCAATTCTTTGTATTTTTTATTGAAAAAAAGTTTTTGAGCTTCTAAATATTAAAGTCTAATGAAGATGTGCCATTTGTCATGACGCAGTTTTTCGTCGTTTCCCCGTTCGATATCTAATTGACGTTATTTTTTGCGGTTTCCCAACGTCATCGTCTGCTCGTCGTAAGAAAGTTTTATTCGAGTAAAACGGTCAGAATTGTGTTCTTTTAACAAAGAAGGGACATTCATCGTCGAACCCAGCGCTGTAAAGGGCCTTATCCTTGCCGCCCCCGACTCTCATGATTCATCCTTTCGAGGTTGAACCTTTCTCATCCCCCTCGGTTGACCAGGCTCAACTCCTCTGCCAGATGAGTATCCTTTATATCCTCGGCGTCCTTTCCTGACGTCAACCCTCATCCTCTACTTCCATCCCCAGTCGATATTGCTGGAAAAAAACGCCCGAACACGAAAACAAACTTCTCATTGCGTAATTATTCCGGACGACCGAAAAAATCGCAACTATGCACGAATTGCGCCCTTGTTTGTACAGATAAGGGATGTGCGAACCTGAGGTCGGGAAAGGATCCGGAATTACGGCGCTGTTTGAAATGAGTTGTTTGTTCAGGGCCCTTGTATATAAGGTCCCTCGTCGGGCATTACTGCGGCATGACCCTCCGATTTACGGATATTTAAGTGATTATTCAATCAGCCGGATGCTCGGGATATTATGGCGGCAACGCGATGAATTATAATTGGCATATACATATACATTGGGCTAATTATTCCCGGATTACTCCGTACGTCGACTGTCCGGGATTGTTGCATGCCATTCGTAACACCCTCTCAAATGCATCTAAGATTCAAGGTTTTAGACTAATTATCTACGTGTAATTTTATGATTTAAAGCTTACGCGAAACTCTGCTTCCGCTGGTGATAGGTCTTGATCCCTATTCGCAAATCCATTTTATTACACTCATCGCAGAGCAATATAAATCACATATGCAGCTCTTATAGTAATGATTGTAATCATTATAGGAAGACGTATTGTAGTTATTTGTTTACGTTTTTACAGAAGTTTTCAGCTAGCAATTAAAAAAATATATTAATTTAATAAAAAAGTGCACAAAACCTATTTCGAAATAAGATATGACAATGTTTCATTTATCAAATTTTCAACCCTTTGATTGCAAAAAATTTTCCTAGTTTATGTGCATATTTAAATCGAATATTTTTAGTTAGTAGTTTTATACATTCAATAAAAAACCATAGCCCTTTTAGGTTATTTGTTTAATTTAAATAAATTATATTAACAATATTAATTTTTATTTTGATGAAAATAATACAGGATCAGTCATTTATAAAAAAACCCTAATCGATTTTCAGACGCAACCCAAAATACATTCTCACAGACAACTTGGTTTTTGTTATGTTTGAACATTTAGATTATTAAATTTAAATCAAAGTAGTTATTGGTATGTCATCCATTAAATTTGGCAGTCATTAATTCCGCTTTTTCCTTGAACTCAAAATACATATACTCAAACGATAAAAAAACTGAGATAATCTTAATAAATGGAGAATACCATAAAATGCAGTGGCTTATGACTCAACCTGTATCAAAATCGATATAATATATAGTTTATATTGATTAATCCATTTACATTAACAAACTCAAAAGTTTTCAAATATGTTTTTCTACTTTGCGTTTGTACTAAAGCCCAGTACGAAACTGAACAAAAACAGTGCTATAAAAATTATACTAAAAAGAGGGAAATTTAGTCTTATAATGTTGGCGACCTAACCGTTTTTCTATCGAGCTGTCAGTGTCAATCGGCCTAACGCAAATCAAATTATTCAAATATGAAATTTTTACTGTGTTTGGTTTAATTAATCATGGCAAAAAATATTCAGAATAAACATTATGATTATCGTGGTGCTTACGCCGCATACCTTTAAGTCATAGGACAAAGCAAAATAAAAGGTACATACCTACTTACTGCTGCTTTTGAGATTTTTGGGGTTAGGTAGGTTTTGCCGTCAACTTACTCAACAATTTTGGCGTGATTTCTCAGGGAGTAAATTGTTCATCGTTAAGAAAAAAGTCCAGAGATATACAGCGTGTTCCGTTTTTATTGTTACAAATTTAAACAGGTGATAGAATATTCAATTTTACAATAAAAGTTTCCTATAAACATGTGTCAAAAAAATTAAATAAGAAAGCTACATCCCCTGAAAGAGGTACATTTATTAATGGATTTTTTCCAATATTTCAGCAAATTACCAACTTACAAAATTTGGTACAACTGATAACCTTTATACACCCAAACGAATCCAAAGGTAAAATGTCAAAATTTTTACTTAGGGGCATCCTAAACTGCGGGGTTTAGGGTAAAAGTACTCTAACTATTGGCTATTGGTTTTGCCACTTTCAGCCACAAAATTCTAAATTCCATAGTTATTCACAAAATTTGTTGTTTGTTGTTGAGTAAAATCAGTTTACAATTTGTCTTACAGACCATAAAGAGGATAAAAATTAAAAATTAAATTTATTTCACTGTTTAAGACACCCGTAATTAAAAATTTCGACTACTGATCTTTAAATCTATTCAGGTGTTTAAAAGTAATCAGCTGTACCAACTTTTGAAATTATCTATTCTGCAATAGTCGGAAAACCCCATTAAAAAGGCATCTCTTTCAGGGGGGTGTAGCACGCTTACGTAACATACATAACAACGTACATGTTCATAGGAAACTTTTGTCTTAAAATTGAATATTCTATCGCCTGTTTAACTTTGTAACAATAAAAACGGAACACCCTCTATATTATTAAAATTATATTATATTAATGCTATTGATACTTCAAAATATAGCTTTATAATACAAAAAAATATCCAAAAAACCTTTTATAAACCATCCAAACATTTATTATAATCCAATTGCCAATTTCTAAGTTTTTAGACTAATTTGTGATTTTGCCAATACGAGTAAATATCAGTTCTGGAGAATGAAACGTGTATAATTACAAGACCCTGCGTGTTTCACGTGAATGCAATTTGGGCCTTGATGCGTTGTTATGTACTATTGATCGACAACCCTATAGATGCAGAACCAACAGGAACAATGGGGTGTATATAGAAGAAAAGAGCTGATTACTCAAAGCCGTCAATATTTTTAATAAAGAGATATCATCCCTATAGATACCACTTACCTGCAGTAACCCCTGCAGGGGAACACAAAATACCGGGTAAACAAGAAATAAGTGCACAAAATAAAAGAAATAACTCCTTGATATAAAAGGACTTTCTATTTCAGTTTTATTTAAAGTTTAGTCAAAATTCTACTGCAATAAAGTCGTGGAAACGAAATATGTACAAGCAGAATCTCGACAAAAAATTTTTGAAAAAAAGATGATTCATGTACTAATAAGGTCAGTGTGTTAGAGTTTTCTTTGCTAGGTTGTGTCTGTACTTAGTACTCTGTTTTGTGTGGAAAAAATGACTTAGTTACCACAAGATTTACCCCGACGTGTAACTTAATTGCGAATTGTTGGTATAAAAAAGTGCCGAATTTCCTGAATTGCGTATTGTTCACTTACTGGCATTTTTCTCTGGGGCTCGAGTTCTGGCGCACCCTGTATAAAGTAATGTAAAATAAGGCAGGAGTTACTCCAATTTCAAGTTCAAATTTGTTTTTGTTTTTTGTGAGTACTGATAACTCTTTGTACGTGCGTTGTGCGTCGCAAAAGAGATCCCTGAAAGAGGTTTTGTCCCACTATTACAGCCGAGTAAAAACAGGTAATCAGAACACACAAGATAACACTGTTCTTTCATTTAAATATGTGCACTTATTTCGACGTCACCCTGTAGACTGAAAATTCTTGAATCACAATAAACGCGTTTACAGTATAACGCAACTGATCGTGACATGATCATGTTAAATATTTAAAATTAAGTGGATAAAAAAGGTAAATGTTTATGTAAAATGTTTGTTCATCAAAAAGTGGAAAAAACAAAACAACATAATACTGTCTTAAAAAACTACTTAAATTTATTGGATAACGTAGATGTTAGTAAAGAAATACACACGAAAAGTTAGTAAAAATAAATAAATAAAGTAAAACAAAATATAAGTGGTTAATAAATAACAGAAAATAGTCTTAAAGCTCTATTCTAAACCTAAAAACCTTAATCAAATAAAAAAATATATTAGTAAAAATAGTGCGAGATGGCCTCATGCAAGAAGTGTTCAATAACAAGACTCACGTGTTTGTTTTCGAACTTAAGAGCATCCTCGTCCGTGCATCCCAAACTGCGCATATACTTGAGATATGTGGTGGTGATGGGCAAAGAATAATCGATGTCGCCTGCCATAAGCACCCTCCGCTTCCTGGACTCCTGTTGTTCCCTCTCGATGCTCTCCACCGGCGACCAAAGCTTGGGCGCCGGCTGCTTGGATTCGTTTCCGTTCAGATGTCGTTTTTTTGGTGGCGTCTTCGGCGGGTCCTTCGCCGTGAGGTTGCACACGTCCAAGGGATTGCTCGAGCGCTTCAGCTCCGGCGTTCCAGTCCTCGGTTCAGCCTTTTGAACTTCCCCGTTACTGCGAGAGAGATCAAGAGTTTCGGCGGCCGGGGGCACCCGGTAAGGAGACACTTCGGCAGGCGGTGCCGGGGGCGGCGTCGGCAGGGGAGGCGCGGGAGTGTGGACTAGGGGCAACGTGGGGCTGGGACTCGGAGTGGGCAGAACGGAAGCCGGCGATGGGGACCGAGGATGTTTCTGACACTCGGTGCAACCGAGGAGGAAGCGGGTGACGGCTTCGCGCGGCAGGAACGCATATGTCTCCGTTATCTGGAACAACAATTGTTAACGTGCGAATGGCGTTTCAATGACGGTTTTTGTACGGAAGCAGGAAAGCCGCGACAATGACCGCCGAAAGATGAGATAGTGCCGGGGACGAGTTGCATAATGACAGCGATAGAATTTCAAAGACATAGTGCAAGAATTTCACACAAAACAGTTTTTAAAATTGGAATATGTGTCAACGACTTTTGTTTAAATTTCGGCAAAAGTTTCATAAACGCAAACACTAATACGAAACTAATAAATACTAAACGTAAAAATAAGACAATATGAACGCTCTGTTTTAAAATGATGTTAAACAAATCAAGTTTACAAGCCAGAACTTACTGAAATTAAGAGTAAAAAATAATATTTCTATAATTAAGTCCAGATTCTTGATTTAGCTTAAGTCTCTCTCAATGAATTAATTTTTACTTAAACAAAACTCGACTGAAAGTAAGATATTTGCGTCTTTTTTGAATTTCTCGTTAAATTCCATTGTAACAAGCCCAAAACTTGTTCCACTTGTGAAAAAATTCATTTATATTCATCGTGTACAACCTTTCTTGTAAAAATCAAATTTCCTGTTAATACTCGCGAAGTTATTTGTCTTCCTCTACAACACAATTCTTCCATCAGCGATGTCAGAACTCAGATTCCTCGTCGAACTTGACCAGCCATGAATCCGCGCTCTTACAACCGAATCAATTACCGCTTCGTAGAAGAAGAAGAATAGTCGAGAAGACTAAATAAATAGAAGAGGGATGGAAGATCGAGTGTAAAACAGTGCGCAAACAACCCTCTACGAAACGAAGAGTTGATGTTTCCGACCAAATAACCGTATTTCCATATCGCCAGACTACAAACGTTGAAATATATTGACAATCAACAGGTGTGTTACATCCGCCGAATATCAAGCAACGACTCGTTTGTAGTCTGACAGATGCAACGCGCCGTTACGAAAGATGAGACGTAAACGAACGATAATAACGCTTCGAAACGGATCGATGCTGATAGAGAGGTTCCGATATTGGATTCTGGTGACTTACCGTACGGTAGGTTCGCTTTTGACCGGCATGTTTGCCGGGACGGCCTTCTAGTTCCACGTGAACATTGTAGATGATGTCGAAGAAGTTCTCCACGACGGCGACTTTGCGGTAGATTGGCTCTCCGGTAGAGTTCTAAAACAAACAAAAAGATATTAAAAGTTTAGCTAGACTAACGATCTCTATACGAGCGATAGCGCAAAAAATTTAAGTTCAAATGCACACACTAGTCAATACTTAAAAACATTATTGTTATTATTTTTCTTTTTAAACTCGATGTCCAAAATAAAACTCTTCTCTCAATGCAAATTTGGTTTTGAATGAAATTTTCGCTGTTGAATTAACTACACTCATTATTCACACTCATTACTAAACCAAAAAAAGAATGAAATTATTTTTACAAATTGCAACTACAGTATGATGAAAAAAAGGCGCCCGTGTTAACCCACATGTTATAAGTGATCTTTTATTAAAGACGAATTCGAAGACCAAAATTGGATTTGTGCTCTTATCAGTAAGATATAGACTTTCCTTTTTAGAAAAGAGAAATCTATATAATTAACAGTTTTAAAATAATTTCATTGTTAAAGTCTAGATTTTGATACTGTTGACGGTGTTCTTAAAAAAAATGTGTAAAATGTCTATTGAAATAAACCTTATTGAAGATGTTTGGATACCTAGGATATCCTAGGATACAGAAAATGTCCAAGTAATATTCAATTATTGGAAACGGTAGCAACAAAAAAATCAATTTTCAATGTTGTTTGTTCTGTGAAATTTGAATGATTAAAGTCAAAAAGGTTTCCCAGATACGAAAAATACCTGAATGAAATAGTTTTTTAGTAAAAGAAATTTGTACAATATTGCCGCTTTGTGCTGTTAGACAAACTGTTTAAATTTTAATTTTAAAAAGAATCTATTTAGACTATTTTTGAAATGATGGTCACAATGTTTCAATAAAAAAGGACGCGCCTGTTTCAATCGTGGGCGTCTTTTTTTCATCACCCTGTATAGTAGCTATTAAGACAACAAGAGTTTTATAGACAGTTTAAAAATCGAGGTTGTAGTTTAAATTGGAGCGACCCTCAGGAAGCGAAAATTTAGTAAACCGAGATTTTTAAACTACATATACTATAAAACTCCAAAATTTCTAATTATTACAACCGCCAGTACTGATACATTCATATAATTTTTTTAAACATTTATAACCTTTTAAGATCAGACTCTAAGTCTCTAAGTTAGAATAAGAATGATCAAAATCTCAATAATTTGAGGAAATTAGGTATATGTACTGCTAATCCACTTATACAAATTTTACATTTCCTAATTGTTGCTAACTATAGTTGTTATTTTCATTATTTAGTTATTTTCATTGTCTGCTTTTCCTTACAAATTATAAGTAGATTTTAAAACTTTAAAAAAATATTAATTAAGCGAGAAATATTTATACCTACAACGTTTTCACAAATAATTTTCGTTTTAAGTTAACTATATTTAACACCTCAAACTGTGTGACTTGAACGAAAACATTTAAAAAAAAAAGAAGTGTTCCAATTAATGTCATTTTCAGCTTTTGTCCTTTTTCTGTAATTTGACAGTGCTCGAAAATAGAACACTGACTAAATTAAATATTAGGTATTAATTCAAGCATAAAAAACACGAAGAACAATGAATGTATTTTTTAAAATATAAAATATAAAAAAGTAACTTCATTTATCTATACCAACATCAATAAAGAGTATATTGTTCCTAATATGTTCAAAACTTTATTTGGTCAATTACAATTTACTTATAAGTATATTTCTTAAGTTAAAATTGTTATAATACGAGTAGTATTATTGATGTTTAAAAAATAATGAAGTGGTTTCTCTTTAAAAAAAATCAAGTCATTTATTTGACTAATCAAACAATAAATTCTTTGAAATAAAAATAAAATGGTGCAAGATAATTGTGTATATTTTTTATATTCTAAATAAACGAGTTATCTCTATGTTCTTTCTTTATAACCCTTGCGACAATCCTTTTGCCGCTTTATAGCGCTAGCGTTCCGTATTAGGGGCAGGAGTGGCTGTGGGGTTGGAGGGTCGAGTAGGCGGCGGATATTCCGGAGGTCTGCAGGGTTGAGGATGATTCGGCACAACTCCGGCAGCCGGGGTATTCAGCTGAGGGTAACCAGGGGTATAAAACCGGAGCGGTGGTGTGAGTAGTCCCCGACCGTCGGAGCCCGAGAGGGTGGAACTAACTCGACGGTGCAACTCGCACACAGCTCTAGGGCTGGGGGAAGATTCGACCTTTCTCCTACACAAAGGAAAAATATCCGAACCACCCTCTCATACGACGCCGCACCCCGTGCTATGCTGTGCTCTTGTTACTATGGTTTTAACCGAACGCGCGGTGTAACCCGCCGGCAGGTGGAAATTCTATGAAAAACTTCCAACGTTTGTTTAACGTAATGGCCGAAAAGAGCGCTAGACATGAAAAACAGACGCATCGTTTGCATCCACTTCTACTCAGAAAAATCGACGCTGAAGAAAGACGTATTTGTATGTTGAAGAAGGCTTTGTCCTACTTCTAAAACAGCTTTTCTATTTTGCTTTAGTCGACAGCAAAGGGTTTCGTGATTGCAGCAACACCAAAAGAGTCTCACATAATATAATATGTTCTAATATTTTTTACCATTTACCGATCTAGTAACATAATTAAGTTATTCAAAAATAAGCTATAATATTCTACAATAAAAGTTTGATAAAGAAAACGATTAATAAAATAGCAAACGTAATAATTGAGATAATGGTCAAGACTATTAATCACCTACTAATAAATAGATTAGGTAATTTTGTTCACCACAATGCAGATTTGTCTGTATTTCGTCAAAAATGATACAAAAATCAAAATAAAAATAAAATCGGGATTCATTAAATAAGGTCCTCTTGTCAAATTATTCATTTCTTCCTACATGAGCATCTGCTTCTTCTGTTCCGCATCAACCACTCGCTTGTATCTTATTAAGTTATTAAGTGCTAATTACATCATTACGTATTTTTTGACGGAACCTCTACCGGATCCCATAATGGCTTAGTGATAGGTGTCGTGGGTACACGTTGAAGCCTCAGAACCAACCGGCTTAGTCGTCAAGCACTTATTTGTGTCTGCGGGTTCGGTGGCCGGTCGACACCCGGGTCTGCAGTTTGCACCGGGCCCCCCGTAATGCCTAGTGGACCCCTTCGGCCCTGCATTGATATACACACACATCTGCAGGAAGATCCGTGCGCCGTCTGCCAATATGTGTGCCCGAAGCCGAGCAGTAATTGCACTTCATTACCTGTGGTGAAGGGACGCTGCCACAGGGATGTAATTTCAAAAGGAAGAGAACGACACGCTTCGCAATCGTAAAAACTCGACCGTAAAAATGTCGTCAAATGGAACACTTGTCGATAATTATTCGAGCGTCTTTTTACAAGGAATGCTCACATGAAAACAATCGTCGGCGATTTATGGACGCCGTTAAGCGTTATATCTGTTTATAGCGGCGTTACCGTCGAACGTAACATAGAGAAAATGGCGGCGTTACATCGGTCATAACTCATAACATAGCAACGTTATATGTATGTAAATTTGTAACAATAGTAACACACTTAGGGGAGCAACATTCGAGACCACTGACATGACATTAAGTATAATTAGAATTTTTTTTGTTTTAAGGGAAACTTGACACCCATTCAAACAAGGTATACATTTCTGTTCTCTAAAAAAAAGCGATCGATACGCTCTCTTCTTCAAACTTTACCACTTGACTTTAGGTACAGTTGTTTCACAATAAAACTAAACTCTAAAATATTATTAAAAGAAAAGTAACAACTTTATTTATGAATTGCTTTAAATAAACATCAATTTGTAGAGTGACAAAATCTGTTTTTACTTAAAAAAAACTACATTGATTAAAAATTATTGCCGCAACTAATTTCACAAAAGCAAGGAAAATACGCCGAATCAATGATTGTGAGTGCCCAAAAAGTTGTTGTTATACGCCTAGCTTCCCCTGAATGCCATTTGCTATTTGCCGAATATTATTTCCTCTCTATTGAGTTTGGAAATATTCCTGCTGGGATGAGCGAGTATAAAAAAGCCGCGTCGAATGCAGGAGTTTTTCTAAGGCGACCCATTTGGAAAGCGGCACGGCACGAAGCGAGATAGCGGAACGTTCAAAGAGTAAGCAAAAAAAAGGAGCGGTGGAAAACTATGAAATACGGAAAAATGAAGTTCGCTCGGATAGCAAGGCTCCTACTGCCGACGAACACAAAAACACGGTCGTGCCGAAACTCCAGGGAGAAGACGAAAAAGAGAAAAAGGAAAAAAGGACTCTCGCCGGATCTCTGAAAAATACTTCGCACGAATCTTGGATGGCGGCAGAGGGAGCGAGGCCCTGAGAGGGGAATTAATCGGTGCCCCTTCTCCAAGATTTAGCGTCGCTGTAAATCTATTTATTATTTTAATCAAGATGTGCAGGCTTATTACATAAGACAGACGTGCAAAAGCTAAATTGGTACCATTAATCAAAAAGCTCAATCAGTGACCAAAAAAAATTGTAAAATTGCAATGATCCGCTCGTCACAAGCTTTCAGAATTAGCAAAAGCTCGATGCGGGTATGTAATAAGCAATTTTGAGTCGCTAAATGAAATAAGATCCGTAGGTGTGTCACCCCTGCAAGAGTGACGTGCACGACGTAATAAAGTTCAACTCCACTTAGTGAAAATCGCAGCTTCCCAAAGCTCGGCGAAATAAACACACCGTCGAAATTCGATAAAAACGGCATAATTGATAGAGTTGGTGGGGGGTGAAATGTATCAAATAGCGCGATCAACATGTGGTTACTTGTTTTTTAAATTCCCAAATCAACAGGTTTCAGATTTCGCCCTATCTCTGTCTCGATTTACTGCTGCTGCAGCTGAAATAAAATATATTCAAGTAAATAAGAGATTGTGCGCTGTTTCAGATTTTAGGCGGTAGTAGCGACGCCAATGGACAACACTGGAAGTTTTGTGAGATTCAGGAGGGAACGGTAAAGCGAGAAGAGAAGTACGAGCTACTGGCTTTAGATGGCGTGTCATGTGGAGCTTTGGTCGGAAAGACGATCGATTATGAAAATTTAAAAGTTTGCTAGGTTTTCAAGTTTCAGAGAATGTATTAAAATCCGATTGATGAAAATTATAACAATACTAGAAGCGTGCAACCACTAAATGCATAATTGTGAAAGAAACACGTTATTGTTTTATTAAATCTATTTATTTACACTTTTGACCTTAAACTCAATCACTATTAAAAAAATAATAGTTCTCATTTTGCTTTTTTTTTATATTAATACGAATTCAAACTTATTTTAAGCCACCGCAATTTTTACGATTCTATTTTGTACTTGTTGCACCCTTTCCATGCACAGCAAAAAATCCGAATAAATTTCAAAAGCCATCAATTTCACATTTGCAAGTTCATATATACGTGTGGAGGCGAAGCTGTCGACCGAAGCCGTCTCTAAAGTATCGGTCCCAATCTCTGTGGCGTCTTCAACATCGACATACGGAATCCCTGGCGAATACATTTGACTAGATTACCCGGACTGAGAACCGCAATCTCGACCCGAGACCTTAACCCGTGCAAAGCGCGACCTTCGAAGCTGAAAAGACCGTAAAAAATACCCCAAAGTTGAAAATGATTTATTAAGCATAGTCCGGGCGTTCGACAATCACCAATCATTCATTCTTCATAAAGAACTTGAGGTTTATGGTGTTTATGTAACTATTACTTTACAAATTTCAAATAAAATGTCTTACATAAATCTTTACACTAACGTATCTTGATTCAACTAAACAATAATGAAATACATAAAAATGTTAAACAACAAAGTACAACAAAAAATATTAGCAAAAATTATTCTGTCTATTTATTCTATGAATAAGCAAATTTCCTTTTACATTTTTTCATAGTTTCAATCAAAATTAGGTAACATAGGAAAACAATTTTATTTTTTACCAACAGCAGACAAATTTTTAATTTTTAATTTGTCAAAGTAGTTGTAGTATTGTTTTGAACCAGTCTATTTTTTATACGAATTTTTTTTTTGTCTAACAGAAGCAGATTTTTGTATAAGTCAGAGTAAACTCGAAATAGACCAAGTGTAATGTATGGATGCCATTCTATTACTTTAGCTGTTTCTATTGGCAAGAAGGGCGTCGACCGTGTTTAGCCGATCTATCGCGCCGCATATCCTCACGGGCCGGTTATTAAGCAATTTATCAGGTTAGCCCGGATTCACTCACCTACACGAAAGTAAGCTTGTGGCTCTCCGACTTGGTCCCGGAACAGCGTCCGTTATTTATGAGAGTCGTGATCATCCGAAAACGCACACTTTTCTTTTTTATTCCGATCGAGTTCGAAAAAAAGTCGATTCGAGCGTTGAACCGGCCCTCCGCGTCGCGTTTAATCATTCCGGGGCGTTGGCGGGTAAATAATGCGCCAGCGTTCGGAATGATAAGCGGCCAGTCCTTGGTCCTATTTGGCGGCGCGAGAGCTAACGATAACGACCGTGCATGTATCCGTTGTTAAGCGGAAACTGAAGCGAAGCAGCAACAGGTGTGTCGACGTCCCTGACGTCGCCCGACGCTCGCAGCCCAGACTTGTCATATTCCTGCTGGTCGTCTGTCATCTTTAGGACGTGATTCGCGGATGACCACCTGACCCGCAACACAACGAGCCGGAGGGATTTTTAAGAGAGCACTTTCAGCGAGTGCAGAGACGGACTAAGTTTCACGATACTAAAATAAATAAGTCACAGAATAATTGTTATAAAGAATAAATATTCGGTTGGAAGTCCATAGAAGCTTAATACGCTAGAAGCGTTTTGTTTGAATAACAATAAGGTAAGAAAAGAAGAAACCAAATGTAACAGTTCGGTGGTTAGGAACAGAAAGCTTGTGGGTGGTAGGTATCTAATAAATCTCCGTGCACCGTCACATTTAACTAATTTAGAATGTAAATGTAACGCTGTTATCTTATAAAGATTATTTCCGTCAAAATTCCAATTTTAAAGATAACGTAAACTAACACTACAGTAGTTTAAGTTTTTAAAACGTTATTTATAAAATGTTGCAATTTTATAATAGAGAATAGAGAGATATTATATAGATGGAAGCAAATAAGAAATACTTTTTGAAAGAGACTTTTCAATTTACATAGTGACATGAAATTTTACAACACGAGACGTTCTTCCATTTTATAAATATGTAGAATACAGTTTCGAAACACGTATATGTTTTGTCATCAGATTTTTGCGATTTCAGTACCATTTTGAAAAGTTTCTCCGTTGTTTTTTCTTTATGAAACAACGCTTTTCTTTCTTTTTTTTATAGAAAGGCATCTAAACGTGATGCTTTTAAAATTTAACTCTTTCACACCTACGTTAACGATATTTTTCTGTCTTAAGAAAATTGTATTATTGCTTCTTGAAGTAATACTAACAAAATTTTAACTGAAAATTTTAACAGTAATCGAAATTTAAAAGTAGAAAATTTTCAATTGTCTTTCGTTATCGAGTTATTGATAAAAATTTAATGTGTATGTAAATAATAAGTTTTACCGTAAAGTCGCTCCAATTAGTTATGTAACATAAATCATTACCACGGCCATGGCGATGTATGTGCTACAGAACGTTTGTGCTTCCATGATAAAGCATAGGAATGTTTTCTTTGAAGAAAGGCGAAACCTATTTGAGAATATTTTATGGCAACAAATGTGAAAAATATCTTGCTTCTAATATGAATCGTTTTTTATAAAATTTAAAGTTAAAATATTAAATTTTAGCTTTTATCATTAACTCGATAATGAAGAATAATCGCAAAATTTTCCACTCTTACTATTCGAACTATGTTAGCACTGTTAGTGTCCTGAAACAAACCCCAGAAGTACGAGCGTCAATTTTGAGACAGCCTGTATAAAGTATAGCGACGTTAAAAGCTTATAGAAAAACTTAAAAACCTACTTGGTAGATCAGAGATCTTAAATATTCTAAATATTAAGTTCAGCAAGGATAGAGAGAAAAAGAAATTGTTTTTCACGATATTTTATGTTGTTCTCAAGTCCCGTAAGTGATACCGACGTGTAGAAAATACTGCTTTAAACGGGTATGGATACCTTGACAATTAATTTATCAAGTTTTTTGTTTGATGTAGGTAATAAATATATGCATAAATTGAAAAATTTTAAAAACCTTAAAAATAAAAAAGCAAAAAATTGCAATATTAGCTCTACTAGACTCTAGTCTTCGCATCATTAAAAAGCTTTATAAAATTTCTATACACATCCGTCTCAATTATTTGTTCTTTTACGAACAAATGACGAAGAATTCAGAAAACATGTTATTATACGAATACAATGACGGTAACAGCATACCTATATTATCGATATAAAAATGTAACAAAATAAGTTATATAATGCGCCTAAATATTGACAAACAGTGCAGCATATGAACAATGACTTTTGAAAATCTACGTATTTATTTTATAGTAGCATTAACTCATTATAATTTCAAAAATAATGATCTTTCTAAACAATAAAATACATGTTGTTTCGTTGGCGGTGGTCGTCTGTCGGCGGTCAATCCGTTGTGTCCTCTATCGGAAATTTCCAGTTCGTTCCGATATGCACCCGGAAATTCCCGGCCGCTTCCGCGGAAACCTTCATTAATCTCCCGGCAATTTCCAGGAAAAACATCCGTACTCCGGCATCGAATCGGGGGAAAAAAGCCGTTCAAGTGCGTCGACCTTCATCAAAGATTCGTGAGTTTTTGCCGTCCGAGGAGGCAGCTAATCGTCCCCCAATTGTGGGCCCGAAGGCCCAACGTCAATAACGGCCGGTTAAGCGCTCATCAATAAGACATAACAATGCATACGCACAAATCCGGGCGGAGCGCTCGCTATATTCCTGCTGCCGCTATCGGTCACGCTGATTTATCACGACGCGCGTTGTTACCGAGTGCCTGCGTCGGTAACAGCGCGAGGGGCCGACGGGCGGGCGGCGGCGCCCGACACCCCATTTCCAAGACAAACGCGTCGCGGCCTTGTCATCGCTCAGACCGCCACTCGAAACCCATCGTATTTCATATACAGCACGCCTACGCGCACACATCCACACACATGGACGACATTGTAGGCGCGCTCTTTGTCACGAGGCATAAGTGAATCACACCGGTAGATAGAGGGCTGATATTCATCCGCTCGGAAAGCGTGATCGAATGTTTCGAAGGGGAATCGAAGCGGAGCTGTGTTATGTTGTCGATATGTAAATGTTTTGTAACCTCTACTTTACAATGTTTTTGTATGGGCTACACAACCAAAAGCTTTTCATACGATGGACTGATACATACACACAAAAATTAAATAAACAAAAAAAAATCAAATCAGATAGAATAATATAATTTCAACAAATTTTTATTTCTAGTGACTCAATACAAGCATACACAACACATTTTAAACCTGGTTTAGACATACAGGGTGATTCAAAAATGTCGGACCAACTCTCGAATGGTAATAGAAAACTTTCAGCTAAGCATAAACATGAATTCGGATTTTTGTTTCAACTTCTTTTTTTTGATAAAAACTACTGTCAATTTTCATATACCATGTAGGCATCTTATGTTTTTTGTTTCCAATGTTATTGGATTTAATTTATTGTTGAATTTGTTAGTTTGTTAAATGTTTTTAGACCATAAGACACAAATTGGTAATTTTTTTCAGTCTTACAAGACCTGCCGTTTCCACTAGCTAAATTCAAGATTACAACTTAATCCAAAATCTAATCTTTGAAGAGCTATATCTCGTGAAAAAAGACTCAAACAATTTTTTGTCATGAGAACTTTTAAATCAGTTAAATGTTCTTTATTACCACCCAGGAAATGGTCCGACACTTTTGAATCACCCTATATTTTACTAGTTATTACGATTTAACAACAGAGATACTTCCAAGTATTTTCAAGCACTTTGCGCTTTTAGACGAATTTGAACTTCCTGAGTGTATTTAGCTACTTATTTTTACTGCGAACAAAAAATTTTAACGTAAAAAATACTTGCTTTAATATACCTACAACCAAAATCAATAAAAATTGTGTTTTCTGTGCTACAGAAATTTTATTAAAAATGTGTTGGCCATAACAATCATGACATTAGAGAAATATGTAGGTAATATAAAAATGTTCACAAAACAAAATTATTTTTGTCGTTAATGTTAATAAATGTAAGTATACTTGTGAAATTAATTCATAAAAACAATGTATAGTCCATTTTGCAGAAATGCTTTACCCAGCTACTTATTGCCTTAATATTTGTCTGTGCAGTTCTTAATCTTAATAAGGTAAGTCTTAATACCAATATTGCCACCAAACCAGTAGTACAGTGTCGGTTCTTACTTTTGCTCAGTTTTTAATTAACTTCCACACGCTCCGTTTTGCGTTAGAACTGCACAGGAAAGTATTAAAGTAAAAAGAAACGTGTGTAGAGTCCTTACAGACATATCTCATATCAGATGAAAATAATTTTCACTTGAAACCTGAGCATGCATAAAAATTAATAAGATTAATAACATCTTATAGCAAGTGTTACATCACCGTTACATAGGTTCTCAATTTCGTGCTTCTTCGTAATTTTCCCTTAGGATCGATAAGAATATTATTAATTAGAAGATATGAGAAAATTGAGATATCATACAGTTTGAATACTACTGTCCAGGCGGTGAAAAGGCTCAAATCTACAGACCGTCAACCACCGGCCAAACATCGAAGCATAGACCACATTCCGCTTCCGTTCTACTTCCCATCCATAATTTATTTCCATTACTGTTGCTATTATCCTCTGAGCCACGCAAGCTCCCCCATGTTAATCGCACCCACCCCATGTTCAGACTCGTTCCGCTTTGATCGGCTTCCTATGAGCCTATCCGAAGGAAAAATGTGACTGGCACGATTTCATCGAGTCGAGGGAACCAGAGGGAGGAATATGCTTCTGCGGGTAGGTGTTTATAGGAAGTTCCTCCTTACAAGAGATTGGATTTGGAGCGTCGAACATTCAACTCACCGACTCTCTATGAATTATGAACGCGCGAATGACGTGATTTTGCCGAGCTTATGTTTAATATGAGTCGAGTATGTTACGTTTTTGCCGGAGGAAAAGATCCGGATTTGATCGGAGGGAAGGAAGGTGTTTTGTATTCCGAAATGACGGCAACTCCCCAGTTCCAGTATTGTTGGCAGCACGAGAGGCGGCAATAACATATGGATTGATGGCTGCGGGATGGATATGATTTGAATTAGATTCTGTGCGATTGATTTGAACGGTGGACAATAAAACCGGTTTGGGCTTTGACCATGCCAAATCTGAAAAATCGGACGTTAAAAAGAGAAGCTGGATCAATATTCAGAAAGTTCCTTCAGGCTTTCTTCATTATGCAGATTGTTGGGATATTACAAGAAGGGGACGCTCGTGGCTGCTAATTGCTCTATGTGGGAGGTTCAGTACCATTCTTTCATGTCTGATGCACTCACCCCTTCTTCTCTTACAAAACTTGATGAAATCGTATAAATTACAACTCTGTGGGTTGGCTATTTCTTTTTTTCCTTAGATTAAAAATTAATAGTTTTCAAAGGGCGCTAAAATTAAAAAATAACTCCAAAATTATTGTTAGAAAATCCACTTTTAATGTTTCAGAAGCTTTTATAACGTAAGTTACATTTCTGAAAATGTGAAAAAACATAATTAAGTCACTTTTGAGAATTTTTTGTACAAAAGTATAGGGTAGAACAGCTATTATTCGAATTGTTGGTTCTTCTTCATTGTTATTATCTGCGGTTTTGTGTTATTTTTTGCTTTTATCTGCGCTATTTCCCGCTTTCGGCCCTCTGCCGCCGCCTCTACAATTCACGGCCTGTTTATGTCGATACATCCGCTGTTACTTTAGGATCCCAGCGATTCATTGTTCGGGTCTGAAGCCCAAAAACAATGGATGTCAACTGATGTCATAATAACTGTAAAGCGTTGGCACGCCATTTGACGCGTTGTTACGCCACCTCTCCAGAAAAATACCAATATGGTCCGGGTTTAATCCATGCAATTACGGACCCGAACAAAGAACGAATAGCCACATACAATGAAGCATCGGCGGCGGTGTTATCGCTATCGACCAAGAGCCGCGTGCCTTAAGCCTATCATCAAGTTGGCGTGAGGTGGCAGCGGTAAGGAGCGGATGGTCGATTGCCGGGGGGCGTGCGATCAATCATGCCGCCACACCGCCTTCGGTAACGAGGGTGATGCAGGCGAAATGATGCATTACCGAGATTGCCGCCGCCGCCGCCGCCACTGGGGGATTCCCGCCGAAAACGGACAACACCTGCCCGAGGACGGTGCGTGGAATTGCATTAATCGAGGGATTAGTCGGTGAGGATTAGAGGCGACTGGGGTAATTGGGATTTGCATGGCGTGCATTTGGGGGCGGCGAGAGAGGTGAGAGCAGGTGGAATGAATTTTTTATTGGAGTTAATTTCGATCTAATTAACGTAGCTATTGGAACTTATGATGAATTATGATGTTGATGATGTTAAAAGCAAGTCCGTAGCTCAATTATATACCAGCAACAGTAGCTATAGATATATTGGATTGTTTTAGTTGAGAATTTATAATTAAATTATTACAATATTTGTGAACACGAATCAATAAATATTATTAGATAAATTTGGAATCCCATATTAATGTTTTTCTCTTAAATCTTTATAACATTTGTACCTTGCTTGTAAAAACACTGACAAAGTTACAACCGCACAGTAATCTAAAAGAAACATGTGATTTAAATTGTGAAAAAAATTAAACAACGGTAGTTTTTACTTTTTAAACAATATTAAAAAAAACTAATAATAAAATACAAAGTATATTTGTGTATCTAGTTTTAGAACGTGCTTTCACTTTAAATACAATTTTTCCAGTACGATGTACAGGCTGTACATACAGGCTGAGTCACTTATAATAAAGAAATAAATTCTACTTTAGCTAAAGCGTGTTTATTGAGACTAAATTTGTATTATTTTGCCCTAATTTAAAGTTTTTTTTTTTTTTAATTTTGTTATAGCAGCATCGAAGTAGGTATTTAACAAATGAGCTCGCAAATAAGAGAAAAGCTTTAATTACTTTATTTTAAATTCTTAAAATAGTTGTCACTCGATCATCCATCCACCTATCATCAAAATTTCTCCAAGTCGGCAACTTTTCATAAATTGATTGCAGAGATGTGCGAGTTTCCCCCCGTGCCACCCTTTCTATTCTTTCCATTCCTGACCAGGTGCGCACTCTTCTAGTAGAGCAATTACGCGGCGCATAAAACTGGAAATTTATTAAGTGGCAAACGTCGCCGTCACTTCGATTCGGTCCAATAATACGATTCCTATTTGTCATGTCATCTATTTAAACTGTAACTAACTGCGCGTCGTTCTAATACACCCAGCCAGCCCTCCATGACACGTTGCTCTCTGAAAAAAATTGACCATCAGGGAGTACGCCGAAAATAATTACCGGCGACGGCGGCGGCGGCGAAAGGGACGAAGCGGCGCTCAGTTGAGCTGTCCCGCTCGCATTAATATTGCAAGCGACGCTCCCGATTGTCTAACGAGCGAGGCTGCACGCGAGAGCGTCGGTCGTGTCGGTCGGGGATCGAGGGTGGTGGGAGCTCAGAAGGGATGAGACCCTCTCGGCTGTCTGCCCTGGCTGACAGATAGGCCGCGCACAGCACGTCAGCCACGGAGCAATCACCGGTTCGAGCGCGCTCTGCTATCCAACTTCGATTCCGGGATAAAGGGACCATAACGCAACCACGTCCTGAATTACAGCTGCAAACCGGAACTTTTTACAAGAGCTTACGCGAACTTTCGACGAGCGATTAGGTGCGCGAAAAACTTTCCCTAGCGATAGGTAGTAATAAGATTAAACTATTAGTTTTTCTCTTATGTCAAATTCGAATGAGTTGACCCACTTATGAAAAAAAACAAAATTGTTTTTTTTCAAGAGTAACCAATTTTAATCAAACAATAATAATCAGTTGTTGTCATTGTCATCTTTACCTTAAAGATAAAAAGTAATTTTTTTCTCTTCTAGAGAAAATTTTTGCCTGGTTATAAAAATTAGCATGGTTTTAAGCTTAGATGTGGTTTGTTTTTTTATAAAAAAAAATTGTCACTTATAATTACACGAGAGCTTTTTTTTTCGAAGTAAACTTGACATTTTAATGAGAATTTTGTTTTCTGGCAATTTAACGAAAAAAACTGCTTCTGAAAAAATTACGAGTTCGTAGGACGAGTAATTTTTTTCTGGCAGTTTTTTGAGTTAAATTGCTTAAAGGAAACAAAACTCAAATCAAAAATGTCATGTTTTCTTCGTAAAAAAAAGCTTGAGTGTAATTCGGTAATACAATTTAATGAATACGTAAATCCGATGATGCAGACCTACTAGATTCAGACGCTTTCAAAAGTTAGGTTCCGTTTTGTCGCTGTAATAGTTAGGGCAAACTTTTGTCGCTGTCATAGTGACAAAAACACCGCGGCTTATGGGATTTTTAGTGTATGAAAAAAATTGGCACTGTAAAAAGCTTTTTTTTCTTAGATTAAACACATAAAGCAAAAACACAAAAATTAACAAAAATCGGAATAAAAAAATACTTTAAATAACTACACAAACAAAAAAAACACTGTTAAAAAAGTAGAAAGACACTAGTAGAAAAATACAAAACTCATTTCAATAGAAAGCTTTTAACGGTTGTAGCTTCTTTTTAAGGCATTTCATTAAGAACAGTCTTTTGTCTTTTTAAGAGACTTCCAAACTAATAACGATTACGTAAAAAAATCCATTCGTAACGTCACATATAAAGTACAATCATTTTTCAGTTTCATAAAATCTTCCTGTTAGTTTTGCTTCCAGTTTAAATAATAAATCATAATAATAATAATCCGTATTAAACAAGTTAACCGTTATTGTAGATGTAATTTTTGAATATTTACTGTTTTCGTTGGGTGTAAGCTGAAACCTGACTCTAGCAAGTCTATAACAGCCCTCGCCACGTTTTCGTAATATTTTGTCGGTCAATTGCTCCTCACCTTACCCCTTTTACGAAAGGCGCAAACGCCAAATCCGGGCCGTGGCATATGTTACATACCTACGAATCAACGATAATGGCCATAACCGCAAATTAATTGAAAAAAACCTTTAAAGAGTATACTACTTCTAGGTCTGCTCTATAACCACATCGCTTGAAAGGGTGTGTGCGCGGCCGAGGGAGCTATCGCGCTAACTAGCGCCCATTATCCGGCCGGTCTCACCACACTACGTTTTTATGACTCTCTCGTAATATTCGATGATATCTGCGGCTCCCGAGAACGACGCGTCCCGACGCTCCATTTCGTCGGTGATGTGTGCACTCGGAATAATCAGACGGAGAGAAAGGAAAAAAGCCTTACGACGAGGGTTTTCGCAGGGGTTTTTCAATTAATCCGGGATGTTCCGGGCCGCTGAGACTCGCTAACAGATGGAAGCGAAAGAGGATAGTTGTAAAGTTGCAAAGGAAGAGAGATTTTTTTTAATACCTTATTATACGGTGATACTTTAGAAAAACTCACACAACGCCGACACCGAAAGTCGTGAAAAAACCGACATGATCAGCAAGTGAATTAAAATATACCTATACAGGGTTTCAATTTTAAAACTTGCAATTGCCAATATCTCTAGAACTAAAAAAGTTATTGAGAATCACTCAAAACCGTTTCGGTAGTTATTAGGGGGAATCAAAATGGCATGGTAAGTGACGCTCCTCCACCCACCCTTCAAGCCACAGCCACCTTAATTTAAAAATTTTAAATGGCACGACCCTACATGCGATACATCGTTGGAAAGCCCATAACAAGCGCTTTTCAAAAATGTCATACAACGGCCTATTTGGTAAAGTCATTTTTCCAATTATTCAAGACGTTAAATTTTATTTATTTTTATTATATTCAAGGATGGGTGGAGGTGAGTCACTTATCATGTCATTTTAATTCCCCCTAGGAACCACCAAAACGGTTTTGAGTAATTATTAATAACTTTTTCAGTTGAGAGAAATTGCCGATTGCAAATTTTAAAATTGACACAGTCTATATAGAAAAATAGAAACAAATGTGCTCATCCAAAGAATAGAATAATTAATTTTAATATTTTGATGTGTATTAAAAGAGCAGACTAACAAATATGACGTAGGTAGAATGAAAGCAAAACACCAAAACCGATCACCACAATTGTTATTTCAAAAAGTTTAATGAAAAGCGCTTCTCATATTTAAATAAAATGAAATTCTGCTTTTTAGGTTTTACTTTAATTAGGTTGGCGTTTCAAAAAAATTAATATTTTTTATTTTGTACTCAATGTTAAAGAGTGCTTTTATCAACTAATTTCAGTAGATAAAGTAGTCTTTTATTGTCTAGTGAAATAAAGTAATTTTTATCTACTGTTTATATTTTATCAACTAATGTCAGTAGATAGAGTGGTCTTTTATCGTCTAGTGAAATAAAGTAATTTTCATCTACTGGTTATATTCAAGAAATTCTAGTAGATGAGAACAAAATAAAACGAAATATTATACACGACGATAAAGATTGTTTATCTACTAGTGAAAAAAGTCCACTCGTGACTTCGTCACTCGTAAACTTAACCTTTTCACTCGTAGATATACAATTTCTTTATCGTCTTGTATAATAAATAACTATTAGGTTTAGGTTGTCAATGTTGAGTTGGTTCCACGTTGGTAGCAGACGAATTAGGGCCAGCAGTGCGATTCATCGTTGTAAGTCTCTTTCTTGTAATTCACGGTTTTGTTTTCAAGCATTGTTGTATCTCTCCGCTTTGGCGCGTACTTGTTCCCAGTTAAACGAGTCGTCTCGTTTGCCAACTCCGGATAGTTTGTAAGTATATGTGATACGTCTGACGGTGCCATACGACACGAGCACTAGACAAATAAAGCAGAACCGAGCGCTCGATGGGCATAACTCGGCCGATTCTTTGGCCACCTTCCAGAGGACAATCAGGTCCGACCCTCGGCATTGTCCGATGATGTGTTTGGAAATCTGAATACCACATGTATATCGATCAGGAAAATCGAGAGCGTGATAAGTGGCAACGGACGTGTTCCGCTCGGTTAGCACCGGGGACGGCGGCCGGGGCGGCGACCTGACTGCCTTTATGCGGTTATATTCCCAGATTTCCTGATAGCGACCCGAATCCGCCGATATTTCGAATATGCGTTAATGCCGAGAGCTCCGTTCAATTAGTACAAACTGAAAGCTATATGGAAGTTCTTCAGAGCGGGCTATCTTCGACTCTCCGAGGAACGAGAACGGCACAGTTAACCACGAACTTTCCTGCATAAAAACGGACTACTTAATAGCAGGAACCGCGGCGTTGTTGTTCGAGGTTTAATTCTTTAAATTAACTCGTTTTTAATGTTGCCACGATTTGTGTTTGTAAAGCTGAATTATTCACGCTGAGGAAATGGCCCGGTTTAGTTCTACGAGAGAGGATGTGATTAGGCTCACGGGCGGAGCAGTGTATCGATCGATATTGCAAACTCGATCAAAGAGACATTTGATTTTCATCATACATAACGCAAACGAAAAGTGCGAAAGGGGATCATAAAACTTGGAAAAATTACCAATCAGTAGTTAAAAGCCGGTTAGGGAAAGATTTTTTACCAACTTTTTAGAAGGTTTTTTATAACGTAGCACTAACTTGAGAAGTTACAGTTTTGAGCGGTCAGGCGGTTGATAACTTCCAAAGTCACAAATTTGGAACATGTTTCAACAACCGATTTTGTTAAGTGTAGACGTTCATTATTGACAAAGTAAAAACTCTAGTATGAAATAAATATACCAAGTTGATTTAAACGTATAAGTTGAATAAAAACTATGAAGCCACAACTTTTCTTTTTAAATCATTTTGTATTTACGTGATGCGATTTTTTTTCAAATGACATTTTTTTGATAAAAATTGATCAAAGTGTAGATAGATATAATCCTTAAATCAAAGCTTTTGTAAAAGCTTTAAAAAGTTTTATAGTAGGTTGTCATTAAAAAAAAAAAATGTATCAGACCAAAAAACAAAAAAAAAATTCTAAAAATTTTATTCTTCATAAAACGTCATATGTTTATAATAAGGGAGATCGAGTACAGTTGTAACGCTGTACAAAAGTAACGCAAACTCCAAGTAAAAAATCTGCAGTAAAAATGTTACAATTGTACCCGGACCTCCTCTATTTTATCATTGTATCAATTAATTTTTTCGAAAAATAAATAGTTTAAGCAAAAAGTGTTTGTTATTACTTTTTGTTCACATAGTATAAATAGGTTAACGAAAACAAAATTTTATTATACAAAAAAAATCATGAAACATGTCATAAAATTGCTTTATTAGTTTGTAACCATAATTTCACTAAATTTTGCGTAAATCAGTCTTGTGTCTTGTAGAAATCATGGCGACTAGCTTATAAAAAATGGACATAATCATTATACTGGTGAGCCGTACTTGATGTGTTAAAGAAAAGTGACAAAGCATTAAAGCTATTGTTGTTTAAATTATTGAGCAAGTAAATAATTATTTTGCATCACGATCCTTTTCGATTGTTTACTGAATCTGTTACCAAGACAGTAGCTTATGTTTACTGGTTTGTGCGTCAGCAAGTAAATTACTTACCGACGTCTTTTTATATCAATGTTTCAATTTTTCAGGTATTACTGCCCATTCACTATTTGAATTGGATTCTGCAAAGTCAATTCTTTATTTAGTACAGAAAGTAAAAAAAGTGAAACAACATTCAATTTGAACCCAATTTATATTCAACAAATATATTTTGTTTGTCAATAATGCTAAATGATGTCTTAGGCCGAAATTTCAAGTTACATAGCATCAACCAATGACACTGCTAAATTTGCGGCGTTTAGACTGCGACCCGCGCATCTTTGCGACGCAACTTGAAATTTCGGCTTATAAAATCAGTTGGAAAAATTGATTTATTTAAATAAAGAAAAAAATGCTAAAATAGTGCAAAAAAAAACGCTATGCGTGAGTATAACGAAAGTTAAAAGGGGTGAAAGTCCTTACTGTTCTTGATGCTCCAACTACTACCACTACGTCAAACTAAACTAAAACTAATGAGAAATATCATATTAAGAGTAGAAAGCTGAATTTGCAGAATCTGCTGCAACACCCATTTTTCTGTTCTAGCTTCTGACCGTGTTATAAAGCAGCCAGTTGATATTTTACCGATAAAGCGCCGCTTCTGAACTTTTACGTGATTAAACATGCCGTTTCCAGTATAACAAATATAGCTATTAAACATAACGTATAAACTCAGTACTAGTTCTGTTCCAGTTTGTAGTTTACATCTACGGAACGCAACTTGTCAACACTCACCGAAATCATTTTGTAGGTGCCGTTCGCGGTCCATCGACGATAATTACAAAAGCTCTGGCGACGTTTCGTCCAACGCAAAGACTGCCTCGTCATCTTCAACGTTTCCTTTTTTTGCAAACGAACAATCCAATTGTCAGACCTCAGAAATTCGTCCGTAACGCGAGTTAATGCGGCGACGTTTCTTCTACGGCTTCTTCAGGGTGAGAAGACCGTTCCCACCCGCGGTCCCTAATTACGCAAGACCTCTAGAGATGCGCCGGAAATGAGATCACACTAATGCGATTAGAAGTTCGCCAGAGGTCGGTTTGGTTCGAGGGGAGTCGGTAAACACCTGCGACTTGTCATCTCGTGTAATACATCCCCGAGGGACGTGCTCACCACCGCCTCCGAGTTGCAGCGTCCGTAAATTTTGCATTTTGCGCGATATAACGCTGAGGACTGAAGTAGCTGCCGACGGAACGTGATGGCATAGGGAGATTATGCTCCCTCTTTATGTATGGAGCGTGAGCGGCGAGGGATATTAGTCGCCGCCGACGTCGCCACACCGCAGACCCAAACAAGAAAAATTTACATTACGGACGCTCCGGGCGGCGGCGGCTGCATCCACGGATCATTATTAATAAAAGACGAGGAGTAAAAATGTGATGCGTGATAAGGGAAGCACAAGGTGGTGGCCCGTTTGTTAATTCGCTTCAGCTGTTGTTAGTGTGGTATGATTTAAAAAAACGAAACAATTTTTATCAATCCATTCATTTAACTTCCAGTTAATATTGGGTTTTCGGTTTTACGACTTGTATTACAAGCGTTATTATTATGACAAAACCTGAGGTCTTGAAATTTCACGTAGTTTCTTTTTTTTTTTTCATATTCCAACTGGCTCCACTGTAGCCGAATAACTCAGACCGCTTTCATGCTGACAAAAACGCGCGTTTGCCAGATAATATAAACTTCCTGTCGGCGGCTGTAATTAGGCCGCTATCCGTAATGATTCGGTCGGCCGGATCAGAGCGAGGACTGCCCCTCTGGCACACCGGGCAATTAGCAGCGCAGATGGCCTTCTCTATTCGCCCCCGGGAGCATAAACGATGGCCGATTCACGCGATCTCTCTCGACAATAGGCACGTCCGTCTGCACTCCGCAAAAACCTTTTGTCGTCTTTAATTCGCCTCCGTCCATAAACATGCCTCCGTGCGAGGCGATCGACCGGGGATAAGACTGGCTTCCGACGCTTCCGACATCAAAAACTCATCTGTCAAAGTTTATGTCGGGTGCGACGAAAAGACGACTCGGTCCGTCTTAAAATTCTCACTTGTTCGAAACGCTAATCCCAATTTATGCGCGATATTTCCGGACCGGCGCATCCACCAAAATCAACTCCGGAATAATAACGACTCCGAGACGTACCTGAAAACGGTCCAGGACAAGGCGGCGCTAATTGGAGAGAAAGAGCCAGACTAATCAATGAGTGAAAATAGAACGGAACGTAAAAATTTTAAAACCGAACTTTCACATTTCATGACTTATTCACTATTGCCAAGTTTTAAATTCTGAAATTCCTGCTGTAAACTGCATGTAACCTCCTGCTACCGATCGTTTTACCACTTTACGATACGACTGGTTTATGTCAGAGCAAAAGAAATCATCAACTTTACCCTAAACTTGTAATTGCGTGTAACTGCCCTCAAATAAAAATGTCCAAAATAACATAAGACAAAGTAAATTAAAAGATTTGTCTTTTCAGAAAATTTTTATTTAAAGACAATTGCACATGGTGCAGTTTGCACCGAATAAACTTGCTTCCCATGTTTCCACGAAAACCAGAAACCGAGTCCGTATCTATATTCCCGTCGCCATATTTCGCGAGTTTTTCCCTTCCTTCCCCATCTTATTTATGCTAACCCCGTCCCAATTATTATAACACACAACAACGTCGAAACTTCCTGGCTCTAATCTCGGATTCGAGACGTAATACAAATTACGAATTAGCAAGCTTGCAAGGCCTGTTTTTCTGGGGAGTGGTTGATTTTTAATTGGGCTAATTGGAGAAAATCCATAAAACAAAAGAGCCCCATCGAGGTACCGGATCCAAACGCAACCCTTTAATTATGTATAGGTACACGGCAATCAAATAAAAATTAATTAAATGCAACGCACTCACTGATTAATTACAAGCGCTCTCTCTCGTCGCAGTGCCCTTTAATATTGCAAGGGGCGAATGTTATTAACTCACGTGCGACGTCACGCGATCGATTTTTTTTTCGATTTGTAGAAAACGAACTAATTTAAACCAGACCAGTAAAATATGGTCGACTGAATAAACAAACGGTAATTAAAAACGCAAACAGATTCGAAAGGTATTTGAGTTTGAGTACGGCCCTGGTGAGAGGATCGGGCCGACAAGCGACGGGTCAAGAGATGAAGGGAAAAGTACGTGACGCGGCTTTCAGATACAAAGCTTTCGCCGCGCCTGAGGCATTACCTTAGTGCGAACCGGTGGCGCCGAAAGGCGGCACATACACAAATTCTACAATAATAAGTAGATTGTATATCATAATTATGCAAAAAATTTGTATTAGGCATTGTAATACTAAAAACAAGTGCGTTAAACAGAATCACCTAAAAACAACAATTTTTATTCACTTGTAAAACTATTTTCTTAATTTGGATTTCTAAATATTTCTCTACAATTTTTTTCCAAAGAGTTGTTACTACATAATTTCAAAAACAGTAATTAAATTGCGAGTATATTTCCTGAGAAACGAATAAGTGGAAAATAACGGTTCAGAGGTAAAAGCGACACAATGCAAAAGCGACGCTGATTATCATATGGGCAAAATCGAACCTGATTCCTCCTTTATCTCTTTCCCCACTAGTATTATCTCAAAAACGACACTATTTAAAAATATATATTTATACTGTATATAGGGTGTTTTCGGTCTTGAGGTTAAAATTTAAATGAGATGACATTCATTGTAGAAGAAAAGTAATACGCTATATGTATAAAACAAAAAATTTTGTTGTGAAAGAAAATAATTCATTTTATATTATTTGTTTGAGAACGGCTGCTTCAGCTGTAACAATGGCCTTTAGTATCATTAGGTATTTGTGTTTCACCGTAAATCATAATCACGACAACCAATTTATTATTTGAATATTTTATGTTCATAAATTTGTAAAAAAAATTAAGAAAAACCAATGAAACCTGTTGGAAACCATTTCGCTGGAAGATCTTCAAATTTTGATAAAAACTAAAGCAAAAGCAAATTAAATGATGACAGTGTCAAAACTATGAAGTGACTTTTCTCTTTCATTGTCATGTATACTATTTTTTTATTTGTTGCAACAATACAATTTTAACTAACTCTCAAACCGTGTACTAATATTTTAAAGTTAAATAACATTCTTAATTATAACAAATGTGTGAATTTTTTTCTCGGTTACAGTATTTCTGTATTCTTTTATTAGGACTAGGTCAATTTTCAACTCCAAGACTGTAAACATCCTGTATACGTAATTGTTTACTTGCATGTCAAAAAATTAGAGTAAATAATTTAAGAAACAAATGGATTTGCGATAAATGCACTTGAAGCATTAAGATTGTGTGAAAGTAATAAGAAAATCTGCGCCAGCAAATAAGCAATAAAAGTAGTCATAATCACAATTGTAAAATATACCAAGCTTATTTCATAACAATTAAAATAAAGGTACGACAAATATACCAAAATAGTCACGATGTCGCTAATTTTTCATACAGTTTTGAGCTAATAAATTTGTTTCTTTCTTACAACCTACACAATACTAGAGAGCTTATGCATGTATACACCCTGTATTTCCAAAATCAAGTTTTTTTAAAAATTATCAACGATTTCGTTTCATTATGCTCATGTACAATCTCTTCAGCAAGAAAAATACCCAAAAACCCAAAAATAACGTATTATGTCAACACGACAGGAAATTAATTTGTAAATGTAAAAATTACAGCCAGCTATTTTTTTAAAACTTTTAGGCAAATAGATATTATTTTTGTAACCGAACAAGATATAATAATTTATCAATCACATACAGAAGTGCCTTTCTGAGATCAGAAGATTTAAGAATCTCGCAACTATCTTATCAAGCAAAAGTTACCTACTTCTTTGGCTTCACTTTTTGATGACCTATTGCTGCATGCTGGCCCTTGACATTTTTCTCTGAAAGGCGAATTCTAAAACACCCTTTTTTCCATGTTCCTGGTACCTTATCTTATTTGAAATTTTTCTCTGGGGTCCGAGTTCTGACACACCCAGTATATTAAAACTCCTGATGTTACTCCCTTGTAAGTGTCCACAATTTTGATAAAAAAAAACATTTTGGTGGTAAACGTAAGTATGATTATTTTCCTGTTTTTTTTTTGTCTCTCCTGAGAACCTGGCCGCTCCCCGACATAAAATTTCCCTATCCAGGTGCTCGCCAATTAGCCGCCCCTTTCCCCGTAATTGCATTATTCAGAGCGCGGCTCGACATAGACCACCGCGCCGCTCCTACAAAAAGCGCATCAGAGTCGACGTGTCGCTCTTCTTTTTTGCTGTAGCTTTCCGCTCCCGAAAGTTGTCACAGCGAACGTGACGTTTGCCGCCTCCGCCGCCTCCAGCCGGCGTAACGCATCCGTTATCGTTTTCCAGGAAACCGCGCACATAAAGTCGAGATTCGGAGCGACAAATTGCGTCTGCATGGTGCACACACATGCCCCATTTACATACGGAGAGGTCGGTGGCGGCGTGCAGTGCTCGAGAGGCCAGACCCGGCGGCGGATATGTGATTACGGCGTCAATTAGACGAGCGAATTAGCAGCGGCGAGGTTTCCGGATTGCAACCGGAGGCGCTCTATTATGGTCGAGTGCAGGACGCGTGCAGGGCCGGAGCGAGGACCACACACTCGCTGACACATGAACGGTAATTGCCGCCTATAGGCACTTCAAGCCTGATTAAATGCAAATGTTGAGCAATGAAACGAATATTTTGAACAATCCAGAACAAACACATCCTTAAGATTAGGAATGTCTTAACACCGTAATTACATTCATTCATAAGAAAAAAACTATGGAACGTAAACAGCGTAAAGACAAAAAAATGTATCGAAACCAGTGTTAATGTTAGTGAGTCAATACTTGCTGTTATAAAAATTGCTGAAAATGTTGTCCTTCGGTGGCAATGTACGCTTGAACCCTTCGGGTTAGGAAAGCTTGCGTTCACATACACAACCCCGCGTGATTTCGAATMGATGCGGCTGCTTGCATCACACGACCGGTCAGCTCTTCGATGATATTAATTGAAGCTGCGTACACTAATTGGTTCATGTGACTCCATAAAAAAGTCTCACGGATTTAAATCTGGTAGCCGCGGTGGCCATGCAACTAGACATTGGCGATCAATCCATCTCTTGGCATATTAAAAGATAAAAAAAGGTTCATAACTTTGAGTACACTCTCCAGCTTATAGGAAACATTAAAAAATAGCTTTTTGATGCCGGTTAGAGTAGAAATGCGTTTAGACAAAAATTGAAAATAAATAAAAAATAAAGTTTCGCATTATTGGTTTGTGTAGTGGAGAGTCTCCTGATCGACTTGCACGTCTCACGCCAGGAAAAACGCAGCATGTGGTCCAAATAAAAAAAGAACGGAAACTGGAGGGTATAGAACGGCTACTGCACGCCGCAAATTGATTTCTGAAAGGTTCGTCGGCGACGGCCTTGTGTTTTAATCAATTCAGAACGTGTACGACCAATTACGGATCCGTTGCCCTTGTTCTCCAAACGTGCACGAAAGAAGCGGCCTGGAAAGGAGCGAATGTTTACGCTTTCTTAAACGGTCCGCTCCGGTAAAAGCCGGAGTATTAAGCGAATCAATTGGCTTTCATACTGACGGCAATCGCGACGAGAGCTTCCCACTTTACTTAATTCGTTTTTACCGGAGTGGGCAATTCCGGAAAATCGGTTATTATTCCGGAAAGAGAAAAAGCTAAGACGTGCCGCCACTGACTGCGACCATATAGCCCATTGAGTCGCGATATACGACTCGGTGCGGTGTGATGTATACCGGTTACGTCCGCTACGTGCCTCAAGTATTATAAATAAGCACGAGCGGCCACTGACCACACGACCTCTACCTTATTTATTTTATATTATCTACCTGCACCTCTAAGACTTGCTGGGACAGAGATGCGAAACCCCAACACCCTCAAGATGATCCATAATAATTGATTTATGAGACGGCCGCGCGCAATGTCGTGGAGGCCAGATGGGGTCTGAGAACATCGTTCTGATCATGTTGCATGCTGTTGGCCGCAGATACGGCCAAATGCGATGCACGTTTTTACACACAAAGCGATTTTTCAACTGCATGTTTAATTCTAAAAGTGCTTTTGCTTATTTATTCTAGTTACTGCTCAGCTCATTAAACACTTAAATGCACCTACGCAGCATAACTATGAAAAAGTCATCTAAAAAACTTGAAGGAAAGCTGCAAGAATCCATGCGTTCACCCGAATATAAACAAAAATTTTCAATTTTTCAGACTGTAAAACAATAAAAAAATATGTTCTATTCAATAATCTTGAATAAAATTATACGACTGCTAAGTGCGTATAAACTTCTTTGTTTCGAATCCAGTTAGTTGCCACCTTGTCAAGGTAACAAGGGTAACAAAACATTTTCGTATATAGAAAAAGTATTGCTTTGAAAAATAAAATGTTAAAAAATGAAACTTTCTATCACTAATTTGTAGATGAAGAGCTTTCGAGTCGAAATTAAAAACTGGAGCAATCCGTCAAGAAGAGTCCTAGGTGTAACGAGAGTTTATCAAAATCCTCTTCATCATTTTTTCCTTCTATTCAAAATCGATCCGGATCGGGAATCAACCGTTCCGCTTTTAATTCAATAACAGCTCTCGCATTGTTTGTATCCAACAGGGAACGCGTTCCCGCAAACAAAGTCATCTCCATTATAATTTTCGATCCCTTTTCTCGCTGAATTCCCGCTAAATCCTCAAAAAGCTGCTGCCCATCCGCGTCTGTTTTACGTCCTGCGGTAGCGCCTCAAAGTGCAGGAATAAACAAGACCCATCTCAGCGCACTTTTACGTTCCTCTCTTTAATTATTCACCGCCGACGTAAATCATGGCAACAAACGGCCGGGGAGGCGGCAGCAAAAAACGCGAGCCGTTGAAGCGCGAGAGAGCGACAATAACACTCGAAAGCCCAGCGAATGTACTCGTAAAGAAAATCAGAGTGGGGATTTTACCTCCTCATTTGATCCGCGCGATGCTCAGAATTTCCCGATTACGTCTCCGCTCTCGTTATGAAGACAAAGGCCGTGACTGGTGGCGGCTGACAAGGGATCAAACGAGTCCTACTGGGGCTCCCTCCCCTCGCGCGCGCGCTGCCTCCACACCGCCCGTATTAGAATATTCATGCTCATATTTTGCATTCGGACGGCGGTATTTATTCGTTTTGTTTGTTGGCGCTTCACCGGCTCAATTTATTCCGAGACGAGGAGAATGTGCGTCGCGACGACGACGTAGTCGCCCCTGGCTTCGGACGGCGGGAATGCACAAAAAATGATACAAGATTGGAAGATGAATTCCGGGATGGGAAGCCAGCAGAAAAATGAAACTATGCAAACGCGGAGACGTCTCCATTCCATTTCTTTAATTTTCTCTAAATTTATACTCGCGATGTCTGGACCATCACAAAAAAAAATTGTACGTCTTTCTCAATTCGAACCTTTTAATAATAAAATCTGGATAATGAAATATTTTACATTTTACAGAGGTACAATCTTAAAAACATTCTCTACTTTAGATCTGATCCAAAAGTTTCTATTCGAAATTTTTAAAATATTTTACCTTCAAAATTGAAAATTATGCAATATTATATTTGGTTACATAAAGGTGCAAGTAACTAATAAGAGGAAAAGAATAGTGCAACAGAGTTTATTGGCAAAAGGAGCAGTTTTATTATAAGCAACCCACAACATATTACACACATAGCACACACATCGTACGACATTTATTACGCAAACGAAATTTACAAAATTTACCACATTAACATTAGTTTCAATCATAAGCTAAACATTTATTGTTTGTAACAAAAAAAAAACGCTTCATCATCATGAGAATTGACAATGTCATAATTATGTAGAAGCGTAAGATGAATCTGAATTCATCGTTGTCTTTTACTCAGGAAATATAGTTTCCAACTAGTTCTTTCTGCTCATTTTAAACGGATCTAAAATTTGACTTAATTACCTTAGTTAAGATTTTGTTTAGAAAAAACAATTTTATCCAACACCTCTTAATAATTAAACAATAACAATAGCGATTATAAATAAATAAGGTAGCTTATAACTCACGAGTGAGGTAGCATTGATATTAAAAAAAAAGGTATCACAATGCGTTTTAAATGACAATTAAGAAGTGGTAGGCAAAGTTTTGTATGGCACAAATGTATTATTCCAAATAATTCACTTAATAAAGTACCCCACGACTTATTTGTAATATAACACAGTTGTACCATTAATAGCTAATTATTTTTTAGGTTACATATTTCTTTTCTCTTAATTAGCTTTCAAAACACAAACATATGCGGTTTATACATTCATAATAATGCAATTTCAAGTTTTTATGCGTCTGGTAAAGATTAGAAAAGTTTGTTTAGCAGCATTTTAGACCACACTTAAAAAAAATGTGCGAGAAACGTCCGTTCCGTTTCGTTTGCCCCCAATAACTTTTAGAGTGGACCCAAGTCATCAGCCCCATTATCGTGTATTTTCCATCTTCCTCCATTTGTCATCGTCGATTGGGGCCAATTCGGCATAATCACGTCGATTTGTCGCCCCATTCGACTCGTTTGTTTACCTTTTATGTGCAAAAGTATCGTTTTATCAAAAAGTGCGTCTCTCGATGACACCCGAGCTTGCATATGTGAATCCCCCACTAATGGGCATCGGTAAATAACGCCGCTCCCAACCCCGGTCAAGTGGTCGAAGGGGTAGGCCCCGATAATGCGCAATCAACACAATAACCGCACGCCCAAATGCACTCGTCGACAAGAATCCGGTCCCATTTGTCAGGCGGATCCATTTAAGTGTGCGCCATCGAGAAATAGGTAATTCTGGTGGCGGCGGCGGCGGTGGCAGAGGCCCGCCGTGAATAATTCATACATAATTTCGATTATCCTTTTCTGGGCGCTCACGCATCGCCTGTTCGGGTTTATTTCTTCTTCCATTTGGTTAATTCACGTCTGTCGGAGAGAGCCCCTCACAAAGAGGGTCGCGTGCAGTAAAATACAGACGGGCAGGCCGCTTTATTGCCATCGGGACACACAATGGAGCCCCACACGAGATTAACAGCGCGCGGTGCCGGTGACGTCACAAAGAGGACAGACGCGTCGAGTGCATGCGTCACAGGGAGCGGCTTATCTTTTTTTTTATTTTCGGGACTTGCAATCTGCTGCGGTTTGACGATTTCGACGGCATGGACGCCGTGACAACCGTAAAATGATCCTGGCAGTTGGCGATAGAGGCAGTAAATTCGTCGCTGCCATGGCACTCCAGCACTCCACTCAAAACATAGTCGCTGCATCTAAACAATCTCGAGTTTACGAAACGACGCCTTTCGGAATTTCGCGTGGACTCATAAATGTGTGTTAGTAGTCATTTTAGAGTTTTATTTGACGTTTTTACTCAAATAGAAGAGCCGGATAGATGGATGGAGATAAGATAAAGTGGTCAATTTGCTTTAATATTGGAGATTTAAATGGAAATCTTGTTGTGTAATGAACGGAAACGGCCGTCGTAATGTAATCACTTCCGCCATGTGTGACAACACGTTTTTTTCGTTTGTTATGACAAAATTTCTGTTCACAATATCACTCAAATGAATACTACAAAAATAAACCGTTGTACTTCAAAATATGCCTTTAAAAACACCATTACCATCACTTCCTTCTATATTTTTACACCAAAAATTCGTTAAAATATCCAAAGACTACATATTGGTCATTTAGACATTATACTAACGTCCACTAATACCTATCCACTATCCATTGATCCACCTAAAGTCCTAAAGACGAAGACCAAAAATACTATATGTTTTATTTACCATTGTAAACAGTTGCTTGTAAACACATCATGTAAGTCGCATGTGCGTGAAGCCATAAAGCTTAAAACTATGTATATGTATGAAGATAGGTAAAAAAATTTGTGAAGTAGCAAATATAGAAGAGCTATTTTAGACATACAAAAAATATTGTAACAGAAAGCATTTTTGTTATAGGAGTATTTTATAATTATTAATACGCTAAAAATGTTCATTCCTGCGCAATATGTAACAAAATACATAAATTTACCAAGAAACAATCCCAAGTCGATTATGTGGTACTTCGTTAAGACTACACGTATTTTTCTCTAAAGACAAAACTAGAAATATGAAATAAAAAATAAAATTTAATAAAATCCGAATTTGTTGTTCTTTCCACCTAAAATACAAGAATGTTCTTAAAAAGCATTCCTCATGTTTTTTGCTCATGCAAGTCAAATCTAGGTCAAAAAGCTCTTGAATGCATGTATTTAATAAGCGGAAGACAATGGTGTAAAAATGATTGCTTTACATTAATTTTATGGCTTATTGTATTCAATTCTTTCGCTACTCGGTTAGTTTTATGACTAAAACCATAAACAGTAGCTACAATCACGTTTCATCATACGTTTGCAGTGTTTATTTACTTTTGTAGTTATTTATTCAATTTCTGTTTAATTAGCATAACATAGCGACCTTTATAATAAATTTTGTTGAAAGTGATTTTTCCTATATTAGGTAAAAATAGATAAATTTAATGAGCTAGATTAACCTTTACGGTACTTCAATAAACTTTAACTGAAGTGTTCCACAACAAAATATAAAAGAATAGATACAATTATAAATTATGTGAAAAACAGTTATTTATTCATGACAGTTCTTTTCGGCTGCAGCGACAACCCGTATAATGTGTAGCCGACATACTTGAATTTCCAACAGCGCGGAAAAATGGAATTTCCTGAGCAAACTCCATTACGATCAATGTAAAGTGCCAACGAGCTGTTGATACCTGTCACTGGTCACTTTTTGCCAAAAATATCTCACTCGGAACACAATGTTCTTGTAAGCGGTTCCTGCTTTGCGACGATGAAAATTTAACCGTCCCCAATCCCTATTAACCAACTCCGTATCATAGTTTCCGACTTCCGCGAAGTTAATCCCTCGCATTCCACCCGACTCCCTGCGGCAAAAACACACCCTCTTTGTTTGCAGTTTTGTGCAATATGCGGAGTTTCGGTTCAAAGTTGGCCGATTCCTTTCATTGGCGACACATCACTTTCAAAAACAGTTCAAAAAAGACGACGACGATAAAAAGTCTCCGTTTTCCTTTTACTGCTTGCTTACATGACTTTCGTGTAATCCCTGCCAACAGTCGAAAAGGGAAAAGTGTAGGCAGGAGGTCCGCGGTATGTATGGAATTTCGGCGTGAGATACGTTGTAGAAGAAGCTGTCAGAGGTGGTCTCGGATCATTTTAAAACCGACGCGAAAAGAAGACGCGATGTGGAAACGGCGATGAGGAGGAAAGAGACAGAAGGTGAATGTGGGCCTGACCGCAGCCAGTATGCGGAAGCTAATGAGGACGGGGAGCCGCCGCGATCATCACAGACGACCGACTCGCTGTTAGCGGCCTGTCCGGAACGCAGGGTCGGACTCGAACTCATTTTGCCAACGCCAAATAGGCCACAACTTAAATCTACATAATTAAATAGTAAAAAGTGCAATAGAATTCTAACTTTAACAGTAGGGCATGTGGAATACACAATATGTAACACATACTGGCGTAAAGGGCCTATATACCGATCACTAGCCTATTCCCAGCATCAAAATCTTGTGTTTCGAGTAACCAATTGGATTTCCATCGATAGCTCCAAGTCTATATTATCAGTCTTGTTAGCCTTTTAAGTTCGCCAGCGCTAAAAGGCTCTGTTCTTTTTCCGATTTTCAACACTTTTAAAGAGATTAATTATTATTAATTGATTCTTTTTTGTGAGATGTATTTACATAAGGGAAAATATTATTGGTCCTTTTCTCTCAAAATGTTTATTTGCTACATTGCTACATGTTTAGGCTAATTTTCTTAATGGCCATCTTCCGACAATAATTTTATAACTCACCGCGCCCATTTTGTGATTACACAAAAACTACGTCCCTTGATAAAAAACAATGCACAAGTTGATATGTAGAAATTTCTTTTTCGTGAATCCTGACGATGCCATCTTAATTGGCGAAACATGTCTTAGGTTTTCAAACTTCATTGATTTGAAAGATTTGAAATAAGTTTATTCTTGTAAATTATTTCATTCAAAATTTGTGAAGTCAAACTTTCGAATCCGACCCTGGGTAGTTCAGTGCTCTGAAAGCACAGGCGGTCCGGTTGGATGTATGTGTGGGTAGGCAGCAATGCCTGGAAAGAGGTCTGGCGGCCCGAAGACCGTAACCCTTAATGAGCAATAACCAATAAAGATAAGGACGGGTGCACGTAAGCGCGCGGTAAAAAGAACGACTTTATGGGCCTGGTATAATAAGGAGGATAAGCGTCGGTAGCGACGACGGCGTCATTATTAGTGCGTCGCTGAAAACGAGGCGCAGCATCAATCAGTCATCAGCTCGCTTCGCTGGAACTGTAACGGTGGAAATTAATGATGGTGTAGGTACCTTGCCGGTTGCCTGCGCTCCTGTGTGATTAAATATTCCGACTCCCTCGGCCCCGCCCGACACGAACGCTCACTCGGGCGAGAAACTGAGAATTAATCATACGATCGTGTTCTTGATGGGATTTCTGACTGCGCGACGACCCAAAGTGGAGACTTTTCGACGAACTGGATTGCCACCAAACAGTCAGTTAATTGACAAAAAAATCCGGGTGGGCACTGTTTTACACATTTTTAGAATTTTTTTGCTTGTTATTCGGCCGCCAGTCGCCTGAATACGATCCACACCTGGCGCGCCGTGGCCTTCGTTTCTATCCCCAATCGATGTTAGCCTGAGGAAGCATTCGAAACGCTCGAAACGTGGCCATCCGGAAGCCGTATCGCGACACAACACCGCCTCGTCTGAATAACTTAATTTCCATGTGGCGTGTGCAAATTGCTCTTCGTATTTATACCCGCTGAATATCTTGTGTTGTACGCCTCATGATCTATGGCATCGAGCCTCTCCCGAGGGCTTAATATCACGCCATAAGTCCGGAATCATTTATCAACTTGTATTATTAGAATTGACATCACGATCTCGATGCGAACGACGCCACACAAACGTATAAACGATGAACGAGACGACGTGACCATTAAAATGCCGAATGTGTAATCATGGGCCGATTTTGCATGCATACAGGGGAACGCTTAATTGCGCATCTGTTCAGAAAACTGACACCAAACCGATCGATAATTTAGCGAGTTCGTCAATTTCGAGTTTTAAATTAACCGGATTTTAACCTAGGTTGATTGTGCGTAAAAAGCGAACCATATGTCAACCTTTATCAGAAGCCTTGAAGGAGCGTCAGAAGTTAATGAAAGGAAATCCCTACCGACGAAGCTCGGTGTGTATAGAGAGCAGATTTGGCAGCATTAGGGCTTATTCGGGCAAACCGCAAAGCGGCGGTGAGCTGCGGCGATGGTATGAGGTGACAGTCCATAAAAGTGTGCATCGGCCGTTGTAATTGGACATCGGAGAGGATCTTCACTTGGCTCCAATTATAGTGCATTTGTAGCGTTATTGACCAGCTGCTCGCCGTGTGTGTGAGAGTGTGTGTCGGCTTTTTTATAGCCTATTAGTTGCCGCAATAAGTAACGGGCCTGTGGCCATACAATAAATAACCACGTCGGCGGAGAACAGCCCGAGAAAAAGAAGTAGGCAGTCGGGGAGTCTCGACGCCACCGCAATTCGAAAAAGCGCGTACATATTTCAGAATAAATTCCGGTCCTTGTTTAATATGTCGGTCGCGAGGCATGGCATTTTCTGCTCGGCTTGTTAATCAAAGAATCCTCATCAAGAGAGCGCCGCCAAGGTATACGGCGATGAAACATGTAATGAATTTAATTTAATAGCGCGACGTTGCTAGCTGCTACTGCTGCTTCTGCTTGTGTATAAAGCTCAGAAGCAGACGCTGCAAGGTAATATAGCTCTCGGTGTGCGGTCTCGACTACGACCCGCATATCCGGAACTCATCAGAAAAGCCCCGCGAGGATCCGGGAGGGAGAGAGAACGGCCAAACGGCCGTCCTGACGCCGATAACCTAACGACGGCTCGTTGCGAAGACGGGAAATATGTCAGGCGAACTCCTCATGCGTATAATAGCAATAAATAAAAACACACGGATGAGAGAGTGCAAAGCAGGAATTTCGGAATCAGACCAAGGCATTATGTTTATTTTAATAAGCTCACCAGAAGACTGACAACCGAAATAGCAACAAAAAATTCCAAACCAACATTCTTTCCGTCGACACGCATTTCACGTTTGATAAGATAAGAAAAAGACAAACGCAACGCTTTTGAATGCCTTTCAACATTCGACTATTAAATACGCAATATGTATTTCTGGTTTAGAAAACCAAATAATTTAAGCAATCATTAAAGTATTTCACATAAAGCAGATAATTAAAAGGATTACAAATTGAATTTTTTACAATTGTAAAATGTACAATTTTTATTTTTGGGACTTGAGCGAAGGAGTTGCTAAAAGTCGTTGAAATAACGTAAAGCTGTCCATTTTCCGTATGATCCAATAAACCTAATTACAATGTAACGTGGAGCGGCGGTCGGATCCGGTTGAAAAATTCATCGTCGTCAAAACCGTCGGAAAAAAGCACATACACCTGCCTTATAATTATTTCAAAGAGTCAAAAATGACAACGAACAGGTCACCGTCACCTTTTCTGTAACAGTTTCGGTCAGTTGTTTGGTCTGCGGCGTGTTAAATAATGCATAAAGCCGACTGCGAGCTAGGGTCGTTTCGAAATCAGCCTTCAGGCTCTGATTACCGAAGTGAGATGTTGCGAGCCGCCTCGCTATTTAATATTCATGTTTTAAATACTTGATAGAGAGACGAAGGCGGTGTTTGTTCTCGACTCTGCCGAATATTATATCCGAAGCGACCTTTTCGCTAGTTTATTTGCACAAGGGCATTATCTAGTCGACGATAGCGAAGTAGCGAAATAAACGGACGCCTTTGTAACTCTTTGACGGGAGAATTCCGCGGAGAGAAGACAATGCGGGAGAGGTCGCCGCCGGCTTGGATAAATAAAAGGCGCATCTGGCGGTTTATCGCCGGTCTGACGATAACACACGCATACCATTCCAGTGTTATCGCCAGAAATGGCCAGTAGCGACCGAGATGATGAAATATTGCAACGGATCGGCCTTTCGAACCCGCTCCTACCAATCGCAATCTATAATTATTATTATTACCGTTATTGTTATCGGTTCCACAAACGTAAAACTATACGTTTCATTATAAAGTTTTCATTACATCGCAATGAAATGAAGTTATTGATGCCGTCTCAACTCGGCGTTGCTAATTAGCCCATACGTCGGCGTCAACTCGTCGTCCTTTTGTAGTCCGTCGGTTTATTAAAGGCAAAGTCATTCGGGTGTGCTTCAGCATCGTAGATAACGTTCCGTCGGAATATTTTATGCGGTAAGACGACGGCTGGTAATACATTCCGGGCCTCTGTGCGCACGAAACTCCGTATAAGTAGGAGAGGGCGATGATATCCTCCTGATTTATTAACTACTTGTTGCAAGATGTTAATCACCTCGACTTCCCCGGGCATTAGCTAGCTCCCGGTTACTTACACGGACCGAGAGAACTTTCTATAAGAGAAGGTGTAGACGAACGACGCGATTTTTCCCTTTTTGATCGATTGCAAAACGTACATACGTCTGAGAGACGAAATCGGGATCTCGCTCGAATCGGCAAAGCGTTAAGCGACCAAGAATCTGGCGGTGCAAAGTTGAAAACTTCGTCTCTTCTCTCAATTCGACGCCTTCAAAGGAACACACGGCATCAAAGTAGGCCGCTCCGGTTGAGTCGCGCCAAGCACGCCACGGACGAGTAAACATAGCAGAGGGAGCGACTACCAGTGGCGGAACAACTCCAACGCTCTCAGAAGCTCAGTCAAAATATAAAGGATTTCGTTCACTGACGGCCAACAATTCGCTTGTACTCATTCGCCCATTCGCTTGACATAACTGACTAATAAACAAGTCATGTGGTAGGTGCGCCATCCCTCGCCCCTCGATATGTGTATTCCCGGTCGAGCGATGCGGCTTTAACTGTCTGTGGACATATTTCGGATGATTTAAGGGGCGAGAGCCGCGGGGCACGTTGTTTACTACCGAGGCGAACGAGGTGGAGCATAACGGGAACTGAGCAAGATTTAATTACGCCGCCAGCACCGACGTCCTATTTCTTGACTGATTTCAAAGTGAAACGTCGACACGTCGAGTCGTGATTACTCGACCCGTGTACGAGCGCAAAAAACAAGTCGTGAAAAGGGGAATGAAAAATATATGGATATAACGAGTGGGACGCACATACGGAGGGTGGAATCGATCGATCTAATATTGCACGCGTCAAACCTGACTGCTGACGGGTTGGATCGAGAAGCACATACCTGAAACAAAAAAATTAATCTATAGGGTTGTAGAGAAAGGGTTTGATTTTTTTTGTTCTAACTAGTGTTACCTATTCAGTGTCACAAAAAGTAAACTGTGATACGAATTAGTATTTATAGTTTATTATATCTTAGGCTTTTTAAACTTTTTATTTGTAAGAAATTGTCAATGACGGATCCAGAGGGGGGCCCAGGAGCCCAGCAAACCCCTGCCGCCTAAAGCTTCAATTTTTATTTTTAAATTTAAAGTAATATAAAAACATTTTAACCTAACGTTTTTTTAAATAAAAAGATTATAATTCTTTTTAAATCACACTTATTAAAACAAAGACATACATATAGCGAGAGATCAAGATAATTTTGTAATCGAGTCATTTTTGGATCCCAAAACATGTCTGTTTTTGAATTAACTGCACGTAAAACGTCAAATAAAATAACAAGTCGAAAGGTAAAGTGAGCAGCAAAATTATAGAATAATCTTATTAAAATAAAAATATTTTGTTTTGGCAATAATACTCGAACAGGTCCATTATCTTTTTAAAAAATACACAATTTTCAACTTGATTTAAAATTCTACACTTTTTGGTTTTTGAGTAATATCGTCATCGACATTTTTTTTTTAAATGCAAACTCGATACATTTTTTAATTGTCGAAATGACAATACCAAAATTTTAATACAGTCGCGGCCATTGAAAAGTAATACACTTGACAAATAAAAAAATTTTGGCGTTGTAAATTTTCCCTTGAAATTGACAATCACTGTCATGTTTAGAATGTTACTAGAATCTTCTTCTTTGTTTTAAGGACAGTCATTTATGTTCACATTTCTATTTCTTCTTCTATTTCTTCTGCGATGACTCGTAGAGTGACATTGTCCCTTAATCTTGTAATAATAATAGATTTATGTACATTCGACGATTGCGGCATTTTTAAATGTTCCTGACGGCGTCCACCACTACTGATTTGTCAAAAGTGACGTTTTCAGTGACACTGACAATCACGGAACAGAGACAATCACGACAAAGAAAAAATTACATTATGCATTTTTTTTTAATTTTGAGAGGATGTGTCAAAATCCCGTGTATTACTTTTCAATGACCGCCACTTTACATATTACATAAAGTTTTCCAAAAAAAAAAACATCCAAAAAGTAAAATAATAACAACAAAAAACAAAAATACAATTTTAAATTAAGTTGAAAATTTTGTATTTTTTGAAAAGAAAATTGACCTATTCGAGCATTTTTGTTAAAACAAAATGTTTTCAGTTTTAATAAGTAAGATTATTCCGCCTCATCATTCTAAAAATTTTTAGAAAAAATTGTTCCCATATGATGATTACTACAGCAACGATTTGTCCAAAAAACGTGTTTTAGGTGCTTGTAACAAAAATACAGTTTTGATTGTTTGATTAAAAAAAAAAAACGAATATATGTGTAATAAAAAGCTATATTGAATCACGACCAACCACACTACCTTACTTATATTGTTTTTCTAATTCTAATGTATTAAATGTTAAAACTAAATAATTAACCACAAAATTAAATTAAAAATAATTCTTCAAACTACAATTATAATAAATAACACACACTACCTAAAACAACAAAAATACCAAACAAGTGGAGACAGTAAATCTCGATGGTAAAAATTATTTATCTGTATAATAAAAAGCTAATACGTAATAATTACAGTAATAGTAATAACTAACAGTAACAGTAATACTCGTACAATTGAAACATAAAATAATTATATCAAATTTATGCCACTTCTGGAAGGAAAAAACCACTCGTAATGTAGTTCACACTGTGGCTCTTATTTTAATCCAGCTTATGCAATAGGTGTAGGTAGATCATGATATTACCGAACACTATAACATAAATTCGCTCCCGACTGATAATATAGAATATATAATTTTTTTTAGACGTCTGAAATAATGAAGTGTTTATCGAACGTTGTGTGTCAACAAATCGGATGCTTTTAATAGGGAATGATTTGAATCGGGCAGCTTTATATTGAATTCCTATTGGTCCATATTACTGAACCGGATGAAATAAACAACGCTTTGTTGAAATAGCAACAATCCCGACGTCCGCAAACCGCAAAACGGTCGAAATCCGGGCCTGGCCGGCTATTTTTCGAGTGAATGTAGATCCGTTGACCGGAAACCGTCGCCGACCGTTCCATCTTTCCGGCGCAAACATCATTTGCGGGCTTTTTTCGTCGCTGTGAGAAATAGCCACTCGTCCGTTCCTGCAGCTATCGTGCGTGTCTTAGATTAATTAAAGTCCGGTGAGGAGACTTGACTCCACAACTTATTATTTTGCTGAGTTCCGGTGGTTTTCGGATTACGTAACGATCAATCTTTTTTCGGGACGCTTACGTTTGTCGACAGTGTTTGCAAAGAACATTTTGGTACATTTGTTGAATAAATGTCGTTGTCAGGAAGGGAAATCGCAACGCGCCACCGAACGTATTGAAAATGTATATCGTCTGCTAGAGCGGCAACCGGAGTAATAGAGCTGAGCGCGGCGGCGGCGGCGGTAACAGACGGGAGTCGAGTCGGTGCCGGTGATAATCTAATCGGGCGCGGGCTGCAATCCTCCCTAATGACACGCTCGACGCGGCCAGGATATTGCGTTGTTGGTTTCCATCCTCTTTCTGGCCCGTCCTCGCTCAGACACACAGCAGGGGCGGCTGCCACCGCCACATAAATAAAATTCTACGAAACAACGTCCCAACTTATTATTTTTCTTCCGGACGGCTTGGTTTTCACCCGATTCGGCCTTAATTAATATTCCATCAGCTTTTAATGGTTTAATCCTTAAAGAAAAACATTCTCGTTTTATGTAATTTAAACTATTGTCAGATTAAACGATCGATCAAAAGAATCCACAAACTACTTAGATTAGTACCTATATGGTTTGGCGTAAAAAGCCAGGGTGACGATGCGTGATGCTAACAAGTTCTGGAACAATGAGCGTGGCACCGGTACGCGAGTGTTCCTACAACAGGAAGACAAGTCGGAGAGACGCTCCACCATCAAATAAATGTACGAAGTCGTAAAATTTAATCTGCACTGCTAACGGCGACCATTAAACGCGGGATTCGAGGGCACCTCGCAATATAACACTCATATTCGAGGAATAAAACCGCGTCCGGTTACGAGCGTCGCTCGATATTCCTTCTCTTTTTAAGGGCTAATTAGAGGATTTGCTACCTACACGGTCGTGACAAAACCTTGCATGACTGTCACGCACCAGAGCCGTAATCATGAGCGCGATGGTGCGTGAAAACCGCCACCGAAAGAAAAAAACTTACACTTTTGACACAAACGGCGGCCCTCAACGAACACGGAACCCATTTCCGTCAACGACCGATGTCTTCACGATGATTTACATGTAAATGGAAAGTAGCAGGGCCACGCAGGCCAAGGCGGCGCGAGGCATAATAATGCCAAGGAAGTGTTAACGCCAACGGTCTAATGACGTTGCGGATTCGGCCAAATTTGCAATCTAAAAGTCGACAGATTCGCTGCGGCCTTCGCTTGATTAACGCCCGCCAAAGTTGGCGACCGTTCAAAATAAACCAAAAATTAACTTGTTTGATATTTACCGACTAAAAAGAGACATGAAGACTGTTTTTTTTAATCTCCAGGTTACAAATTTATGGTTCTTCTTAAATACCAACATGACAAAAATAAGTCCCACTTCTATGCGCAAAAGCAGTACCTCTCTTAGCGTTATTAATTACTTAATTCAGAAAAAACAGTTGTTAAAACCATAGCAAGAAATGTTTTGTAAGTGTCTTTCGTTATTATGAGCGGTGTAGATACTAAATAAATAAAAATAAATAAATCAAAAAAATTCTTTTGTTACCATTACCATAACTGAATCTGCTGATGGTACTAACGCAACTACTTGCATTTCCATTTAAAAACAAACTATGTGACAGTAACTGCATAAACCAACATTATAACTTATACATTTCTCGTATATGTAGAAATTAACATGCCTGCTACAATTGGTTGCCTTGTTCGAATGTAATAAGAGGCGTAAATGCAGTTTTAATACACGATCCTCTTATAACAAGTTATAAATTTAACCAAAAATTAATTTGGTTTGATATTTACCTCTCTCAAGAAGATGTAATTAGATAATTATATCAGAAACAGAGTAGGTATACGTTACTGAGCTTTGTCGTACGAGGCGATATTCAGTAATGTGTTTTACCGTGAAATGTAATATCATTAGACATGTTATAGAGCAGGACTCGCCTATATTAATTGTTATATGCACGGTTGGCAGCTGCTGAGCGTATTTTTGCAAGTTTAATTTTGATTAAGCGTATTTTGCCGTTGAAAAAATGTCCACGAGTTCAGGTATCGATCATGAGGCATTAGGGCCTTCGGTCATCTGTCAAAGCTTGGAAATCAAACGCAGACATAATGTAGTTGATCCCATATTGCACGCCGCGTGCGACCGGCCCGTCAGAGAAAGATAGCGTGGCCCCACCGTGTTGCAAGAGAGCAAAAGCAAGCACATCTGCCGCATCGGGAATGCTAATAGCGGATGCGGCGTGGGGGACACGGAGAAGTGGAAGGCGGCGGGCGGGTCACGGTTCCACGAAATATCCGTCCGTCAGTCCGAGGGAAAAGTGTCGCAGGCATTTCATATTAATGCTGACTAATGTAGGTCCGCTATTTGTCTGTCTTCGATTCGGGCTCTTACGATGTTTACGGACGAATTGTTAAAAGACAACGCCTTGTTTATGATGGATGAAAGCCGAGTTTGCCAAGTCAAGCCGCGGTGCATTTCAATAACGTCCCTGTTTACTGAGTTGTTACTCGACGCGCTATTATTTGTTAAGTCGTTATAGTCGTCTCTCTGGAGGAGAGAGCGCTACATCGTGAATTGATAATAAAACACAATCGTCATCTGGGGATCGCTGTATATGTACCGTAGGTGAAAAGAAGGAGAGCACGAGATCGTTCGATCAACGCCGTCTCTTATCTGTCAACGGTACTAACAAGACCGATTGCTGTGTCAGAAGAATCACGAACAACTCGAGACGAACGAGGCCAAAGAAGAACGGCAGAGAGGCCAAACCGCGCCGAAATTAAAGAAGGTATCGATGACAGGCGAATCGATCCAAGACAATGGCTGTACAACACGGGACGGATCGATAAACACACGTATTATATACGTACACAAAAAAAGAGAACGCCCGCCGCACCAATTTCCTATCGAGTGACGTACTATCGCAGAATAGCGTTCGATCAAGCTGCCAGGACACGTACGGAAGCGGGCGCATTGTTGATGGAATGTCTATGCGTGTTCCACCGGCTTTATCCTCCCTAGGGCACGTATTTTATAATCAAATGTATTTATTTACACAGACGAAAATCATTTAAATGCAGAAAAAGACGCAGCAAAGACGCATTGGTAAATACCGAACCCACTTTATACAAAGCCCAAAACGTGACTTTAATTACAACCTCAAAAATTCGAAAAAATACCGTTAATCAACGTCCGGTATGCCTAAAGCTATTTTAAGGTTTAACCCTTAACAACCGGTTTAAATCTAAATTGACGAATTTTGCAACTGAAGATTTCAAATTTTAACCAACGTTAAATCAACGTCCGGTATATCCGACGTTACTTTAAGGTTTTATACGGTTTATATGCAGTGTTCCGGCACGGCTATTTGCGCAAACATCCTGAAAAACAACCAGGTTGTCATTACATGCTAAACGCGCCAATCGACCCACCCTTCCGCTGTACGAGGGGGCCATCCAGGGGAAAAGCGTCGCTGTTGTCAACCGGAGTTCCATCCGAACATCACATCCGACGCAAACAATGGCCCCAAGTGCAGGACCGGATCGTCGATTTTTCGATTAAATCACTCCAGACGTAACTTAATCTGAGCAGATCGGCCAATTAGTGCAAATTTCCTCGTATCGAATCGCTTCAGATCACGACATGCACCTCCAACTACTTTGTTTACCGCCGGCGGCACGTCATACGCCAGAACCGGGACGAAATTTATGCCTCGGAGTGTGTTGTTTTGTTTCGAACGGTAGAACGTTGCTATCGACTCATTAATAATGTTCGCGTTTCCACTCGTGCTTTCTTATTTCACGGATCCGGCCCGCGACTCTTGTAATTTAATAATGGAGAAAAAGGGAGGAAATGCTGAATCTTCATCAACAAGGTGAAAACTACAGGATGTTTAGACGGTCATAACACATTCCAACGCTTTTAGCACGGCCAACAACAAAGGAATGCTGTCAGTTGGTTACAGACAGAATTGATCCAAAAGCTAGCCAGCTCCTGCCACATTTTTGAGTGCTGCGCCCCAGCAACGCCATGCAGTGCCTGACAAAATAGATTTTTTAATATTTTAGATCATTCCGTAAGCTTCAGCCGTTTTCAGGATCGAAGTTCAGTGTCGGGTTAAACGTACATTTATCGATTGTTGTAATATGAAAAATTCTCATCGCAAGCGGGTCCACAGAAAACGTAGTCAGTCACGCGAAGGCCATTACAAGTGCCGTCGGTTTTTCCAACAACGTTCTCGTTTTCGAAATTGGGCCGTTTTAGGGGTCGGAGCGTTATCAACGCTGTTGCAGCACAATTCCGGAGCTGAACACATTAATTATCGCTCGGAGTGGCATGGAACCGTGCGCACACATGGTGCCGGTGGGGTTTTTACGGTCGCGATTATCGGCACCGTCATCGGAGGACTAGACAGAGGTCGAGAGGCGCGCCTCGGGCTCTAATTGATGGTGATCCGTAGCAGTGCACACGATTTCTCTCCGTTGGCTGTCTGCCATACCACTTCACCTACTCGGTAGTACCCTAGGATATTCAAATTGCTTTTCCATATTCAATTCGGACCTGCTCACGTCGGCTGCCACCGGGAGATTTTCGAGATAAGGGAATTACAAAGCGGAACGGCTGCCGAAATTAGCCGGATCAATCGGCTTCGACGCTGGCTTAAGCGCATAACACTAAATACTGTATCTTTTTGATTAATAACTCTCTTATTCCTACTACTGAGAGGTCTCTAATAAGAAACTGTTTGTTATTTGTTGTTAAAATAATATTCACCTACATAAAATAAAAATAAAAACGTAAATAACTTTCTTTAAAAGAAAACAAACTATTATTATTAGAACTATTATTAAAATGATATAAGAGAAGTGGAAATTGTTAAATTTATTATCTAATGACGATTACAAGTATTGTTAAAACATATTTTTGATACAGGAGTTTTTCTACACCTTTGGAAAAAATTGAGAAATTGCGATATTAAACCTTAAAAAGATACCTTCATCTTTTATATACAGGGTGTTTCACACAACTTTACGAGGCTTGTGCCTAATGTACGCACCCAAATTTAATTTAAATTTAATTGTTGGAAACCCATGACAGTAGTTGTCAAACTAATCACTGTTTCATTAATAGTGTTATACTGCAATTTTTCAGAAACAATTATCATTTGTTCTATCAAGAGACGGCATGATTATGATTCCAGTTTATCTATCTTAATCACTAACTAACTAAAAACGTTGTAATTTTTTAAAGGGTGCACAAATTAGAGAAAATCATCCAATTTTTCAAAATTTGTAATCCAGTTCGTATTGGAATATGTATTATTGATTGCATTTTACAGGCGCCGGCCTCGTAAAGTTACGTGAAACACCCTGTAGGTAGTTAGGTTTTTCAAAATGTATTAAATAATTGTGTTGAACTTGGTTTTGAGGACAACAGAATACTTCATAAGAAAAACTAGCTGAGCGTACTTGTCAAATTGATTTTATTTTATTTAGAAAAGTATGAGTTTTTTATACACTGAGCGACAAAATTATGAAATAATCTTATTTATTAAAACTGAAAATATTTTGATTTTGCAAAAGTGCTAGAACAGGTAGGTCAATTTTGTTTTTAAAAAATACAAAATTCTCAACTTAATTTAAAATTGTATGTTTGTTTTTTATTGTTATTATTTCACTTTTTAGATGTTTTTTCTTCGAAAACATTATAAGTAATATTTAATATTTTAGTGTTGTGATTTTGATGACGTCATTACCCAAAAACTACAAAGTTAATAATAAAATTTTATATCAAGTTAAAAATTGTGAATTTTTAAAAAAGAAAATTGACCTGTTCGAACATTTTTGCCATAACAAAATATTTTCAGTTTTAGTAAGATTATTCCACTGTATAGTAGTTAAAGAACGAGGAGTGGTCGCAAAGAGCGCCCTAATTTGGCGTCGCTGTTCGGCATTCATCCAGTGCATCACGCATAACATCCCGTATATCATAATAACAAAGGCTTTCCATTAAGTCGTCCCGGGCGCTGTGAGCCTGCAGCCGCAGCTTGGAAGCTTTCAGAGATTACGACGCGTATCGGCGCCCGCGGCATCGAGGCTCTCTCATTCATGAAATGACGACGACGGCATCGCATCCAGACGCCAGCCCCTATACTTCCCGCCAGGCGAGGGATTTGCGCCTCTTCACCACCGTCGATCCGTGGATTGCTTACTGATTTCATCGTCGGCGAGGCGTTGCTCTTCTCTCGTCGTGTATATCGCACTTCGTTATCTTCGATTGCGCGCCGCTCGACACGACCTCGAATTATTAAGTAATTTATTATTGCGTGCGATCGAACGACCCATATGTAATGAGATGCAACGGGCATATCGTGACCCCAGACAGTGATAATGGACGTGTTGTGCACCCGCGGACTTATCGCTCTGACTTACTGATAACAGAGAGCACACGGAAATGTCATTCTACGAATATGACGAAGTTTCGGTCAGACTAGTGAAAATAAACACTTTACTTACATACTATTACAATACAAACTCATTCTTGAAAAATATATTATTTTTTAAATGTTCTAAATTATTGTAACAGGTACTATCACGATACTGGTTACCATAAATCCCTGAGATGTTAGCGAAACATGTAGAAAACATGAACTACTTTAGACGTTCAGATCTGCAAAACATGTTTTCGAGTTTACATATTGGGAACTGACAGGTATTTGTTCAAAAACTATAGTCAGAGTTAATAGGTTTATAAACTGTTTCTGAGAAAAATTAAAAAGTCACAGTCTTAACGATAAATATTTATATTATACCGGGTGTCTGGTCTCAAACTCGAACGAATGTTGAATACGATTTTTATGTATTTTGTTCATTTCTTTTATAATAAAATAAACAGATATCTAAGTAATCAAAAATTTAATTGATTTTTGTGAAGCATTACTAATAGTATACATATTATAATACTAGTTTATAAGCAAGTCTTTAAAACACGCACGACGGGTTTAAGAGCACGACGCGTCAGCGGAGTGCTTTTAACGGCGTAAGTGTTTTAAAGGCGCTTATAAACGAGTCTTATACGCTATTTTTTATTATACCTGCCCATTTACGATCTTTTATGAGCATTGAAAAAATGTGAATTTAGACAATAAAATTATCAAAGGTTGTTTGTGAATCGTTTTCGTAGAGACGGTTACTAGTTTACGTTGTTAAGCACATTGTTTCACGTTGTAATTGGTCCAGACATTTCACTCTTTCTTGTTACCTAGACAACTTTAAAATTTCAGCGTGCTATAAAGACTAAATTACGCACGCTGCAGCGTGTTTTAATTTAGGATTATGATGCAGGTATAATAAAAAAGCAACAAAAATCAAAATTATAATAAATATTCAAATAACCTCCCATTTTGAACCAAACAAAATTCCACTCAGTTGTGAAAAGAGTTTCTTACGTTTGCCAATTGTCTTGCGTTAATTAATGCGCATTCGGCAACTATTGCTTCTCTTAAAGAATTAATATCTGGGTGACGTGTTTTATAAATTTTGTTTTTAAAGTGGCCCCACACGAAAAAATCGCAAGATGCTAAATCTATAAAACGTTTTGACCATGAAAATACTTTCTTCATTAGAGTAATTATTTATTTTTATGTTAATTTAACTGTAAATAAATTTGTAAAAAAGACGTTTTTGGCAAGTATCGTTATAATACCGGAAACTTATTTTATGTATTGATAAATTTGAAAATTGTACTTTAAAGTAAAAATACCATTTTCATTCTTATTTTTGGAATCACTTGACGCGCAATAATTTTAACTTTCGATAGGTACAGTGATAGACAGTGAATTTCGTCCACCCAATTTCTGTGAATTCACAAAAATTCACTGTAGTCTGTACTTTATTGGCATGATAACTGACATTCAAATACGTATTGTCAAATTTAATCAAATTCAAACATGCCAGCAGTAAGTGCGTTTAATAAGTAGTACAAGAAGGTATGTCTCAATGACGTGTCTCTATACTTTTGGGCATACCAAAAACTACCATTTCAAAGGACAAAGGTAAAAAATAGCAAGAAGCATCGAGCTGTCAACATGACAAACGTTAATCAAAATTCTAAAACAAGGTTAGGAAAACCTAAAAACTAATTTACACTTTTAATCTGTCAGGAAAATTAGGTGGACGAAATTCACTTTCCATCAATGTACTATTACCTTACTTGTACGTTGCACTGGCGAGCAGGAATCAGCAAAAGTAAACATTATTATGTTAAATCCCTATACCTATATTCGGGTTTGAAAATAGTTTAAATAGTCTATATAGTGTACAGTTATTCTATTAAAAGTAATAATAAGTATTAAAAGCTATCTTATTTACTCATTTACTCAAAAAAACACTTTCCTTTCTCTTCTTAAACTTGATAGTACATACATAATAAGAGTACAGGGTGTTTCACATAATTTTACGAGGCCTACGCCTGTAAGATGCAATCAATAATACATATTCCGATACGAACTCGATTACAAATTTTGAAAAATTGGATAATCTTCTCTAGTTTGTTCACCCTTACAACGTTTTTAGTTAGTTAGTGATTAAGATAGATAAACTACAATCATATTCATGCCGTCTCTTGATAGAACAAATGATAATTGTTTCTGAAAAACTGCAGTTTATGACTATTAATGAAACAGTGATTAGTTTGATAACTACTGTCATGGGTTTCCAAAAATTAAATAATTAAATGTGTATTTTTTTGTATCCAGTGTTCTTTTGTATATTTGGGTGCGTACATTCGGCGCAAGCCTCGTAAACTTATGTGAAACACCCTGTATTTAACACAAAATTCAATCAATCAATTCATCCACTACCTATAATTTTTATTAAAAAAGAACCACTAAGGTCCAGTTTCATAATCGAATTGAAAGGAACTTTAAATTAAATGTCGTTTAGAAAGTGCTAATTATGACAGACTTGTTGTCAAAAACTTCACATTCTAAAGCAACATTAATTTTAAAGTCGCTTTAATTCGATTATGAAACTGGCCCTAAGATATAGGTACTACAATTTATACTATAGTAATGCAAAACGTTGTTACGGTATTTTAAATCAACAATAAAATATTTGTGTAAATTTTGACACCCTTAACAACATTGTCTTGACCTAAATGATACGGATTATAAACATATGTATTTAGTAAAACTTTTTTGAAATTGTTTTCAGAAAAACTCAAAAAATCATTCTATGCTTTCAAGGTATATTAATGATTTTTCTTTTTGTAAAACCCAATTTTTGTTAATGGCTCTTATATGGCATAGAAGAATCGATAGATTGAATCCTTCTGATTATAAACATCCATATTGTTAACAATGTACTAATTTTTGATATTTGTTGCTGTTCGTCATTCCTTGTTTTTGTTCGGTCGAAAATCACATTCGAGCCCCGCATGTTGAAAAAACCATCGGCGTCATTCCGGATCGGTTCCGTCAACATATCGCTGTGCAAACATGCCAAATGAGCGAACAAAGAAGACATAAATCCATATCCGTGGTGCGGGAGGCGGTGGCGGCAGCGTCGAGATTACAGTGCACAATTTGAATATCGGTAGAGCTAAATTGGCTTCGGCTCCGTGTCCATGCCGGAACCGGGTGCTTGCACTAGAGAGACGTTCGATCTGGGGGTTTTGTTAAAACGTTGGCGAGAGAGCGGTCGAGAGGTATGGGGGTCGAGGGCGGGCGTCTCACCCCACTGTCCGACCGAACCCTCGACTCGCACTGCTCCGCCGCCAGATTTTCTGTTTATATTAGGGTTTTAGTTCACAATCACGTTCCGTAAGTATGAGACTGCCGCCTCTCTGATTTTCGACTTCTTTTTTCTTTTCGCACGAGCTTCGATTCGCGCGCGCTTCCTTCAGATTTAATGATGATCTCGAAGTGCGGGAATTCACCTGGCGCATCCGCCAATAATTGCGATAACGGCACGGATTCGCTTCTGACACGTTTGCTGACTTTTAAGCTGAGATGGAATCGGCGATGGAACGGATTTAAGGACTGTATTTGCAGACATCGACATATGAGAAAAGAGTCATCCCCGGTTTTTTCAACTCGAACTAGATCGAAATCGAAAAACGAAAACGCGCTTTATGAGAAATACGTATAAGTCCTCGCTTGACGATGAAAATTAAATTGGATTAATTTCGTTTAGCTCAATCACTTTACTATAACAAATGCAATATTTGACACATTTATGTGTTATTTATTAAAAGAGTAAATAGTAAAGTAAAAATTATTACCTACTCAAGAATCTATTAAAATATCATCAGAAATCACTCACTGGTATATCATATTACGTGTAATACTATAGCAACGTACGTACTGAATTACACCAATATTATAAAAAGTAAATAAAATAAAACAAGTACAATACGTATTAAGAAATAATTTTGATTGGTGTTTAAAATGTTTCCTTCTTGTGTGCAAATAAGAATTTTTGTCAGTATAGTGCAGTACATATTGTTTTTTGCGTATCTTTTTTGTTTTATGACCTATTAGTATTTCAATGGCTTCAAAGACAATAAAACTGCTTGTTAAAATAAAATAAAAAAATAACATTTTTTACCTCTCAAATATGCTGCCTTAGACTACCTCTATCTGATTACAAACAACTAATTTCTTAGAACTTATCTAACATTTCTATAGTTTTGTGTGATTAACTGATTATAGAGCAATGTTTCCAATACCAATTAAAAAAATGGCATAAAAGTAAAAATAAAACAGTTTCAAAACTCGCGACCCGGAGAAAAATGCCATGTGAGGTACATGGAAAAAATATTTTAAAAATTCTATCTGTAAAAATTTCGAAATTATTAGAAGAGGAAATAAATTGGAACTATGTTTAACGTTATTTATGGATGTTCTTGACAAAACTTTAGTACTTTTACTAAATAATTATAAAAAACATATAAAAGATCATCAGTAACATTAAATAAACAAAAAAATTGTCAAATGTCAAAATTTTTTGACAAATAGGTAGAACATTTTTTCCATGTTCCTGGTATTTTTTTATCTTACTTGAAATTTTTCTCTGAGGCGCGAGTCCTGAAAGACCCTGTATGCATGTACAAATTGTTCAAAAGTAAAAAAAAATGATTCAAAAAGAATTTGTCGGGGAAATTAATGCAAGTAGCGATGCCTCCTAATATGAGTTATTGTCCCAAATTTTCATGAAATGATTGAAGTATAAATTGGGCAGGCAACCTTCCAGTTCACGATGTCTTATCATGAGCTTCGATATCCACCGCTTCATTACTCCAACGCCGGGCTGATTAGTGCCAGCTATCTCTCAATCCTTTGCCGCTTTATGATAACTGATATATACGTACAACAAAACATCGATAGGTATTTGTTGCAAGCTCAACAGCTTGATGATGATACTTCAAAAAAATATTGTAAATATAGCTTGCACGCATTGCTTTTACCTATTACTTAAGTCAATTTTAATGTATTAAGTTTAATTAACAGCCAAACAAAGGGGTATGATTCCCATTTGTTTTTTATTTGCCTATTCATATAATGCGTAAATATTTACATTTCAAATATTCTAAATAATTTATATTTAAATGTGGTGGATGTTTCCTAACTATTTTTGACCAAGATTACTGTGAGTAATACATTTTTATAATCTGTGTTACTTCAAAGTCGTTATGACAACATTTTTAAAAATAAAATGAGTGATTTATTGACGTTTTTTGTAGTCTTAAAAATTAGTTGCTTTTTATAAAACAGTGTATTTCTAAGTTAATAATTACTGTATTTTTATTAACGTAGGCTTGTGCGGAAGATTTATCAGTTTTAAATTGTTATTCAATTGCGTTGAGAAAACGATGCTTTCGTTCACAAATGACAGTATTCTAAATAATTTTTTTTATATCATGGAAAAAAGTACCATTATTTATTAAGTTTCCTTATCATTTATTTTTATGTGACAGAATGTTTAAGAACCCGGTATTATTAAACATTGACCAAGCGTTGATTCTATGTCTATCCTGCATCTCGGCTCTAGGCTTGGTGTGTTAATATTAATGCATTAAACTGGTGTGAATGTTATGTTCTGTAATTTCCTCCCGCTCCTAATTAAGGCGTGGTAATTGATGTGGAGAGGGATACAGCCATCACCTCTACTCGCCGCGGCAATCCCAAAAAGTCCTTGTTGCGTTACTAATTGCGGCGCGCCATCCTTCCCCCGTATTTCAAGTCATCGGTTCGATTCCGACAAATCACCTACACAACAACCAATAAAAGTGGTTAAATTGTCGGCCGAAGTGATTTAAATTCCGGCATTTTCGCCGAAGCATTAATTAACGCAACTCCCGCATTTCGAGTGTTGGTCCCAACGCATCGATCGCCGCCTTTCTTCGGTGTGTGTTATCCTCGACGGCGGTACCTATCCGGCCGTCGCTAATGCTAATGAGTACCGTGCGGGTGACAGATCGATGCTCGCATAACCTGATGGCGTGGGGGCGGGTGGCGGTGCCCTCGTTATCGGCTCCTCCAACGCCGCCTTGGTTAATCACCCGTGAGCCGCTGTTTACCCGCACGCCGCCGCTTTATAGTTTGCCCCTGGTTGTGTGTGGCGGCATTCTCCACGGTTCAGACCGAGGATTATTATAACTCCGCCGCACCCATACACACGCGCGCCTTGTTTACTCCTCGGAGGAACAATTACCGCAGCCGACCACTAAAAGTCGACGGGACCTTCGATTCTAATGCGTTATGAGAGCCTCCAGCGCGCCGGATGCGAACGCTTTTTCATTGCCGTGGATCGGCATGCATACAAACGGAAAAATTAAACACCGACGAAGAAGGACATTCGACCCATCCCGGTTTTAATTACCACGCCTTAATTAGGAGTGGAAAATGAGGGCGGCGGAGGATTAACCTAATACCAGAAGCTTCTTCCGTAATACACATAGAGGTACAGGGTGCGTCAGGTTCTACGACCCAACGCAAAAACTGTTTGCATTATTTTGGTATGTTTTTTCTCCTTAGTTTGTGCATATTAAAAGTGACAAAACAAAAAATATAATGGAAAATTCCATTTCTCCAGAACCATTAATGAATGTAACAATTTCGAAATCATTTTTAATAATAGAAAGTAAAAATTTGCACTCTTGAGATAGAATATTTATTCTGAAACAGTTGCTTCTTATGTGTTTTGCATGTATAACAAGTAACCGAATGAATATTCTATAATTATCAAGAGATCAAGATAATTTGTAATCGAGTTATCCAAAAACGTAGGTCTGGAACATCAAATAAAAAAATATGACAAGTCAAAAGTTAAAAAGATGATGATTTTAATAACTGAATTTTTGATTTACCTTTAAAAAAGAACGGTACTATTATTATACGTCGGCGACCAATTCCAGCTCATTTTACTGTTTTACCTTTCCACTTGTCATTTTATTTGACGTTTCACGTGCAGTTAGTTCAAAAACAGACATACATTTTCAGTTCCAAAGATGACTCGATTACAAACTATCTTGATCTACCTATAGATTTAGGCTAACGAAATACATACATTGGCATGGATTTCAAAATTGTCAGTGTTAGATGTCACTGTCAAGTAACTTGTTATTAATTTATACTTTCTGGTCGTGGAAAAAATACAGTCTGTTACTCGGTTAGAATGAAAATTCGATCTACTCGTGGTTTCTCCATCATTTGTATTGCCTGCTTATATAAAAAAAAATGTTACAAGATTAAAATTCTCGTTTTTTTTGCCATTTTTGTTTTAATAATTGTTCTAGTTGAACGATGGAACATCCTTCATCCTGTAACACAACAATAAATGGACGGTCACATTTATCCACATTCACAATATCCCAAAATATTTTAAACCTAAAAGATCCTTCCTGCACGATTCGCGAATATTAATAAATAGAGTTGAATGATATGAATACCGAAGATAAATGCCAATGATGAATATTTCGACAGCATTCGGACTTTATTGCTATAAAAAATTATCAACAAAAAAAAACTTACTTTGTTCTACTACTAGAACTACTACTACTAGGTAGGCAATTAAACTGAAAGGATATAGGCCACTCCCAGTGGAGAAATTAAGAAGAAAAAGGAGAAGAAGAATTAAACTGAAGAAAACTGTGAAAGAAATAAAACGCCAGTTATTGTTTTTATTTATCGATTACCTATCATTTGAGTAAGTAATATGTCATTTCATTGATATCTGCCATATCTTGGAAAACTGGGTGCTTTGTAAGAATGTATTTACTAACAGTTTTTATCTCGAGATTTGTCGTTTGAGAATTAGCTACCACTATTATTCATTTGATTATTTATTAAAGTTATTTAACAATGCGAATTTTTACCTGCCCTCTTTCGGACACTTGTCAAAGATTTCTGCTCACAACAATCACCGGCCTTTTTGTTACGTAAGGGGCAAATTGTGAGACTACCACGTAAAACATTCACAAAAACTGTTTAAAGTTTTGTCATTTTCTCACCAAAACGATGACATTGAAAATCAGGACTATCGCCGAACCCTACTTTGATCCTTTATCTCGAGGACGCACTTGATAGTATTTCCAAAAACTACACTAAATTGGTACACGGGTGCAGTCTTAACATAGTATTTATAGTAAGTAATCAATATGTGACAAAGAAGTGACATCTGATTGTAACAGAAAATTTTTGATTAAGTGAAGATAGAATAACCTAAAAATTCGCCATTAGATTCCAAGTACAGTTATTTAATTGTAAACAAACAAGTCTATTTAGTGTAAGATTTTATCATCTGCTCGAATTTGAAACTATTACGAATGCAAACTTTCTAAATAAATCTTCAACGTGAGGGCAGCGAGAATATGTTGTGTTCTGTTCATTTAAAAATGGAAAAGATTTAGTGAGTAGTTACGTTGGAATCCTAAGTGGTCAGTGAATCCGCATTTGGTTGCATCCGCAATTATTGCTGAATCTTTCCGCGTGGTGCTTTGCCGTCGGTCGTAAACCGCGAATCTCTTTACGATCAATCGGCCCATCACGTTATGTGTTCGTCGGTGGCAATAACGCGAAACTTTTGGAGTCCGGTGTCAGCGGGTGTTGCGTTTAAACCGTGGTGCGGCGCAATCATTAACTTTATACGTCCGAAAGCATGTCCAAATGGTAAAATCAATGCAATTCGGGTTGCGGTCCGGTGGCCTGCGCGTTTATGTGGGCTCCGACATGCCCCATTACGTGATGTGCGCCCCGTAATCCGATATTTATATATACGGCAAACATTCCGGTTATGTCGCCGCCACCGCCACCGATTCATATCCACTTTATATCGTATTTCACACGTATTTGGTTCCGGCATATCTCCACGCATCCATCATTATTATGACGGGGGCGGCGGACGTCTTCTCTACGTCGTTGATGCTGCGATAATTGGGAACGATTTAATGCCAACTCCAACGCTACGCCATGTATTTATAACCGGAATTCATGACGGCGCAAAAGCAGACGGATTTTTCGATTGCCTAATTAATTCCCGGATAAAACCCGCAGAACAGACAAAAAAGAATGACACACGCGGGACATGACTCAAAAGAATGAAAGACACAATTTTTTTACAAAACCTGGAGGATATGAGAGATAAAAAAGTTAACAAATCTCACTCAAAGATATAACTTTCTTTCACTTTTTGTATGTATACAAGGTGAATAAAAAGTATGGAGAAACCAAGCAGTTTTTTTAACCATTTGCCTTCAGAAAATAATAATTAATTAAAATTAAAATATTATACTTAAAAATGTAATTGTGTTTTGAATTTTTTTGTTTGTTTTGAATTATGCGATTTTTTTAATGACAAATTATGATAGTATATTAAAAAACAAGTGTTACAAACACTCTCATGGTGATACAAGTGTTACAAAGGCATGAGTATACTATTTTTTCTATTAAGCGCTTTTAAAACTGAATTTATTTATATTTGACAGTTAAAATTTTTGACATTTGACGTATGCGGTACCCAAATTGCTTGAAAATAACTGAAACTGTATTGGTTTAGAAAAAATACGTTAATCTACAACGATTTCTCACTTAAAAACGACAGTATCCACAGTGAGTGATGGTAAAAGTGTGTATAAAAGATTTCCAAAAACCGTATTATAAAGTTGCATTTTAGGCAACGGAAAACATTTGAACAAAATACATATAGTAACACCCAAATAGAAAAAAAAATCATATTTAAACAATTTGAACTACACTAACATTGTGAATATCACAAAAAATCAATATATTTAAATTCCCGTTGACATAAATATCCCAAGAGAGAATAATAATAGGTATGCTTATCCGACAAATTAGAAAAGTTTAATTCTGTTTAAACAGATTAAACAACTATTTGTGATGTTCAATATTAAAAAATCTTCAACATGATCAAACATGATCAAAAAGCTTCGTTCAAAAAATCCCTAAAATAGATTCTCTAGACATAAGTAAAAAGACACGATTCTGCAAGTTAAAATAACCTACAAAAATTAAATTTGGAATTATTAACGTATAGTTAAGTGCTTTTCATAAATTTTGTGTTAAAAAAGCTTTTGTTAAAATATCAAGCATTGTTAATCAAAGTTTTATATATACCTACTTATGCTCTTTTGAACAGCGTTCTGGTAGTAATTTAAAATCTGTGGGTGTTTTTAATATACTTTTTTCTTTATTTGTCCAGAAATATTACAGGAAAAAGCACTTGAATACGATTGGAAAATCTATTTTACCATACAAGAACTTTTTCAAAATGCGTATTTGCAGCTTGAGATTTTATAGCAAGTTTTATATACTCTTTTCAATGATATCTTCCATTCAAAAGTTTAATAATACATAATCATAGTCACACGATTTCTGATTATTCATGTAAGTAAAACCTAATAGGTACAAATGAACTGCCATGAATGCAGATATAGATAGTCGAGAGAATAAGTAATTATCTCAAAAAGTTTTGTTCACAATTGTGGGTTTTCTCAGATCCCTCAACCTGACAAAAAGCTATGCTAGTCTGTGGTGATTTGTCGTGCGCCGCCGCCTCCGCTCTTCATTAATGCGTTTTTAATCGCGTGCTCTTTGGCGTCCGAATATTGTTTCCCGTCCCGACGAGCCGCCTCAAACTGTCCGAAAAACATCAATTGTGACGACTGTGCCGTCGGTAATTATCGTTAAAAAGATTAATGGTCGCGAATTCTCCGTAAACCACTTAATCGTCGACAACATCATCGTCAAGGTCGTTATTGTTTCCCCTTGTGAAAAAACTATCCGTAGAATCGCCTGCGGAAACGGTTGCGTCATACGCACGCACCCCTAGTTTCCTTTCCACATCCAGCGAACATTTAGGGTGGCAGAACAGAAAGAAGGGCGCTGTGTGAGTCCGCTTATGCTTCATTGCGTGCAGCGAACAGCCCGTCCCGTTATTACGTTCACATCGCATCACCGATGCGAAACAGAATTCCCGCCGCCATCGCCGCCCCCGTTGTCGAGCTCTTTTTTAGCCGGCGGCAATTAGGGACAGCGATTGACGTTCGCAACGATCGGTTCTTGGAGCCCCGGCGATTCCGCTGATTAGCGGAGAGGTCGGACCGCTTCTTGAACGGAGAAAAACGACAAGAGCGGAGATAATTAAGTCGATTATGAGCACATGAGGCGCATCTGGCGGCCAATTAAAGGTGTTAAAGAACGGAGACGAGTGTGCAAGGAAATGGGGCCGATTAAAATTTTAAGCTCCGGAGATTTTTCGAGGATTTGAGAATTGTACGCGGGAAGTCTACGAGGCGAGGCTCGAAACTGAGCCTCAACAAATCTTACATCGCAAACAACGAGAGCGCACGAATTTCATGCTCTTGAAACAACGGCATGCAAAATTATACGCTCGTTTATAAAGTGCGTTCTAAAATGGGAAAACTATGCCAACACATTACCACAACCGAACCTGCCACACATACCTAGTCATATTAAAAGTCTTAACTAATATTATGACAACACAAATACACAAACATTAAATATCCATATTTTAAATTCAAAAACTTGTTTCGACTACAGAAACAAATACAAAAAAAAATAGCAAGTACCTGAACCAAAAACAATAAAAAATCTTGCACTACTAATAGAAGAAATAATAATAGTTATTTATTGTAAGTGTGTGTTAGATAGCGTTTTATCCACGCAAGAATGTTTACAGACGTCAGTTCGAGTTCAGTGCGCTGGTTACTAACAGTTACTTTATTCCACTAGTGGATAAAGTGGTAATTTATAAGCATCTAAAGTGTGGAATAAAGTCTCTTTATAGAGTGATTGTAGATCTAATAAATTTGCTCCTACGAAAACAAAAAAATTATTTAAAATTTATTTAATCAATATTAATTTATATATTTGATTATCTTGCTTTTCTCTGTCATAATGTGGTTTCTATAAAAGGTCGATACATCGATTTTTCGATATTTATAAAAAGACTCATCTATTTTATAACTCTTTAGCTTTGCCATTCTTTTCGCTTTGTTTTTGTTTGCATTTCCAAACAATTTATCATTAAACAGTCCTCAATTGCATTACCCCCATACAATTTTCCCTTTCTTGTTTAATATTTTTAATATCAATATGAAAAATAAGCCTTTAAACTATACATAGAAAGTCAATCGCCATTACAAAAGCAATTTTAACATATAGGTTATTAGAAACTTGTTTGCAGAAAGCCTTCTTTAGCTGTAATTGACTAATGAAATTACTATTTTTGAGTAAAAAAGTAAATCTAAAAAAATGATGTAACATTCTCCTTATTTTGTAGAAAAACTGTTATATCATTAAGAAAGTTCAAAAACAATCGTTTATGAAAGGATTTTATTATTTTTTGAGACAATAATAATTAGTCTAATTTATGTGGTAGATGCGCCCCAGTGAAAAATCCCATGTAAGGTAAGATACCAGGAACATGGAAAAACTGTTAAAAAAATTCTATGTATAAAAATTTCGAAAGTATGAGAGTTTAAATTTTGCACTTTGACTATTTATTTCTGTTGGAAACATAATTTTCCAGGTTTTTTTGCTACAGGCTATTAGAAGAGGAAACAAGGAAGCTGTATCAATCACAATTTGTATCTCTGTTTAATATTATTTGTGGCTTTTATTGGCAACATTTTTGTACCTTTTTTAAATAATTATAAAAGAAACATATACAGAATCATCACTATCATTAAATAGAAAAATGTCTAATGTCAAAAAATAAATGTCACATTTTTTTGTCAGATAGAATTTTTTAAACATTTTTTCGATGTTCCTGGTATCTTATCTTACTTGAAATTTTTCTCTGGAGCACAAGTTCTGGCACACCTATATATTTCAAATTTAACCATTTAGACACCTGATAATTTAATTACAATCACTCTTTATGAAAACGAATTGTCAATTTTCGTGCCTTGCATATTCCCAACTGTAACTAGTTTCAGTAAAACAAACATTAAACCTAGAAATTAATTAACACCTGGTTTTTACAGTTATTATATTAATTAGATAATGTGTTCGGCGACTTTAAAATCCTACATTGCGATTTGATTTTTATTTGCGGACATATGGTTGACCATCACTTAAAACTAACCGTGCACAGAGTCTCATAATGCCAACTAGAAACTTTTCTTATCAATGCAAATTATGTTTTTCCGAACTACTCGACATAAATATTAATTCAAGCCACAGTATTACCATTAGTTGAAAAGCTATACCCACTGTCAATCTCCAAAAATAATAACTACCCGATCCAGGGCTGATTGTCCTAATCACCCCCATCCTCCGATGCAAATAAGGCTCCAATCAAATTCACTTCTTCATCGTCTATGTTAATGGCCGCTGGCGGAGCGGCCGCCCCCTCCCTTGATCGAATTTTTGCGCCTTTTCCTCATACGTTACAAATACGCGACCTCGTATCAGATCACAAAGCCCGAGTTGGCGCTGATAAGGTAGCTGCTTCTGGCGCGGCACGGGACGAGGGGTGGCGAGAGGGGCGGCGAAGCGACAGAGCACAGCTTCACAGCCGGCGGCTGATGACTGAGACCTTGTCACCCACTCCACCTCTCTCTTCTATCCCGCTTCCGTCACCGGCGTCCGTGATGCCACGACGACTGCTTTCTGCCACTTAACCTCCCAACCCTCGACGCGGCCCCTTTTCCGCATCCGCCTCGGATTGATTCAGATATCGATTTTTTATTGGACGATCAGCTCTTTTTTCCTATGCTTCGCTCCGATCCGAATGTAATAAGTATTAGCGTCGGGTGATTAGTAGACGCGTTTATTTCCGTCGCCGGAGCCGGGTGGAGTATTTCGAGCGTGTATTATTCCACATTTTCCCTCGTTCCGCGTTCAAACCCCACCATACTTTTAATCGACCGCAAACTATGGGACTAGCTCGCACGGAACAAAGACATTCTGGTGGAGCATCGGACGGGGTTTAACCCTTCAACTACGCCAGAAATAAAAAGAATATCCATAATCAAGCCGCACGGAAACAAGAATTGAAAAAATATCCGAAAACACAGTTTTAACCAAAATTCAACCACAAATCAACTGAAAGTTACTTTTTTGTATTAGGTCTCTAGCACAAGGTTTCTTCACTTTTAGTCGTATTGAATAACTTATAATGGATTGCGGATAAAGTGTTCCTTTATTGGAAAGCCCGGTCACGTGTCGGTCGAGGATAATTGCCTCTCCTGTCGCGGCCATTAGCACCCGAGCCGTCAACCTGTGACTTTGAAGTCTTGGTAGCACCTGTTCGAGGATGTTGACGTTTATTAGTGCAAAAAAAGGTCTCCCAGCACCGATAGGGGCTAAGAAGGCGACCGTCAGGTAGCCCAAAACGGCAGGTAGAGCGATGGTATTGTTCGTGACGTTTCTAGGTTTCCTCCTCCGCCCATCTTTTTTGTAAGGTCGACAGGCTCGGGTCCCGCACTTGTCATGAGCACGTCGTCAACAATAATAAAAGGTCGTTGCAGTGATGAGATACGTGTGATATACATACACGTACTATCACGTATGTATTTTTAGGCAGATGAGCTCGAGTCCAAGGTCATCGCGTGGCACGGGATGGTACCCGGGCCGTCCGTAATTAATGAATTTTGATGCAAATGCGTTCCGATGTGAAACTTTGTCGATATATCAACTTCAACGGCAGCTCTGCTGCTTGTTGTGATGTTAATCATCAAAATTGTACGGAGTTGAGGCCAGACTACAGTCGGGCCGACGACCAACGGTACCGACATGGCATATGCACACAGAGTGACACGTCATACGTAGGCGGCTTGGCTGCCATCGCCACGACAGGACCGGATTCAGACTTGTGTTTAAATGTGAAGATTTTTTGATCTTCTTCCAGATAATCAACAATGCTTAAAATTTATTTAAAGTGAAACAATAATGCTGCCGCATACACAGATTAGTTAAAGCTGGGATATTGTCCAAACATGTTGTCTACTTAGTTTTCAATTGTTCAGTATAGGATGAATATCCTCGAGAGTTTGAATGAAGCGGCGCGATATTGAAACTGAATGATTGTCAATGTATTCTCAACATATTATACATAGTCAGATATTTTGTCATTCACTCCAACATTTAATACCCTTGCTACATATTTAATAAAATATAGTCCAAAGGTGGATTACATTTGACTCATTTGAGGGTGTGTCATCCAGTAGCGTGTTCACTGAAGAAGTCCACGAGTCTTTACTACAGGTTTTCAACATCTAGAAATATGAGTATCAACAAATTTATGAAATGAAAATACGAGTTAATTTTTTTAACTCGAAAAATGTTCAGTTCCGTTGGAGTTAATTCCAAATATCAAGCAAGACCCCTCTCTACGCCACTGATGGAAAGCATCGCTAACAAGATCAAAATTGATGGCCGCTTGAGGGGAGTTTGACGAAAAAATTTCTTGTTGCGGTGGGGATGAGTCTGTTTTTTTGTGATTGGCGCCCCACTCCTCGGCGATTAATGGCCTCTCAAGGGCGAAAAACCCGCCTCGTCTATTAAGGGCAAATTAACGCGAAAATAAAGCGAGAAAATCGCGCTGGGTTTCCACTTCCGGCCGCTCCGCGGAATCGAAATTGCAAATTAGCGTCTTTTGTGTGGCAAGATATCGCCGCCACCTCTCAGTCTCGTGCATTAATGTTGTGGCCCGTGCAGACGCCGGGTATCTTCTCCTTTGTCCCGCGGCCTAAGTACATTAAAATACCTTAGTTATGTGCGTTGCGCGAGCGAAGGAGCTATTTATTCAGCGCGGAGGCGGCGCGGCGGAGCCACAAAAGAAGCCTTTGTCGAGGTGTGCATGGTGAAGTATCGCATCGTCATCTCTTTTCGCCGGCCGTAATTTATAAAGAATCCGGCGCGGTCTACTTTGGACACGACTTGCGCTTCGACTGCGCCCGCTCAACGTAATTAAATCTGTTCTCGCATTAGGATACAGCTGTTAAAGACGGGCGGCCTCCCCTTTAAAAGGCTCGCGCTCCGACTCACGTGAATTATTGCTTTATTGCGGAATATTAAAGAGAAGGGCGACGTCGAATGCCGGTAATAGAATCTATCGACGTGAATGATGAAGATTTTTGCATGAGCTGCAACGGCCCTGCCCTGACCCAATAGGCCAAAGCGATCCAAGGGAAAATTAGACGGTTGGATGCGATGTATCATGAAGGGATTAAGAGAATTTGTAAACGTATTAACAACATTTCGGCGATCCTTTGCATAAACGGTTTCGAGGACTGTCTCTGAACGACTTTTGATGTGTGCTCATGGGCCAGAAGGTTCTAGATTAACCTGATTAAAAGATTTACTGAAGAGGTTGTAATTGGGATTTAAATTACATACAAATATTGGCAAAGCTCTTTACTTGAAAATGTTTCGTCACCCTGTAAGCAATAAAATATTAAAAATTTTTCCTAAATATACCATCAAGAATATGCTAGGAGAAACTAATATCGCATACTACAGACTGATTCACATTATAATAAGTTATAATCATAGATATCTGCGATAGCTTTGAGAGTTTTTATAACGTGGCGTCCTACGGTGGACCTTTGATGGTACAGATTCAGCCATAGCATTTTTGTGGCATTCTCCATACATCAAGATCATATTAGTTTTATTGTCGTTTGAGTACATTTTGAATTCAAGAGGAAAAAAAGTGGAATTTTTGACACTGTCAAATTTACCTAATGACATATCAACAATTACTTTGATTTGAATTTAATAAACTAAATTTTTCAAACATTCAAAAAGCCAAGTTATCTGTAAGAATGTATTTTGGGTTGCATCTGAAAATCGGTTAAAAGGTCTTTATTACGAAGTGATCCAGAAAGACCGTGTCTATAAAAACAGAGAGAGTATTTTTGTTCAACAATTTGCAACACTGCAACCGGATACGATTTTGCTTAACAAATACATACTTGTCGTACAACCTCTCAAGTTTGTTGAATTGTTGTTAATCAGAAGCGTACTCCAATAGTAGGCATCCTTTAAAAATTAGAGTCGGGATTGCCAACAGACTCATATATTCTGAATCACTTTCTATAAATGATTCACCCTGTATGTATACAGGGTGCGCCAGAACTCGAGCTCCAGAGAAAAATGCCATATAAGGTAAGACGCAAAGAACACGGAAAAAATGTTAAAAAAAGTTATGATAGTTTAAAATTTGCACCATGACTCTATTTATTTCTGTTGGAAAATAATTTTGCAAGTTTTTTGGCTACAATCTATTAGAAGAGGAAACAAAGAAGCTGTATCCTAAAGTGTAACTTTGTTCAATGTTATTTGTAGCTTTTATTGGCATTTTTTTTTACTTTTAATCAATAATTGTAAAAAAAACATATACAAGATTATCAGTATCATTAAATGACATAAAAAAATGTCAAATGTCAAAAAATAAATGTCAAAATTATTTGACAGATAGAATTTTTTAAACATTTTTTTCATGTTCTTGGTAACTTATCTTATTTTTCTCTGGGGCGCGAGTTCTGGCGCACCCTGAATAGGTACTGTCATTAAATAGGTATTAATATGAACAAGATCAAAGAATACATCACATTGATTTATAATTATGTAATTATGCTATAGGTATGTCGTTATCTTGTAGTTACAAGAACTCTTCTGATGAATTGCAATACATAGTTTGTATTGCAATATACAAACAATACAAACTATATACCTATTGCAATTCGTCAGTAGAGTTTGGGAAAAAGTTTATCAACATTAATCATCATTATTATTGATAATTAAAATATCAAAGGCATAGATCGTAGAAGCTAGCTCGCAAAAAGCGAAAGCGTCACGTTGAACGTTAAGCCCTGTAACGAGATCAGTTCCCGATCTGTTCGAGTGTAAAATGCAAGATAGACGTCGGATGTATCGAATATCAACCGAGCAATTGTGTCCGGAGAGGAATTTCGCAACAGGAATCCATTTCTGAAAATAATCGGTAGGGGAACGATAAACAGAATTCGTGAAAAGAAAATGCCCGTTCGCAATCGATTCCCGTGATGATTGGATAATTTTTAACCCTGTTTACGGTATAATTTCCCGGGGAATTGATTGCGTGGCAACATTTGATACCACCGCTCAATTATCGGCATCGCGTTGGTATTTTTTCCTCTCCCTCTCACGAAAGGGGTAGATTTTTATCTAATTAATTCGAGCGAAGAACCGGCTCGGAGATAAATCATTACCTTGTTATCAGCCGATAAAGATGGGAAGGATCGGTCTCGCTCGCGTATATGCGGACACACTAGGACGGAAAAACAAGAAAAAACGCTCCCATAAACATGGATCATAAATCTTCTCCCGAGGGCCTCGACAAGTGGAAGTTTTGTTGTATCTCATTTTTTATTTAATAATTCGCGACCGATTCGAACGACTGAGCCGACACGACGCTCTCTAATGCACGTCATTACGCTCAGAATCCGAAGAAATTAAGGCGAACGTCGCGATCAACGACGGCTTTTTATGGTTTGCGGAATACCTACTGGCAACCTAATCGTCCAGACGCAACGCAAACGAGGATTTCACCGTTTAGGAGGTACGCGGCGAAAGCTTTTTCGATGAAAATACGACAAAGGATCAATCGGGACCGAAAACGCATCATAATCAGCGCGTTTCGTTCTGCTGTAGTGGCGACAGGCTTTATTCGTTCTTATAATGGAAAAAATATATAACACGAAAATTTGTGGTATGTCCGATGTTGAATAAACTTAATTCTTATTTCTAGGAACATTATGGAGCCACAACACATCCGGTCGACAGAAAAATAGTCGAGCTTTTATATTTCTTCTAAAGTGTAACCTCAGAAAACATTTTAGTAGATACTCCTTATGTCGAAATGAGTAGTAGAGTACAAAGCCTCTACTATCTATAAGTGATATTATCAACTAAAAAATTTAACGTTTCATAACAATAAAAAGTATGTAACTGAGGCCTGCCTAGCATCAGTATTCCGAAGACATGTTGGTGAGTACCAAGAACCTATTTCAAAACACACATGACTGAAATGTGGACATAATGAAGTAACAGGTAGTACTGAAAACCTGAATCAGCGTTCTGCATCTGCCAGACCTGCATCTTACAGATATGTTTTATGACATCTGGTGATGTGTTACGAGTACTATAGTAGTATTATTATTAATTATTGAGTAATATATGTTGGTGAAAGATTTTTAGATTTTTGATAAAGGAAAATATCCTTGGTCCTATTTTTTCAAAGTTTATTGAAATAATAACTTGCTACATGTTTCAGCTATTTTGTTGGATAGCCATCCTCAGACACTAAAAAAAAACCTTATATTTTAAGAATTAAATTGAAGATTAAATTTAAAGAATTACCTACATACCTAGAACATCGGGTTAAATTAAACAAAAATGTAGGTAAATTTTAAATTTAATTTTCAAAATATAAGGTTTCTTATAGTGCCTAAGATTGGCTATACAACAAAATAGCCAATACGACTATTAAAAAATATGTAAAAATCTTTTTCTGTTAAAATAATAATAAATAATAATAATAAAATAGGTTTATTGAAATGTACATCGAATCAACAAAAAATTACAGGAAGTGCTGAAAGTGACCACCATTTTTTATTATCGTTATATTTAATTAAATAAAAAGTTTTTATTTGATCACTATCCCTACAATAGAACCTACAATATTTCCTTTTATCAAAAAGTCTTCTTATTGCTCACATATAATATTACCTTTATGAATGCAACGAAAATAATAATAAACATCTTTATTCATACTCAGTGATAAGTGTTAGACCATGTAAAGAAAAATTTAATATTATAACAAAACTTTTCTGTGAAAATCGGTACATAATGTTCCTAAACCTAACGGGGACACCAACCACCACATTTAGAATTTACCCCAACGAAACAATTTTTTGAAAAAAAATATTTAACTTTTTTTCTCTTATAAGTATTAATAATGTTGTTTATTCCTTAAATACACGAAGAAGTACTAGTACAACTTTATTCTAGAAATGGTTAACATTGGATTTAGTTTTTTTTATCTTACTGGATATTTTTTTTAGATACAATGCGTCAAAAGAAGGTCTCGCCACTACTCACGGCGGCAAGTCGCTGCTCGCGACGTTACACACGCAATTTATTCAAAACATCAATGGCACACGAAAAAATGCGATTATTACATTTTACACATTTCATTTCACTATTTTTAAATAAGTCACGACCGTTTGTTATCGAATTTTCACCGTTTTGGTTGCTTTTTATTGCAAGACAAATTTTCATGACAATTAATGTCAAATTAAGAAATCGGCAACTAAATTGAAACATTTCAAATTTTTTATTAAAAAAAACACACCACTCACAGATAATGAACAATTTTTCTTTATTTCTATAATAAACTAATGTTATTCGAATTTTGCATAAATTTCCATAATATTTAAAAAACGCCTAGGCGATAGATGTACTGTGATGGTACGAATAGAATGAGACCAAAAAACTAGAAACTACCAACAGAGAACATAGAATTTATAGAACAATAGCAAAGAACTGCTTTCCGATATAAAAAGGTAAACAATAAATAAGTAAATATCTTTATAATCCCTTCTTTGAAAGACACCAAAAAATTTGAAAACATGAATGCAATTTTGGTTGGTCTTTTGGTTGAAGTACGCATCTTCTAATTGTCCTTCCTCTCTTTGAATCCTCCTCCCCTTCCTGCCATAATCCCCGGACTTGGTGCAAGTGCAAACTTAAAAACCTTCCAAATCCCTCTCCACGCATAAAGCGGCGGCGGTGTTGCGGGCGCGCGTGGTTAGACTGGATCGTAGCGGCTCAGATAAGGGGGTGGCAGCGGCGTCGCTGGGCATAAAAGCGTGTATGTGCACGTCGTTACGGGCGGTGGTGACGGCGGCGGCGGGCAAGCGAGCGAGCAGTCATGGCACACAGCGATACATAGATCGGCAGCGATAAGTGGCTTCGGATCACGTATATACGCCTCGCCTTTGCGACACACACAGGACCGGACTCAAAAAAGACCAGATGGTCGTACCGAGCGCGTGAGAATTTTTCGTTATCTGCGAGGCATAAACGTGCCGATCGATAAGTGACACGCAAAGCGATAATTAACGTGGCCGAGGGTAAACGGGGCCAGCGGGGCTCTCCGCTACTGCCGACTGCTTGTCAAAGCTTTCAGAGGATGGATAGAGCAACAGGAAAAAACACTAACGGTTGTTGGAATGGGCGGAGATTCATAATTGTTTAAAAGTAACAAATTATTAAACTTACCTGTCAGCAATTTGTTTTAGGGAAGTAAAACACGTTTGAAGGTGTTTAGAAATCATTAAAGTTTAAAGAATATAAAACTAATGAGAATTGAAAGGATACTAGTATAGACGAGGATCATTTTAAGTTTGACTCAAGATATAAACTGAGATGAATTTTTGTAAAAGACAACAAAGAGTCGTCGAACCCAACATTACACATTTTTAATATTTTAACATCTTGAAAAGTTTCCTGAAAACTTCACCTCTTCCTTTCGTCCCTCTCCCCTCTGAGCCAATGTTTGCATCACCGATGCAATTTGAGCGTTTTAAGCGCTCAGTACATATCGTATAATCTGATAAAAACAATAGTGGAAGGACGTCGGCGACGTAGCCGGCGCACTAATGAAAAAACATCGGCTTGTGCGCGTCAAATTAAACATTCGGAGATAGGAGGAAGGCGACTTTATCGCACGACTAATGCGCAACACTAAAATTCGCAATGATATTTTAACAACTCAATCCAATCCGGTTTCGATCGACGTTTTGATTGCCAAACAACACGAAAACCACGACAGGACACAAAGGGAAAAACCGATCGGAAGAGATTTATCGTTTGGCGCGATATTATTTTTTCTACGGAACGTCGTCTTCCGGTTAATTATGTCCAACCGACCGGATGTGTGAAAACGCCTTCCGTCACCGCACCTTCCCAATTAAAATATTTATTATTGGCGGGACGATCAACGAATAACTGCGACACCAAGGAAGGTGCAGGATGAGGAACAGGAATCGTAAATCGTCACCTTAATTATCAAATTTCGTATCTCCAAAATCATAAACTTTACAGAAAACACAAAAAACACTCAAAAAAATAAATAAGACAAACGTTAAAAAAATTTCCTGGTTACTTTTCCAAATAATGACTATAAAGCGCAGTAAACTAGTTTTTTGTTTTGTTTTAATTGTATTTTTTTTTTTAATTTTTCTAGAACTAAAAGTAAATAAATATAAATACAGGGTGATTCACGGGGAATAATAAGCCTGACCAAATTATTGATGCAACCACTATTACACTTTCGCAAGTTGCTTTTCGACACTTTTAATTTGAATCCACGATGCCTATTATCATCATCAATCATCATCATTGTCATTTTTGAAAAAACGCTACAAATTTGTTATAAACTGAGCAAAATGTGGACTTATTTCAATAATGAAAAGACTGACATGATTTTAGCTTATGGAGAATGTTTGAAAAATGCATCTCTTGCTTACTGTGTGATGCACAATAATATCCCGAAAGAAAGAGCATCTTCTGACACGATCAGGTTAGTTTTGAAAAAATTTGGTTCCTGTTAAGTTATCAAGACGAAGGGTATCACTTTAATATACCCATTATTGTGTTGGTATTTCAATTACTTCTGTGTTTCATTATTTTCAAAACGGACAAATAGTTAGTGTGCTCGCTATGATTTCATATTTATTACAAAAATCTTTGAAATACACCTGACCTATGAAAATGTAATGTTGGTTGCATCGAGAATTTGGTCAGGCTCATCATTCCTCGTGAATCACCCTGTGATTATAATACGACGTCTAATTTTATACGTTAATTCGGATGGACGTATAGACTAAGTGTTCACCATACTAGATCGTCATAGAATAAGTTTTTAGGTATAAGGTTATTCGAAAAACAAGTTACGAGTTTCAGCTAGGTGAAATATATTATATTGCCAGAATTGGTCTGGCCGTTGCGCATTAAAAAACAAAAAAAAAAATGGAAAAATGAAAGAATAAGTAAAAGAGTGCGTTAACCCATAACGACCCCCGCGATCCATTTCATGGACCATTTGATGAATTATAATCGTTATATCCGGCCTGTGTCTCGCCGTCGCCTAATTCCGAAATCGGAGCAAATATTTAAAGGGGGATGAGAGTTTAATTAAGGCGCCGCCGGAAACGGTCACTCGGAAAACAACAGGTTCACTCATAGGAACCTTATCGATCGGAGTGAGATTTATTACGCCACGTACGACGAGATAATGCGATTTTTTACACGCGCTGAAAAAGAAAGAGTTCATTCGGATGACGGCGAGGAGACCCAGATAGCTTCATTGCGGGGCTACTAGCACGCTGATTGAGTGAACCAAAAACGGATGATTCATATGCCAAAATGTTAAGCATTCTTGGAATTTCGGAAGTTGAGAAGTATTTGCGGAAGTTGCAAGGCGCGAAATGTGCATGGCGGAGGCACTTTTTCAGACGGAAAGTTTCCCGTTTCTGTTAAGATTTTTAAACGATTGATTAACATTACTTAAAGTTAGGTATATTACGTATTTCTAATGTCTCACTCAGTAAAAGAATATGTTCGTGTTGTCATTGATTGACAATATATAAATCTACATATTATTACACCCACATATTGCAAATTTCATTCATAATAATTACGATATTGCGAGAATTATTGTGTCACATGGATTCTCTGTAGTTTATTTCATGTTGTGATTTAGATTAACGTAATTCTTGAATCAAAATAATTATATGTGACAACATAAAAACAAAGTGAAAAAATAAATTCAATTAACAAACAATAATTATGATATTTCAATGTATACCAATTTTCAAATCAAAATAACTATTGACATGCATTTAGTTTAGTGTCTGAAAGGCATTACCCCTAACTCTCAGTCCCGGAATTCTACTAAAGCAGTAAATTTGCTCTTTTACGGCCTTTACTGCTGCATTGCACAGATAATTTATTCTGCAACTCACTCATTACTTTACACAGATATTGATGGAAGTAACTACATACCTATTCATCCCAACACAAAACTTAAAAATGGCTTAATCTGACCAAAACTTCGAAATGTCATCCTCTTTTTTCCGCAACTAATGCATTATTCACAAATATTATACCTATTAGAGCTTAGATTACGATTCAGGGTTGTGACTACATTTATCTCCTCCACTTTGAGGATAGTAGGTATATCGAGTATCCAAGAAAAACATCAGAATGAATTATTTTTTTAAAGAAAGAAGAACTTTTGTGTGCGTAATTATTAACTAAAATCATAAACATAAATTTATTATATTAACGTATAAATTTTTTATATTCATTTCTGGACTAATCAATTTTACAATAAACCAGAAACGTGAAACAAAGGAATTAATTGAAACTTTCATCAATACACAGTATTTTTTAACCTCTAATTAATTGTGGAAGCATTGGGTCAAAATCAGTTTCACTTTCTTTTATTCCGTGTGTTGAATATGTTAGTTGCATTTCATTTACCCTTTAATGTAACCAATTGTTAAAATTAAATTGTTAAAATAGCATAATGGTCTTCACGTCTCACATTTTAAGAAATAAAACAAAGTTTTAATATAAAAAATTCCTAGTGTAAATTCTCATCGACAATGCCAACAAATTAGAAAATAAACAAATTGCCAATCACGAATCCGGTACAGAACAATAACGCATTTATAGATACAAACGACAATTTTTATGCTTTATTTCGTATTGCTTTTTGAAAAATTATATAATTCCCACTACCTATATTTGAAAATACCCCAACATAATACAAAATATATATTTTACAAAGAAAAAAACGATCATCAATCCTTTGTTTGGTAAAAAAAACTTTTATGAAATGTCCCTTCTATCTCTTTTTGTCTTTTGTGACTTTGTTTCATTGCTATTTGGTTCTACAACAATTCATTAAATAAAAATTGTTGTCAAAAATTCTCTGAAAATGAACACACGGATCATTGTTGATGTTAAAATACTATTTTTAATAGAATAGTAACAATCGGTTTACAACTGTAGGTATAAATGGCAAAATATTTTTATCATATATCATGAGAGAAATTTGTCAAATTGGATGTACACTCTTTCCGTATGTAGTCAATCTTTCATGGCAAGAAGTTTGTCGCTTCTTATTTATGCCTCCGAACAGAAAAAGGGCCCCGCCCCCATAATACGTTTCCCCGGGGAACTGGCAACTCCACGTACCTTGAAGGGCGCATTGGGAACGTAGAGCGGCGGATCCTTGGCTGATCCTGCCAACTTCTCGTTAACTGCGGGAATCCCCTCGTCGGCGTCGCACACACTGTATCGTCCCACGATCGCGTCGGCGGGTTTGGCCTCATACCCCGACGGCTTGCCAACGTGGAAGCCCTTCGCCTTAACCCAGAACCGAAACTTGGAGTTATCTGCGCTGACGATCTCCTCCCCGCGGAGGGTGCGCAAGATCCGCGCGTACTTCTTCAGCGTGATAGTCTTTGTCTTGGCCAAATCGCCGTACGTCTGGATGACCCAGGGCTGGTAGGTGGCCAGCATGTCGTCCTTGTTGTCCACGGAGAGGCGCTGCCTTTTGACGTTGTTGTTCTGCTCAGCGCGGCTTTTAGGCGCGGGCGTAGGCGTCTTGCGTTTGGGCGCCTTCTTGGGGCGGGACTCCTCCTGGGCCATCTTACGGCGCACTCCACGGTCGGCGAGCATCGCAGTGGCCATGTCCAAGCACTCGGTTTACAAACACAAAGAGTTCAGAGAGCGGGAGCTGCGCCCATAGCGCATCAAAACTTACGAAGTTACGAACGCTCGCGCGGATCGAGTGAGCTGCGAGTCAACAGTTACTACGATAAGATCGGGACGCCGGGCTATCCCGTACTGGTGCGTCTCTGTGAAGCACCGACATGGTCGCGGGACCCTCTGCCGGCTATCCCCACCACCGCACACACCGGCCCGTGCAGGGATCGCAGTAGGCGCCGCTAAGCGGTGTGGTCTCGCGCGCTGTCGATGTGAAATAAAATAAAAGGTCACTCCGTATTAAGAATTAGACGAATTGCGTAACGGTTTTTTACTGCACTGGTTTAGAGGGATGAAATTTCGCAGGTGATGCGATTACAATTCCATTTAAGGCGGTCTTAAGCTTACCGATAGAATTACAATGTCGGTACTATCACATTTTTGCTTTTCGTTGTTTGTGTTAGCGGCACGAATTTTTGGTTCATGTTCAAGGTTTTGTAGTAAAGGACTGAGGAGAACATCAATACATGACAAAACTACTCCAATAAATAAATACAATTAGTTATGTTCTCATCATAGGCGCCGACTATATGAGTGCTTCAGTGCACCTGACACAAGAATCTGTCGGATGCTGGCACCCGACATCACGCCACTGAGCCACAGTTTTGAATTTCATGGTATTGCATTTAAAATAACATAAAATAAATGGTATTTACTACAAGTATCATCTTTTTTTACTCACAAATCTAAATACATATTCTATTTTCCATTATAATTTACACATATTCATTCACAAATCAAAACATCAAACAATTTTTTAAAATCAGTATTTACTGTAACAAATGAAGTTTAGTGGAGGCTGAAGATTAAGCCCATAAAGAGAATGGGAAAACGCGAATAAATATTTTTGCAAAGTTTATTAGAATATAATAATTATACAAACGGGCAGCTCTAGTAGCTTCAGTACGAAAAGTACCTGCTGATCAGCAGGTATAAGGAATCCGGGTCCTGTCATTGCTAGAATTTTTCTATTTCTAATATACCTACATATTATTAATATGCAGTATTAAAAAAATAAATAAAAAAATGACGGGATCATCATGATGCAACAAAAAATAGTACGTAAACATATAGGAAACTTAATTTTCTTACTTTAGTACCAAAATGTAAAAAGCTGTCAAATCTCAAAAAAAGACGCAGGTTATATCGTGTTCTTGATTCACACCACTATATATCCCCATCAGCGAATAATAAAAAAAATGTACAATGTATGTCAATTTTTTGTCAAAATTTTTATTTGCGTAGGTCCATTCAAAAAATCCCAGCTCTGGAATCATTTTGGATATTTTTTTTTGCATGTAATAATCAAAATGAGTTCCAAAAAATCTTCTAAGGTATAGTTCAAAACTATCCTATCAACTGTTACATTTCAAGGCTACTATTATTTTTAGAAAATGGTGGCATTTTTTCCAAAGCACCTTTTGCAAAAACGCTTTTTCTTAATTTTAATCAGCATGTAAAATTTGATCATATCGTGTGATAACATCGTTGTAATCAGGATCAAAAAGACTTTTCAAAAATACATAAATCAAATATGGCGTTCATAAGAAAATCCAAATTTGAGTGTTGTAACTCTAATATCAAGAGCGCCTTGAAAAATACGATGACAGATTTAGATTCCTTGTAAAAAAGTGCCTTAGGAACGTCCAAGTTAAAAACGTCTGGGTCTTTTAGTTTTTGCTTGAAAAAATAAAAACGAAAATTACAAATTTCCGTTTTTTCCAATAATTCAAAAACTAAAAATGACACATTAAATTTTCTTTCAGATTATTATTGTTCAGCATAAAAATGCGCAACTTTGCCCTAATTTAACCGACCTCGTATCTCTTATAATAACTAAGATCCCCATAGTAGAGCTCGAAAAAACAACACCCTGTATACGTATCACATATGTTTAAAGCTATATAAACAGATCACAAACTTATTAGTTCGTTACTTTCTGACATGTTGTCTTATTATAATACTAAAAAATCTAGTTTTTTACATTGTTCGCTTTTACCAACTCTTTTTCTTGTCTCTAAACTACAAGTTTGTGTTTATTTATGGGTGTTACGAGTATACAAGCTATCTTAGGGGTAATAATGAGCCTAAAAAAGTTTTAGAAGCCACCAACATTATACATTTCAAAGATAATGTAGATATTGGAATATTTAGTTTTAATTAATTAAAGATATAGTAATAGTATTTTACACTTTTAACAAAGTTTATACGTTTATACTCGTCTATTTGGATCTCCAGCCTGCAAGACACCTTTTAAACATTTTTCATAAAAGAGAATCAAGTTCGGTTTTTTCGCCGTGATAAACATTTTAGTAAATCTCACCAAATTCACTAAGGTTTGAATACGGATAACTAGATTTGACTTTTTATAAATTAAAGTTAATTACTGAAGTCACTATGTTTATTTTATTAAAATTAAGTATTTGAAGATCCACAATATCTTTGAAATGTAAAATTGGTTCCTTAAAAAAAAAATTTCAAGCTCATATTACTTGTGAAACAGCCTGTATATACGAGTATGTATACAGGGCGCCTAGTACTACCTGCATACTACCATCTACGTTCATTGTTAAAAATAATTGATAAGGAACCCAATATAAAAACCAAAACTATAAGTTTGGTGGGCCCATATACCTACGTGCTGGAAAAGTTGTAACAAGACTACATTAGATACACTGATACACATACCAGGTGAATAAAAAGTATGGAACCAAGCGTTTTTTTCGTAAACTAAGCACTTTACGAAAAAATAATTAGTGTAGCGTAAAGTACAACTGAAATGTGACCATTTATCAAAAATAACATTTTTCGAAATTTCTTTTAGTTATCGAGTTTTGGAAAATATTTTTTTTTAAACGGCAACCCGTCATGATAATTTTTTTAATTGAAGATTATAATCTAAAAATGACCTCTAATTAAATAAAATTGTTTTTTAGTCAGTACTTTTTTTTAAATAAATTGTTAAAGTTTCGTTCCGAGCTCATCACGAAGATCTTCCGAACGTAACCGAAGGGGTTGTTTCATGCATTTGGTCTTTGGAGATCCCGTTTTTTTGTGCAGGTGCTTTGGGGTGGTTTCGGATGGATCGAAAAATCTTAAAACATCTCGTTTTCTTATATTTTTAGTACATTCGAAACCACCCCAAAGCACCTGCATAGAAATCAGGGCTCTCCTATGATGAAATGCATGAAACAACCACTTTGGTTAAGTTCGGAAAACCTTCGTAATAAGCTCGGAACGCAACTTTAAAAATTTATTTAAAAAAAAGTACTGGCTAAAAGACAATTTTATTTAATTAGAAGTCATTTTTAGATCATAATTAAAAAAATGATCATGGTGGGTTGCCATTAAAATTTGTTTTTTCCAAAACTAAAAGAAATTTCGAAAAAATGTTATTCTTGATAAATGGTCACATTTTAATTGTACTTTACGCTACACTAATTATTTTTTTCGTAAAGTGCTTAGTTTAATTATCTGCAAGTATGTAGTAGGTATTAAAGGATATTTTTATCTTATTATAATCTTACTCGTACTAATAGATCTATCCCACAAAAAATATTCCGCTCTTTATTTCAATTAGTATTTCTTAATTTTTTACTTCTTTTTAGTTATGCCGTTTGTCAAATGTATTTCTTACTATGCCAGTAAGTAAATGTTAGCAAAACTATTTTGAAGTGGAGTGTAATAAATAGTTGCTACAGCGGTTGTTTTAGCATGGTGGTTAATTTAATATTGTGAAAAAACGCATGATCTAAAATAGAAACAATTTAGTAAAAATGTAGCATCGGAATATCTAAATACTACCTTGAGAAATTTTGTTTTGAATTACAAACGGTAAAAAAGGTAAAAATTTAATTTAGTGAAAAATTTTGACAATCAGATTATTGCAACATGAGAAATACTATGCTAGTAAATAAGTAAAAATTGGAAAAAAATTGTACCTAAGAGAAGTTAGAAGAAGAGGGTTCAAAAATAATGAGAAAACATATGGATTTTTTGTCAAGAAGAGCTCAGTCCATATAAATACTCATTAATTTATGTCTACCATTTTGGTATAGAACAAAATAAAAAAATACTATACGTAATAACTGTTTCATTAATTGCTTTCTGGAAAATCATGAAACCTCCTTGATGTCATTTTATCGCATTTGATTGCAGTTTTTACTCAACCCATTTGCCCCGTATCACCTTACAAACCCAGACCCGCTTTTAAAAATCCCAACCCGTCATCAACGATCGATTTTTCTTTGCCTCTGCGACCATATGGCATTTGAGCGGGTGTCGAACTGTGCGCGCTGATTGTCGGATTTACGGCTAAAGAGCCGGTTGTCGGCTGCACTTAGCTAATTGTGGAGAATACACAGAAAGACGGCTCGGCCGTGCCCCACTAAGCAGATGGTCGCCACTGTCACCGCTCTCTTCCTACCCGCTCTGCCCCCGCTGACCCGCCCGCCGCAGGATGTAATTAAGTGCCCCTCACCCATGCATCCGACTAGGAGGCGAGATCCAATCTACGGAATTAATTTTATCACCGGCCGATTCGTTTTCATCTAGCTCTACGGCCTCTATTCATGCCGACGACTTCACCCCTTACATATGCATGCGCTTTTGTTCACAAACCGATCAGTTTTTTTTCGAAAAGGCGCACCTGAAACAACACGCTGAAAATCTGCGAAAATTACAGCAAAGTGGCGTAATTAAAAGAAAATAAGAATTGCACAATGAAAAAACAAGGTCTCTTCCTTTCCAAAACCAAAAATGTCACTGAAAAAAAAGAGCTAGGCAATTAGACTACCCTAGAAATATAAATTCCAAATTTTTTACACAAAATTCGATATTTTGATACCTATGTGAGTCTGTTTTGAAAATTGTCATTTTATTTATGCGCTACAATTAGAACTGTAAACTGTAAATTAACTCTTCAGTACTCTTTGTATCTGTGTTTGCTATTAATTAACACGACGCCACTGTTCTTCTTATTCCATTTTTGCTATCAGTTTTTTAACGTGATAAGCTCTCTCAGTGTTGTTTGTAATGAGCGGGGTTGCAGTATAATTTTCTATTAATCTGGCACCCTATTATGATGTCCGGTCGCTTGTCCGGGCCCTTATGTTTCAAACAATGGAGTGGTTCTTCGGGGGGAGGACAAAGTCCGGCACGGTTCTTGGATGCTGAGACTGGACCAGTTCCGGTGAATTAATCTTGCGCCGCAGTAACGGTCATTGATTATGTGCTATGCGCGGGCCTCTAACGGATTCTGATATCCGGATCCGGCCATCGAAGGTGAACTTGCTCGTTTTTTTGGCCATTCGAATTAGTAATTTACGCACGAAAACAAGACGATTGCAAAAAATCCCAAATTTCAGGCAATTATGACAAGCAAAACACTAAACCAAAAAATAACGTTAACTAGTTTTTGGATGCTATCGCGCGAATTTCTTAATTGGTCTGCACGAAGAACTAATACGGTGTGTTTTTCGGTATGAGTAAGAGTGCAAGTCAAGCGAGAGCGCTTTTCTAATTAGTCGGTATTATCAGGAGTCCGTTGCAGGGCGAACAATCGTCGGCGCTTTTCGTTGTTTTTTTTCTTTCTCTTCGAGCTGCGCTGCCTGCGACCCGCTTTCCCGTTATAAGAAGACACGGTTCACAGATATTCACGAGTAAAAAGCTCAACTGGAAATATCTGCGGCAAATCTCCAGCAGTGTAATTTGCTAGACGGAGATGGAGATCAAATGGCATCTCGAGACCATAGGCGGAGGAAAGCACTGCGCTAAACAAACACGCAAAAATATTAGAAAATCTTTAATTTTGTCATATCCACTAGTTCCTTCTAAATTATCTGATGCAAGTACTAAAAATCGCAGTAATGACCCCGAAATAATGAATTTAATTTGAATGTGGCGCCAAGAGCGCTGTTGCGGTTCGGCCTGAGTACATTTAATCCTTCGCTGGGTGACACAAGAGGGGTGGTGTATACGTATAGCGCGGGTTGTGTACGCCGCTGTGTATGCCGTGGTGGGCCTCAAGAGCCGGTCTGCTACCTAATTAGCGGGATCCTCTGATCTGCGATCTCACGGCCGCCGCTGTTAGCGGCTGTCGCGACAGACCGCGCCTCGTCTACACTTGACGCGACTATCCCATCCTGAAGATCAGCAGCGAGTCCCAAGCGTCACCTGCCGCCGCCACTGCACCGTTTCATAGACGACGTCATTAGTAAGCTAACGAGACCGCAAAAATAATGCCCCGGTAATTATCAATTAGGGTGCTCGCAAATTAGTAAGCCACACTGTTTGTTTTTAATACACGCCATCCGATCGACATCTGCACATGTTCGGTGCGTCGCTGTCGCCTTTACCAGGAACAGGAGGATATTCCCTGATATTACGGTTAGCGGCTAATTAAAGCAAACAACGTTATTATTAATTTGACGATAGCAATTTGCACCGGGGAACAAAAGGTCGCAACACTTTTAAGGTTGGCACATTTTCGGAATAGAGACTGGAATGAAGTTGCTAAAATACCAAACATTACGAAGCGATGAAAACCTTAGGTCTTATTACTTCAACAAATTAAACCAGAAGTTGGTAAACTCAAATTGCATCGATTTTAAGTATCTAAACATTTGGAATGTGAATACACGTACCTACACATCACGATTATTTAGGCTTACTTAGTGTTTACGGTCTTGAGGTTGAAATTTAAATGAGATGATATTCATGGTAGAAGAAAACTAATACGCTATATAAAACAAAAATTCACGTTGTTAAAGGACATTATTCATTTTACACTATTTGTTTGAGAACTGCTGCTTCGGCTGCAACAATTAGTCATTAGTCTCATTACCTTGTGTTTCACCGTAAATCATAATCACGACAACCAATTTATTAGTTTAATATTTTGCCTTACATGTTTATAAATTTGGAGAAAAATTAAGAAAAACGAATCAAACCTATTGGAAACCATTCGCTGAAAGACATTAAACAGAAGATCTTGGAATTTTGATAAAAACTAAAACAAAAGCAAATCAAATGATGACAGTGACAAAACTATAAAGTGACTTTTCTCTTTCATTGTCATGGATACGATTTTTTTATCTGTTGCATCAATACAATTTTATCTGAACAAGGAAATAATTCCAGTGACCCTCAAACCGTGTACCAATAATTTGGAGTTAAATAACATTCTTGATAATAACAATTGTGTTAGTTTTTTTTCTCGGTTAGAGTATTTCTGTACTCTTCTATTACTAGGTCAATTTTCAACTCCAAGACTGTAAACACCCTGTATAACTGTTATCAAAATTGTCCGGTTTGACAATTTAAAGTTCAATATTTTGTTAATGAATTTGGAAAAGAAAAATATTTAATTGAAATAACTTCTATACATGATAAAATTCCTTCATTTTTTCTAATGGTAAATAATCGTGAAAATTACGTTTCAATTATTTCAGATTATTGGTAAAAAATAAGGTTTATTTGTTTCTGTCTACAGGGTGATTCTTAAATAGACCGACAAAATTTTATCACAGCTTCACAACGATAAATGGAGGCAAACTGTACAATTTTTAGGTGTATATCTTTTAGGGGCAAAACCCCCTTAATCCGTGCCACTTACGGCGTTTATGAATTGTTGCAATAATCAAGTACATTTTTATCAAATTAATACCATGGTTTCCACTACCTGTGCTAGTACTATTTACTATTTAACACATCAGTGGCGTACGCTTTACTTCGAAAATCACTTAAATAAATGTTATTTGGAGAACGGTTAAACAAAGAATTTTTTAAATATTTTTTCCAGTATGTTCTCATTTGATACCACCAAGGATAAAATTTTGTCGGTCTATTTAAGAATCATCCTGTATAGTTGTAGTTACTTTTTACAATTTTTTTTACAATATTTACTATACAGACCTATGTCCGGAAATGCTTCCTGTGGGAGTTAGAGCTTCCTGAAGACACAAAAAAGTATATTTTTTAATTATCTCAGAAATTGGTAGACATAGATTTATAAAAGTTTGCATCTGAAGTAATTTCTTGGTGTTGAAACTGTATGGAGTGTGAAAAATCGTGTACACTAATTAAGGGAGCGGAGGTATTAGGGTTAATCTATTTAAAGCGAAAAATTTTGATTTGGAAGAGGTTTTTTGATAATATATTTTGTTTGTCACATTCGCATTTATTGGCTAAGTTCCTTCAGAAAATGTTTGTGTCATATTTTTGTATGACGTACCGTTTTTGAGAAAAAAGTTTTCACATACAGGCTGTTCGGTCCAAGTCGCCCCGGCCGATAACACCTAAACTTACTTTTTTTTTTAACTATTTTTCAAATAATATTATTCATTCCGGGCTTTCTTAGTAAATGCATCAATTTTTTGCTACCAAATTTTTCAAATGGAACACTTATGTTTTTTTTGCTCGAAACAATAATAATTGGCATGAATACGGTAAACCACTATTTATTACATTTTACTTTATACAGGGTGCGCCAGAACTCGCGCCCCAGAGAAAAATGCCATCCATGTAACATAAGATACCAGGAACATGAAAAAAATGTTAAAAAAACTTTGACATTTATTTTTTGACATTTGACATTTTTTTATGTCTATTTAATAACTCTGATGATCTTGTATATGTTTTTTTATAATTATTTAGTAAAGGTACAAAAATTTTGCCAATAAAAAACACAAATAATCTTAAACAGCGTTACAATTTAGGATACATCTTCCTTGTTTCCACTTTTAATAGCCTGTAGCAAAAAATTTGGAAAATTATTTTTCCAACAGAAATAAATAGAGTCAATGAGCAAAATTTAAAACTCTTATTACTTCGAAATTTTAATAGATAGAATTTTTTAACATTTTTTCCATGCTCCTGGTATCTTACCTTACATGGCATTTTTCTCTGTGGCGCGAGTTCTGGCGCACCCTGTATAATGCACTCAGAAAACAATTTAAGTTTTAGAATTTCATTAGTAAATTTTGTAACGTAGGCGAATTTTACTTGTCAAGGTATTCATGCATGGATACCGTTTAACTGTTAGTTTGACAAAGCTTAATTTGTCAATAAATCTTATTGAGATCTCTAATAATGAATGATATTAATTACGATGAATTGGTAGATCAGCTTGAAGTGTTTTTCAAGTGCAGTAAAAATGGAGCGGAAGCTGAAAGACAGTTTAGAGAAAATAGAGTTCACCCAAATCGTTGGAAGTTTAGTTGAATTGAAAAACAACTAAGACGAACAGGTTCGCTTCTTAAAACTAAAAAATCTGTGGTCTGATGAAAAGACTTTCACTAATAGTGAAATGTTTAACAGATTAATTCATTATTATTGGTCCGAAAATAATCCTCATCTCGTCAGAAAACAAAATCATCAAAAGCGATTTAAAGTAAACGTTTGGTGTGGTATTTTAGAAAATCGTTTGATAGAACCTTACTTTTTCGATGGTAATTTTAGTGCCCATAYATATCATGAATTCCTCACTCAAGACTTATTAGAACATTTAGAGAACACGTTCCTGCAATCCAATATGTACAAATGAATTTCCAATAAGATGGTGCACCGCTGCACAATGCTAGGATTAACACAAATTTTTTAAATAATACTTTTGGACAGCAGTGGATTGGAACACGTGGACCCGTTAGATGGCCTACGAGATCAACTCTAGATTTTTTTTTATTGGGTTATGTTGGTGATCAGGTTTATCTTCCAAATGCTCCCAAAAATATTCAAGAGCTAAAAGACAGAATAACAAACGCTTGTGCAAACATTCATGAAGATTATTTACTGCGGGTAGTTACAAGTGTACGACAACGATGCCATTTATGTATTGAAAATAACGAATTTCAGTTTAAACATTTATTGTAAATTGTCATTTTCTTTTTTAAATTTCACATAGTGTTTGTTATCTTTCTCTTAGAATCGGTTTAATCATTAGAAATAGCATGATGATGAGAAAGTTCTCTGGCAACTCTTGGATATTCTTCGAGACTGATGACCAAACATTAAGATTCTTTTTTCTTGTTTTTCACTAACAAAGATTGGGTTTTTTCTTATAAGAAATGGTCATGTTGGTCGTTTTTCAATTCGACTGAATTTTCAACGATTTTGGTGAATTCTATTTGGATATTTTTCTCTACACTATTGACTTTTTTTAAGCCTTTGCTTCGTTTTTATTGCATTTGAAAAATATTTCAAACTTGTCTACCAATTGTCAAAAACTTACAAATTAGATTTGTCAAACCAACAATTAAACTGTATCCAAGCATTTTTTTATTCACACCTTTCCTTTAAAATTAAAAATGAGGCTACGCGACCAATTTCCTTATAAAAATCTAAGATTTAAGATGTTTTCTGATTGTATTGTGTTAAACAAAATGTAATAAACTGTGGTTACTGTATTTTTTATGTCAATTATTATTGTTTCGAAGAAAAAAAAACCATAGGTGTTCCATTTGAAAAACTAAATTTGGTGGCATTTCCGGCAACATCGGATGTGCTAAAAAAATTTGCTACATTTATTAAGAAAGCCAAGAATGAATAATATTACTTAAATATTTTCTTCCTGAAAAAAGAAGTAAGTTGAGTTGTTATCAGCCTTGGACCGAACACCCTGTATAAGATTAAATTATCGCTCTAGCTCCTTCAGGAAACATTTTTGAACATATATAGTTCATAAGAACTATTTTTCTTACTTTTCCAAGGAAACTATATGTACCTCCCAAAATCTTTAACGTATTTTTCCGGACACCTGTATACCAAGTATACGAATTTATTAAATTACGAGTTAAATAGTTTACATTAAAAATAAATAGGTAAACAGTGCAACTTCACATTTCTAAACATTTACTTATAAGTTTTTGCCATCTCAGTAAAAAGCAAGCTGCAAATGTTTCAGTAAAGTAACCTCACATTGAAACTCGTCGTACTCGAAAAACAACCACAAGTCGACGTCTCTCGCTTTTAAAAGTGGCTGTTAATTTCCGTGAAGAAGCAGAAAAAATATCGATTAACTAAATCGTTGCGCTTTTTCGCGTCCCCCGAACCGTACATACATTTCAATTACTTACCTAAAAATTAAACACGGCATATATTTGAAATTTAGCGATATGAATTAAGAGGAACTCTTAATAAATTAAGATGTAGCAGTTTTAAACACCTGGAAATGTTTACTGCTGGGACATATTGGCTTGATTTCATTAACTTCCTCACCGACGCGAGTCTATTACCACTCCCCGAACTCCCGAATTGTCCGCATTTTTTCGTGATGTGCGATAACACATAATTGCCAACAAAGCGGGTAGTCGGGAAACGGTTAAAAACGCAAAACAAGGTCGCAGCATGTGAATAGATCCGGGGCGTCATCGGTTGATAAATCGTGGCTGACGAGCGTCGTGTTTAAGGTCGCAGATCGCTTGTGCGCTCTGCAAACAGGTTGAGTCCGAAATACTACAACGTCGGGATGCTGGGGTAGTTCCAGATAGAAAGGGTTGATAGGTCAGAGGTCGCTACTGGACCGCTGAAGCTGGATACGCCACGAACGTCATCCAACTAGACGTTGTAACGGTTTAATCCAACAGGTTTATGTTTATGGATTTTCTCCGGTTCACTTCTGGTTATTCCGACGTTAACAAGGCTCCACTGGAACTATAATAATAAAAAAACGCTTCGCTATCAACGTCTGCATCGATATGGGGGATGAAAGCGCGGAATCCTCTAAAAACTTAAAGAAAAATAAAACACAATGCCACTGACAGGGACTATCATGAATTCCGAAATAAGTGCAATCTTTATTTCATTTTTTGTTTGGTTTACATTCATTTTATCGTATCGATACTCTTAAACTTCGCTATCTGCTCCCCCATGTGATGAAGAATGCTGGCCGCCCCGTCCATTTGTCCTTCCACTTTGACAATTTTACTGCACTCTTTAATATAAAATTGCAGATCGTCGTCGTCGATTTTGGTCGCTGTCATCGTGTACTTGTTCGTAAACTGGGCCAACTTTGAGAATACGGAACTGAACGCTTCATCTAAGTCGAACAGTTCTAAAGGAGGAGGCGGCAACTCGCGGAATGATGGGGGAAATACCTGCAAGTTAGTTTGACGTTAGACAAGGACGGACCCTCTTCGGCGACTAAGTACACCCGACACCCACGCTTCGGCGACTTAACCAAATCAAACAAGAGAGTTGTTGCAAGAATTAATGACGAGGACTGAGAAAGGAAAGTTATAAGAAAGTGATTATGTGAAATGTTTAACAAAATAATTTTTCGGAACCTTGCTGAAGAAGTCGCACAGTCGCATCAACCCGCCAACAACAAAATGTTATAAGCAAGTTATACTAATTAATCGTTAAGCTGACGATTGATGCATGTATTTAATCATAGAATAGATACGAAATAAATATGTTGTTACGATATGTGTGTTTTGCTTAGGGCGTATTATTTTGAATGAATAATGGACACACAAATACACAAGTTTTGTTTAAAAAATATAAATTTTGATCATTAATACACCTGTCCTAGAACTCGAAAGTCAGTGAATAATTATAAGATTTATAAGTTATAAGCTTTGTTTTAGAAACTATCGGAATTAAAAAAAAATAATTAAACTTTGTCATAAGCTTTTATAAGTATAAAATTAAGAATTAAAATTATTAAAAACAAATTTCAAAATTACTAAAATAAAGATGAGTACATTTTTTGTAACTACTTTATAAAATTTGATGGTTGAAAATTGAGATTTATCCTGACAGCAATGTTTTGCGTTGCATCATCATCTACTAGTGAACAAAGCAAAAACAATATTTATCTATATTCGAAAGACGTCGAAAGACATTTTATTAGAAAGTAGATACTTATTGGATTTTTTTGATTTTAGTGAATTACGCCAGTTAATTACATCATCGATGTGGTGACGAAAATTAATAGAACAGTTCGAAAAAGTTAAATGTGTTTTTCTCATTATTATGACATGCGGTGTTGGCCATGCCTGTGACCTAATCAAATTAATGAGTATTCAGTTTCACGTACCGCCGCCTGGAGGGGCGGCAGTGGCGCTTCAAACTTAGGCGTAATGATCTTGAGGGGCTGATGTTTCACTCCCAATTCGTCGTAGAGTTTGAGCGCTTCGGGAACTGCAAAACAAAGAGTCGTGTTGTACATTAAATTGTAAATAATAATATCGCTCGAACATTGCGAGCCGAGCATAGAGAATTACCCAAGTTTGTATTCATTGAGTATGTTTTATGGTCAAAAAGTTGGGTGTAATCTATGGAAACAGTATGACTTATCGCGTCGGTCAGACAAAGCTTGGGCCGTTCGGCCAACTCCGCCGTGTCTGGCACACTATGCTGGTCGGAAATCTGAAACAGGGGGCGTCAAAACATCACTCAGATATAGGCCTCATCACCCCTGCAGTTTTATCTCAAAGATGGAACTTACGTCGATGTCATCGTGATCCGAGGGGGCAAACCTGACGCTGTGCGAATTTGTGAGAAAGTCGAAGAGAAGTTCTCTGAACTTTTCGTTGGCTTCCTGGTCGATGTACTTATCGGCGAACATGTGACCGGAGCCCACGGCCACCAAACGGCCCCCTAGAAACTGAGTGAGAATGCCGCCCATGCCTCTGCCCGCACTCACCGCTGCTCGGGTCGTAATATAAAGCACCCAGGGGGCGATCCACGGGGAAAGATGCAGATCCACTTGTGAAAGCCACCACACTGGGTTTGCTAACGTTCATCGTGCAACCGAAAGGATATACGAGATTTATGTTAACTTTATCCCTATTTAGAGAGGTATTTATGGAGCTGTCGCCGATAAAACACTCCTTGGGGTGAAAATATTTGTAATAGTGAGTGCGTATCAAGGAATCTGAAACGTTTACAGTAAATTTTCAAAAGTGTCGCGTTTTTCTTTATAGGTATGGCGCAAATACAAAATATAAAAGTTCAAACAAAACACACCCATATTTGGAATTATCCCGAATTCTTCTAAGAGTATGTTGGTATTACTGGCATCCTCGTGGTTACTCTCAGCCAGTAGCACCAAAATTCGGCCTCCATCTTTGATAAATGATTTTAAACAATTCAGTTCGGTCTCTTCGAAAGGTTGCTGGCATCCTGGCAAAATCAGTAAAGTACAATTCTGTAACAACTGCGAACTTATCTCTTCTTTATTTCTACAAATTTGTTTAGAAAAACTCCTAAATTCTTATTTATTACTTACATTATCATTTTCCAATAAATTTTTAGCTTTCGCTGAAAAGCTTTGTAATTTTCATTGAGTTTAAACAATTCTTTTTTTGAATTGTTGAAAATGATTGTGTTTTTGTTGTCGGTAGATGGATTCTGTGGAAAAATAAGAAGTCGTTTGTGTTTTATAACAGATTCTACGTACCTCGACCGGTGCCATTTTCATATTTGTTTACTTCGACGGAGACGTCGGTCGCTAAGCAACGTTGATGTACAGGTCAAAATAATCAATTCATGTGTTTTGAAAATTTATTGAAAAAAATTTTTAGTTACATGTATTGGTTTATCGGATGTTTTTGTGGTCTTTCAAGTTTGTACCTACAATGTACTGTGATATTTGTAATAATTAGGAAACATAATATTTTTTCGAATTATAATAGACGGCGACATCTCGTGATAATAAGCCAAACGACGCATAATAACGTTCTACAGGTGTCTGCTATAAAACTAACTGACTTCTTAGTTAAAAGATGGGGCTGTCCAACAATTATTTTTAAATATTTTATGTATATTGTTTATTTTCAAAATAAAATGCAGATTACATCAGTACATGATCATTAAATTTAAATTCTTGTCGCAGAGTACCATCAAAAATGGCTTCAGCCGTAACAATTTTAATCTTCGGATTCTGTTTCACGATCTTATTACATTTACTCTTATTCTCTTCACATGACACAATATATAAATTATCAGAATCAGCTTTTGCTAAACTTCTTAAACATTTGCCTCCACATGCTTCAATGGCGCCTAAAAAAGAACAAATATCATAGCCAAAAAGACAAATATTTGAATTACAAACCCTTCAATACATCTGCTGCATTATTCACAATCAACTGGAATGAATGGTTCTCTAATAATTTCTTCTTGCTACTGCGATTTAACGATTCGCGTAACGAAAATTTCCATTTCTTCTCGGCTTCTTTGTCTTCAAGAATATAATCCCAAGGATCTACAAAAACAAGCTTCAAGTTGAATAGTCCTATATGCGTGAATGGAACATACCGACAAATACAGATGCTTTTTTGCATGCATGTAACCATTGTGGCGAACAAATGGGTTTGCTTTGAGCCACTGCACAGAGCAGTTTTTGTGAACGCTTAACATTTTCCGTGACCAGCACGGTGCAGGCGTCAACTGTTTCCACAATACTACCGCCTTAAATCAAATGATGAATTAAAAGAATACAATAAAATTGCACAACTCGCATACCTAAATGACGAATTAAAGATTCTAACTCAGGATTATCCATCATTGTAAACACTACTTTAGGTTTTAACTGCCTTTTGGATCTCTGTGGACTTCCTGATGTTGTTGGTGAAGAGGTTTCGATTAAGTTCTGTTTAGTTATAGTTTTATTTTTTTTCTCTTGTTCTTCTTCCTCCCTCTTCAATCGTCTACTATTTGCACTCAAACGTCTTCCCCTCTTTGTTGGCTCTTTAACTGTTTGATCTTGACTACTTGAAGTTGACGAGATACTCATTACATCGTCCTCTTTTTTTATTTTTACTCCTCTAGTAGTCATTTTGGATAGTTTTGACGTTTTCTTCGTAGCAGATTCATCAAATTTAGGGCTTTTGACATCAACAGCTTGTCCCCGATTACTTGAAGATGACGAGATACTGACAACATCATCCTCTTTTCCCAATCTCCCGCTTCTAGTAGTCATTTTTGAAGATTCAGCTTTTTCCTTCTTAATAGATTCGTCAGATTTATGCCTTTTGTTATCAACTGTTTGCTCCTGATTACTGGAAGTTGATGAAATACTCACTACATCTTCGTCTTTTTCTACTTTTCCTCTCCTTGTATTCATTCTTGATGTTGCAGGAAGCTTCTTTATAGCAGATTCTTCACATTTCGGAATTTTGGTTTCAAAAGCGTCTTCTGAATCATGTGTTCCTCTACGAACTCGTTTCCTTGGAGTACTTGTAGCAGGTTGAACTTTAAGATTTTTATTGAGAGGTGATTCTCTACCTTCCGCAGTATTGGTAGTTACTTTCTTTCTCAATTTATTAGATGTTTCTGTAGAGGTGAGAGTTTCTTCGTTTTTCCTCTTTCTTGTTATTGTTTTTTGTTCATCACTATTACTACTTTGAGATTCATTACACTGTTCTCTCCCACCTTTTCTTTTTCGACCTTTAGGAGTAATTCCTATAACATCCTCCTTGTCATCACCTTTAGCCTCCACAAGAGTTAATTTTTCATTACTTAAATCGTCTTTCTTTTTGGGCCTACCCTTTTTTTTACTTTCTTTCACCACATCATTAGTCGAGTTGCTAAAGGCACTATTATTTTGCTTCAATATATTTTTAGTATGATCGTCCTCTTTTGCCTTTTTTGCATCTACAATTCCAGGTTCAGTCAATGACACATCAGCTTTATTTTCAATATTGTCCTGTTCATTGTTTTTCGCTTCATCCGCATCTGGAGTATTTAGTGCTTGTTTTCTCCTTCCACTTCTAGTCATAATAGAATCCTTGTCAAAATTAATTTTTTCTTTGTTTCTACATTCCTCTGCTTCATCATCTTTTATTGATAAGTCCTGTTTACTTTTTCCTCCCTTCCCACTTTTCCCACTATTATCTTCCTTACTTTGACTTGCTTGTGAAGAGCTACTAATCGATTCTGTATCAAAACCAGATGTGGCTTCTTCCAACATTTTCTTCTCAATTGGTTCTTTTCCAATCAAAAACTTATTCCTCGTATAAGTTTTAACATTCTCATTATGCACATTTTGTATTTCCTGTGTTTCCTTTTCCATCCCTTCTCCTAAAATTTCTTTCACCGCTTCATCACTAAGCGGTTTAGACTGTTTAAAACTCATACTAAATACACTTCTTCTAACCAACTTGTCCGGTTCCTCATACATACTATCATCAATAATATCCTCGTGGGTTGTTTCCAAAACACTAACAAGCTGCTGGGTGGCCATTATACTTTGACTGGCAAATATTTCCGCCAACTGATCTTCGACTTTATTGAAATGCAAATTGTTAGGATCGCTATGTATTTCTTCAAGAGCTTGAGTTGGTTGAATAATAAAACTGTAGTCACCGCCCACTACTAACTTATTACCCAACGTTTCTGTCGTTTGTTTCTTAGATGATAAGCCTTCACTTAGCATACTTTCCAAAGCTTGAGTAGGCGGTAAAAACGCATCATCGTCTTTTTGTTTCGGTATCGCAAAAACATCTTTAGGTTGTTCAGAAGCTTCCCCACCATGTAAAGATTCCAAAGCTTGAGTAGGAGGAAGAAAGATATCGTCTTTTAAATTTGTCGAAGTTGAAGATTTCTCAAGCAAATTACTCCTCTTGTTATCGTTAGGTAGAGATTCCAAAGCATTTGGAGGCGGATCTTGGGCTTCTGTATTTTTGCAAATTGGGGATGTCTCTAAATTACTAATAGAATGCTCAATTTGTTCTTCCAAATCCGGATTTTCATCCATTTGCTCTAATAACTCCAACGTTTGAGTAGGTTGAAGATATAGTTCGTCATCTTCAACACCAGTGGACACCATTTGATCAGACACTGTATTTGCTTCCATTTGTTGAGTAGGCTGAATATATAAATCTTCCGTTTCCTGATCATTCACATCTACAATTTTACTTTTTTCTTCAACAAAGTCAAAATTATTTTGAGGAATTGACTGAACAAATTCATCTATAACTTCCTCATTTTGTCTCTTTTCCTGTTCCTTACTACTCCCCTCTTCGCCTGAATTTAATTTTAATTTAAGATCTTCCGATTCTTCACCAAGATCACTTACCGTAGCTTCACTATCTTTATCTTTAGTAGCAGCGCAGCCACCCTTATCTATTGGCAATTCAGTTATTTCTTCAATTTCCATTAATTTAGAGAAGTGTTTTTCATTAATAGATTCCTCTACTGCGTCTTTTTTAACTAACACAAGATATTCTACATCTTGCTTATTTTCTTCAAATTCATTTTGTAAAGTTTGATTTTTCATTTGTTCGCCAGTACGAGTTTCTTGATCCAATATTTTCTCATTTACCTTAAAATCTTTTTCCTTATTTTCAGATGAACTCTGAACCGTTGATTCTTCTTTTTTCTCCGTATTTTTTTCAACAGATTCATCAACTGATAAAACTAAACTATCCATTACAGAGTCATCCTTTATCTTTTTATTTAAATTTTCCACATTATCAGTAGCATTATCTTCGATTTCAGTTTCAGAGTCATCGCTTAGAACGTATTTTGACTTATTTTGATTCGGTTCATATTCTTCTGTATCTGAATCAGATTCAATAACATTAGAAGCCTTTTTTCTGACTGGACATATAACCGATTCATCATCTGACCCTGCTGAAAGATCAGAATTCTGTTTAACCTGTGAAGACGATTGTGAATCAGATTCAATTATATTACGAGTCCCCTTCCTAACAGGACATATAGCCGGCGCATCGTCTGACTCTACAGAACGACCAGAATTCAATGTAACCTGTGTAGACGGTTCTGGGGGCGAATTCGCCAGGGTTTGTGATTCTGTTGTTTTTTGCATTGTTATAAAATCAATTGAATCATTACTGTCATCACCGACTTCGTCAAAATTATGAATTTGAGTAGGCAGTTCATTAATACCGATTGCCCTTTCTTCGAAAATTTGAGTCGGCATTTCGTTAAAATTAATTCCTTCTGGTAGGGTTGGCACCTCGACTTGCTGAGTATTTGAAGAGTAAAAAGGCTCACTAAAATCTTGAGTCTCATCGTGGTTATTTGTGATGTGTTCATGACTGTCGAGTTTTTTGTATGTACAAAAAACATCCCCAAACTTGATTGAAGCCCCATTTTTTAAAGAATACAATTTTAGATGACTTAATTTCGTACTATCCAAAAATGTACCATTTACTGATTTTAAGTCGCTGATAAAATGTGTGTCTGCGTCGATTATGGTAATGATAGCATGTTGTTTACTAACATTCTACAAAATCCAAAATTTAAGGTTAGGAAAATTGGAAGTGCGTAGTTGTTTTACCGAATTTTTTATGTTGATAACAGCTTCCGGGTTCCTCCCTATGGTGTTTAGCCCTTCAAATACTGGATAAATTCTATTGTTGAGCATTAAACAACCGCACTATAATTTAAAAACATGTAAACATGACACGATAGAGGTTAAGTCTCACCGCATTATTTCCTTTTTCCTCAAATGTATTTGCCGCATCCATTTTGACTTGTAAATAGTCTCTTTAGTTAAAAATATTAAGTATAAAATATACACCTTCGCTGCTTCACAATACAAAAAGAAACCTCAAAAGTCTTACATGTTTTTAAAAGTTTGATGTGTCATTTTGACAATTTTGACATATCTGATTTTTCCACAATAGGTTTTTCACAACAATGTAAATTTTAAAAAATCATTCGCAGATATTTTAACCCCAATAATGAGTCACGAAATTTATATTAGATTTTATTGTGTATGATGTATTGAATATTATTTTAGGAAAGGTATGCAACTCTTTATACGAAAAATTTGTTAGTTGAGAGGCAGCCAGTAATACACATCAATAACCGGTTGCTATCGCGTCTCTTGCAAATATTTCATCCGCATATCGAAAAAGAAAAGCAAAGCCCCTGAAAGGTGTAGCAGCTGCAGGTGCATCCGCTTCGGACATATTTATCGCGGCCATAAACCACACGGTGATGGTAGAGCTGTCTTTTCACAAAACAACCTGCAGATATGAGAGCGAAGAAGCGAAATTAAAATAAATTGAGTTCGTTTCAGGAGTTTTTTTCAGCACAAAACGTGGACTACCCCGCTGCGTCCGAGTCTGGTGAACGTGACTATGCATCGTTCATCTCTTATAGTTTTTTATTTTTATAACACGTTACAATTACAGCCTTGAACAGAGGGTGGGCCCGAGATGAAAATCTTCGCACAAATCTCATTAGCGGCGTTCGCGGTTTTTAAGTAAAATTCCTGCCAAATTATGGGCATAATGCGGTGTAATTGGTCGATTGAGTGTCGCTGGCTTTGTGTGCGGTCTCATGAAAAGTTCAATAACATCAAAAAGACATAAAAATTAATGGCAGAAACCCCATCGGCCATAATAACTTCGCGTTTCATTAGATGGGTAAGGTCGGCGCTGATAAACCTGCGGGTCACACCTAGGACTTCGCGAACTCTCATTTATCGGTAACAGTTAGCTGGGGTAATCAGTGCTGGGTGTCGATGTTCGTATATGGATATAGAAAAAGGGACCTGTAATTGGCAGACATAGCTCTCAGTTACTAAACATGACCTTTACGGTAAATTAAATGAGGTATCTTTTTATATATAATTTCACTTGCGCGCGGTAACACCATTTATTAAAGCAATATTGCACTGTAACTTCTCTTATTACCGCCGAGGAAAATGTTTTACATTCCATTAACCATGCATTTTCTTACATCGTTAAGTGCGCGATAATTGATGACGCTCACTGGTAGGAACTTCTAGGTTTTTCCTACATCAGTAAAACAGTTTCGGTTTCACTTTTAATCGATTATTCGTCACGCTGATAATAGCAACACAAATTAATTTAGATAATTGCTTTGTGCCAGTTATACAGCACTACCGATTGCCTCATCAATATTTAATTCGATACTATCTTAATGAGATTTTCGCGGACACTGTTGCTCTTATTTTACCCAAAATGTAATTTTGTTTAACAAATATGGAAACTTGCCTCTAATCAAAACCATTATTTCGCTTAATTTTTAATATTCGTTTTTGGAATATTGAGCAACAAGTAAATTTATTTTAAGCGTCCCATAAAATTTGCTTAATTCCCGACCTTGCCAAGAGAAAGTTCCTACCAAATAAACGCGCATCAGCCTTAACTGTTTCCTTCCTCTGTTTCTCTTGCTGAAAATTCGCATGAAAATTGATTAATTGCACCGTAGAAGGTTGTGTTTTGTTTTCAACCTATCGCGACATTAGCAAGGTAAAAAATGCAATTTATAAAATTGCCGACTTCTTTGATTTGTCCTTGCAACGATATTATTAATTAAAACTTGACACTATAGAAAGTAACCGACTTAAATGGAATGGTAACGTGTATGTACGTATGTACTTATTTAATTGTAATTATCTAACGTTTATTTTTAATTACTGGCGATATTTGGGAAGAGCCAATGATGTCTTTTCCGGTTTAAATGGAAGGTTTTTGAAAGTTTATCGTAAACGGAATGACGTGAAAGCTCTGAGAATTGTACCTATCAAAAATAGCTGCAACTACTGATTATGAATGGAAAATAGTCCAATCTACAATTATGAAGAAGAAAGCTGCGTGTTATCAAAAATGTACCTTAATAAAAAAACGGAAAGTAGGAAAGAAAAAATTATAAAAATAATTGCAGAATTAAAAATAAAATTTTTAATGTAGGTATAGTTTTGTGTCTTATGTTTAGAATTACGTTACAAGCCTATTTACTTATCTTCATTTATATGACTGTAACTTTTTAACATAGTTTGGCTGAATTTGAACCATTTGACTACATTTTCTACTCGTATTTCTATTACCTTTACCCAAAATAAAAATCACCGCCTCCCATCAATATCCCACTTGGGCATTTCGTAAAAAATGCATTGGAACAGTGATTCTGAGTTAAAAAAAATAAAAACTCAATGGTTTTTAATTATTAACGAAAAATAACGCAATTAATATAAGTTGAGAAGGAAAGATACAACAAAACAAGATACGCAAGAGATAATTGATAATAATATGATATAATAACCCTTTAAACTAAAAAACTGGATGTGTCAAAAAATTTCTTCAGCTTAAAGCTCCAACGGATATCAGTTGAACTCAAAAAACGCCCAGGCGAAAAAACAATTATTTCTATCGAGACGGCTATGATGAAAAGTGTGTAGGTAGCTAACTTGAGTAAGAGTAAAGTAATTAATTAAAAAAAACTTTTCCTAGAATGTTAAAAAATTGTGTATTAGTTACGTACATTGCCTGTAAACAAAATCAGTCTAAAGAATCAAAATACCTATTAATGTTCAGATACATCATAATTTGTTAATAAGATAAGTAATTTTTTGGATTGATTTAAATTTTTATTGCAGTAACGTTGTTACATTTAGCATACATAAATTTAGAGTATAGTTAAATTTAGTTAAATGATTTTTGCCGCCAAAATCCGGGCGCCCGGACTCGGCCAACAACCGGCCTTTAGTTGCTCACTTCTCCACAACGGCGCTGGTTTTTCGCATTCACATCTCTTGCAGGAACCGCGTCGTAGCAGTCGCGGAGTCGACGGAGAGCAGTGAACTTAGCAATTGTAGCAAATAATGACTATATCTACAATAATTAAATAGCTCTGATGACTTTTGTTGTGGGTTTTGCGCTTGATCGTACGTTGAAGTCTTCAGTGATCGGTTGTGAAAGTGCACATTTTGGGTGATTCTAGTGACTTATCGTCGAATTTCTTTGATAGAAGTGTAAGTCTAGCACTAAATCGGGGTATTGTTGACTGCAATTTTGCGTAGATATAGACACACACCTTTGTGATCAAGGATTTTATTGACATAGGTTGCATTGAGTTAGCGCCTACTCTGCTTAGAGAGTTCTTGTCACGTTTGATAATGGATTAGAAAAGTGTTCTTGCCCGCAGCGAATAAAAAGCGATATGATTTTATTTTCCTTGTTAGATGAATGGCAAATCGATTATGGCTTGACTGAAACAGAAATTATTAGATCCGTTTATTGGAAAACTTCAAGTCATGTCTTCAAAATTCCCACTTGAAAAAAGTTTGTCCGGGGTTAAATTATATAACTTCTGTAATTACCAGTGTGATTTTAAAATTTGCCTAATTGAATTAAACAGTCTGAATTAAATTAAAGCTGCTGGCAAGAGCTTGAGAATACATCGCCGTTTCGAAACGTTATATTGTTTTAATTAATTTTTTCTTGCCATGGGACCCATTGTTGAATTTTATCCGTCAGATCTGCGTGGGTTTTTTATTATTTATGTCGAAATGAGAATTATGTAAATGGATTGGTCTATGTCGAGTTTTACTTTTTCGGTTGCAATCTTTTAATTGCTATGCCATAATGCATCAAGGTCGTTCTTTTAATTACGTACGTCACGATTATCTGTCTTGCTTATGAACAAATTTCTTCGTACCGAGGCGATTTTTACCGCAACACAGGAAATTCCATCTTCGACTAGTGTTTAACAACATTCCAATAGGTTTCCTGAGAATACTTTTGCTTAACGACAATTCCATAGAACCACTTGCAGGATTCCGTCAGCAACAAAATCACTCTTTAAAAATTTTGTTTCGGAGTTTGTAAGGTGCTCTCAATTTAAGAAACCCTAACAAGAGTAATTTCTGGAGCGTTTTATAACGCTTTCTACTGCTACAAGATTTTTTGGATAATTTTGATGCGTGAAGTTTAAGAAAAACATTTGCTTTAAAATGTTGAAAAGATATTAGATAGCGAATATCACAAAGCATACTTAAACAATTTAGTTTTATTTTAATACTTTTATTTTATCTAATGCTAATTTATTACCCTGTATGCATCAACATATTTATTTTTTAGTTAGAAATTCTAGAATTTAATATCAACTATTCTATAAAATAATATAAAATACTCGTAGGTTTTTTTTCTAATTTTTGGCAATATTTGCTGATAAGCAAAAAGAGTTTCTTGAGCAAGCTAATTTTTCCAAAACTTCACCGGTTTTGTGTTTGTGTGACCTGCATTTTTTGCAGTTATTTCACCAAACATGTTGCAATATTGTTTTTCCCATACATTCTTGATCAATTAATATTTGACGCAAAACGTGTAAAAATCCCTCGAAAACCTAGATTACGTCAGTGATTAAATGACAAAAATTCGAAAGTTATAGCTTTATTCTCGGAGTGGCGCATACTTAGAACCGCTTTATGTAGGCATTAAATGCAGCGATCGCCTTGACACCAAAACCGATTAAAAATCTCCTTGCAGCGCAAGAAGAAAGCAAAAGAAATGCGAAATGGTGCACGACTCGATGCAATAAATAAATGAAGCAAAGACACATGTTCAATCAAAATGCTTGACTGAGTAATATAGCCTTAACGCAAAAGACCGGCATAATATGCAAATTGGCCAGTAAATCGCATGCATGTCTCGGTCGCAGCTCCTAACATTAATATTGCCATTAGGCCGGACCATTATTTAACCGATACACGATAAATAAGCGGAGATAAATGGCCGCTGGTGCCCTTCTTTGTGCAATTAAGCTTTTATTAGAAAAGTCAACCGCGGACAATTAGCCGACTAGCCAGAGAGATAAATGTGCACACCCAGGGATCCGGTAATGAACGAGGGGGCAATGCATCCGCCGCAAGCTGCACTTACCCACATTTTTAATTTTTTGCAATGCAAATGCAACACTCGCACCATGACAATGTACAACCTATTCGTGATTCGAAACTATTCGAAGATTTTTGTACTATTTTGTGTAAAATTTAAGATGGTTTGGTTTTTTCCTTTTGTTCTATCAGTGGAAAAATAATTTTATGAATAATTTGTTTAATGTTCAATAAACATACAGTTATTCAACTATAACTAATATTATTACTTATTAGTTATAGTTAAATCAATGTATTTAACTATAATCATTGTGTGTTGTTGGTAGCACACATCTTGTCTCCAGCAAAGTAGATACATACATGCATATGTGTTAAATAATTGAAAAAACACTGCAAATTTTTAATATTCAAACTACCCAAAACAGACAAAAAAAAATGTGACGAAAGAGGTATTTTCTTTGACAATTTAGCAGAATTTGGGGGAAATCCAAGACAAGATATTTAAAAGTATTTTTCTTGTGAAATGTTTACACCATTGAATATCCAACACAACAACAAATAGCTATTTTGCGGACTCATTTGAGTCCCTAAAATGAGTCTTTTCCGGACTCAATAAAATCGTACTCAAAACGGTTATTTTAGGTACTCAGTCCCCAAAAACAGTTTTTGCGGACTAAAAAATAAAATTGGTTACTATGGTAACGAAATTTTTTTAATTAGTAAGAGTTGTGAATTCGTGTTTTGTCAGCTTTAACAAAGAAATCTTGTATGCACCACGTACGCAAAAGGTTTTAGGTGACTCCTCTCATTAAAGACTCGGCTCCTACGTCGTCTCGTCATTAATTACGATTCCTCCCCTAAAACCCTATTTTGTGTACTTGATACTTATATAAATAGCTATTTTTGAATAATTCTAATCATTTATTTTACAAGACAATAAAGAAATTGTTTATCTACGAGTAAAAATGTTAAGTTTACGAGTGACGAAGTCACGAGTGGACTTTTTTCACGAGTAGATAAACAATCTTTATCGTCGTGTATAATATTTCGTTTTATTTTGTACTCACCTACCAGAATTTCTTGAATATAAACAGTAAATAGAATTTACTTTCTTTCACTAGACGATAGACTAGACTACTTTATCTACTGAAATTAGTTGATAAAAGCACTCTTTAACATTAAGTACAAAATAATAAATATTCTTTTATTGCGCTTAAATTTTTAGCTTTAAAGTAGATTAAATCTGCACTGCTTGATAATAAGAAATTGGTTTTAATTACAAAAACATACAGGATGATTTTAATGTGCAAATATTTCAACAGGTGATAGTAGAAAGAAGTTAAAATAAGTCTACTTGCCTCATCTAAATGTTTATGATTTTTGAGATACAGGGAGTTTGTGGAATAAATTTAAATTTGCGGGACAGTCTTTAATTACACCAACTAAAATTGTAAACAAATATGATCTCTGAGGTTAGGTCTTCAAAATTTATTACATTGTTTAAAAAAAAATTGTTAAAATTAGCAAAAACAGACACAAAAAAATGTTCTCATTTAAACAATCATAAAACAGTAACATTATTTTTTTGTTAAAAATAGCACCGAATTTCAAAACATTCGTATAAGGCAAGTTTAGTTATTTTGACCTTTTTTAAGTTCTGCTATCACCTGTTAAAATATTTGCACATACTTTAAAATCATCAAGTATACGATTGGAAATATGTAAGTATGTATTTTAATTTACGACCCTTTTGTTGCCTTCGCAAATTTTCATTTTTCAAAATCTATATATCCATGTTTAAATTAAGGTATTATGTACAGTTGCGGCCGTTGAAAACTAAGACACTTTGACAAATACAAAATTTTGTTGTTGTTAAATGCCTTGAAACTGAAGTTTGTAAAATGTCATTCAAATATTACGAATCAGTGTCGTAGAGTATAAAACTACTTCAAAACAATGAATTTAAGTTTTGTAGACAGAAATAATTACAATATTTTATTGTAACACCATTTGAATTTTAAAAATTAAAACTAACATTGTCATCCTTGATGAAAACCTTATTTACAGTATACAAATTTTGAAAATAGCAAATAGAATGCCAAAAGTTAATGTCTTACATTTAAAATTGTCCAATTTTTATTATTACTACTTTGTTTTGCCTTGTTTATGAGACAAATTAAACTAAAATGCTCTATTTATGAAGAAGAAAGTATTTTTTTAGTTACTTAATTTTGTAACTTCGTTAGATACATAAAGTCTGTTTTTTTTTAATGGAAATGCCAAAGAGTCTTAACGTTGGCACCACTAGTAAATTCATTCCTGGTAATTTTAATAAAAGAAGTTGGCAGTTCTGGTTTTTTGAATTAATTTGAAGACAATGTCACAAAAAATCGTTTAATAAAATTTAGAGACGAAACACCAAAAAAAAAACAAATTCGGTATCGCTAACAGTTTTTAGAAATTTGGAAACGAGTAGTTCGCAAGCAGGAAGTTAGAACAAGGACCCGTTAAAATGTAGACGCAATTTGTAATGCAGGTTTGCTAAATATTCTTAATTTTTAGCAAGAAATCGACAAGAAAACAAAATAAACATGAATGAGAAAGAACCTCGGAAAGAATGCAATTAAATTAGTGTATTGTGCATCGTTTTTGAGAAACTAGTTGAAAAAGTAACAATTTTGAAACTAAAGTGAAGAAACATTTAAAAATTGCATCAACTTTGAGCTCATTTCAATAAATTACACAAAATTTATTGCCAATCGTCATAATACCTACTTGTATCTTTTGCTAAATAATCCTTTTTCTTCAAAGTTTTTGTAGCAAGATCCTCATTTTTGTCCACAAAATTGTACTTACTTGCAGTGTGTTTCTTAGCGCTGAATTCTGTCTTTACACCTTAGGTAATGATGTCTGTCCTCAGATGTTCAATTATAGTGCTTTCAAAGAGCAAACAGGCACACAATATTCATAAAAGTCACAATTTTGACAACATCTGGATTTGAACGCATAACCATAATTTTTTAACAAAATTTCTAGGGACAAAAACAAAGAGCAAACAAAATGTGTGGCTATGGAGACAAGCTGCTACCAATTTTTTCACCAAAATTTTGACTTGGTAATTTCCATTAAAAAAAAAAACAAACTTTATGCATTTTATGATATATAAAATTTTGTGTATACAGATCATATTTATACATATATGATCTGTAATACCGTGCGATCAAAAAAAAATAAATTAGAGTGGGCGGTGATTGAAGTCCTTCAGATGGCAATCCTGATTTTTGACATCAAAGTTTGCGTTTTATTCCTTTTGAGTGAAATAATGTTCACTTTAGAGCAGAAAATTTTTATTGCTGTACAAGAGGAAAACGGTGGATGGTTATTTTCACTTTCAGTTTCTGTGAAAAATTGCCATCCCAGATTCCCAGCCAATGTGTTGTCAACTGTAGAATTTAATCGACGCCTTCTCTAATTTATTTTTTATTTGGTATGGTATGTGTTTTCATTAAAATTTTAGGGGAAATACTTATATGGAGTATGTAACATACATGATAAGCAGTTGTTGCACACTTACTATGCAATAATTGTTCTACAACCGTAAAAATGTTTATCAAAAATACTTCACAAATGACAATCTGAACGTTATGACTTATAGTCTAAGAGCCCGCGGTCGCCAGACCTTTGTCATGTTATAAAAGTTGAAAATTTGTCAATGCATACTACCAACACATGTAGGAACGATGGGCAAGTATGAAGTTTGGGTCATCGTGGCGTTGGAAGATAACAGGTAGCAACGAGGTAAAAAATACCAACTTAAATTTATCAACCAAAAAAGCGTATTTTTTTTATATTTTCTTCCGAATAATATTAGAAATCACCTCATCCATTGCCAGACACTTAATATTGATGTGGCAACCTCTTGTCAGACACCTTTAAACTTAATAAATTGTAACTGTACTTATACGTTATAGTGTAAAAGCTGAATTTTAGACATGTTACTTGGATAACTATTAGAAGATGTTTTTTCAGTAGCCAGACAGTTTTGACAGTTCTAACCCCCGGCCAGACAAACATATAGGGTATCTGTAGGCCTCCTGTGATGATACTTTGTCAAAACTAAATCAAATTTATTTTATAAACTGCACTTAGAACTGTTGAAACTGTCTGGCTACTGAGAATACATCTTCTAATACAGTGCGATCGAAAAAAAATAAATTAGAGTAGGCGATGATTAATAAATTGGAAATAAAATTTTCCACACAAACTGAAAGTGAAAATGTTATCTCCCAAAGCCACGATGACCCAAACTTCATACTTGCCCATCGTTCCTACCTGTGTTGGTAATATGCACTGACAAATTTTCAACTTTTATAAAATGACGAAGGTCTGGCGACCGCGGGCTCTTAGACTATTATGACTACCTTGAAAAATAGTATATTGAAAAATTGATTTTGTGGTATAAGACCAAATTTACGCTACAAATTGACCAAACCTTTTTAAATAAATGAATTAAAACAGTTTCCACTTTGATCAATTTTGTAACGGTTATTAGGATGGCAGAAGTGAGCATTGTATTGCTTCGTAAAGAATATTGTATAGTACTTTAATGGATGCTTTAATGGCAATTTCAATACTCAAATAACACTTTGTTATAGCCGCCAAATAAAACATTTGAGATAGTAACGCTGTTTTATTTTAGTAAATAGTACAAACTTGTGTAAACTGCAGTTTCATTAGAATTTTTTGTTTTATAAAAGCTCTTTAACACTATGAAATTAAAACAAGTAGCTTGACTTCTATATTGCTGTCACGTATTTATGCAAACGCAACTACCAACTAGTATTGATTATTTTAAAGACAAATATTTTTTTTTCACATTAGAAATAATTCAAAATGCATGTACCAGTAATAATACGAAAAGCTTATTGATTCACTTAATGAGTCAACTCTTTACGGTTTAACAATACGAGATTCAGTTAAAATTGACGAATCGTCCTATTCAGAAAAAAGAAATATCAGAGAGTAGGAATTATTAGTGTATAAACCATAACAAAACTGTCAGACTTTTATTCAAAAAAAAAAAACATTAATTGGAGTAAATATAAACAATATATTTAATCCTTTAATGAATAGTGGATTTAATTAATGATTCCGCATAATCGATCCACAAGACGGAGATCCACACCTGGCGTCGAAGTAGATCTTCGCTCATTTGTTACGCTGTCAGTAGCTCGAATCCGTTCCATTCGTCAATTATCATTTATCAATTCCATTCAAATTGGATCTTCTCATGGTGCACATTAACTGTATCATTGCATAGTGGTTGCAAAAAGCGAGCGTCGACCGAAACGACGACATTTCAAAGACCGGTGTCTATGCGGAAACGGCAGCGCCCATCTCAGAATTTCACTTGCCCTATGGCGAGGTTACGTTAACCATAAAACGGGTATGGACACCTACACGCCGACTTCGTTTTAACTAAATACCCGACCACAATGTCGCGTGATGTAATTGTACATCTCCCTCGAGAGAGGAAACAAGATAAGAAATGTGTTGCATCATGGAGGAAATGTACAACGATGTAAATATTTCTACACTTGTGCAAGATAACAACGAGGCAAAATTTTACATGAATAAAAGGAACAACATGTGTTAATCATAGAGAGTTTATGATTCTGAACTTCCAGGAATCGTTAAGAAATTTCTGCATAAGGCGATGCATCAGATAGTGCAAGGTGGTGAAATCAGTAACGCGTAACGCCTTTTTCAAATATTAGTTTCCATTTGAAAACTAAATTCAGCTGATGATGTATAAAAATAGCACAGTTTTAGCATCCTTAGTAACGTTATTCTAAAATCTTTAACCAATTCGATTTTGGAATTTGCATGTTTTATTATTAAGAGAATTAAATAGATAGTTTGTAAAGCCAAGTGCGTTATGCTTCCTTTTTCATATTTTGATTCATTTTATGACACTTAATTTAAAATCTTGTTTGCAATTTACAATTTAGTAATGTCGAATAATTAGACATTAATTAGGTTGTTAAACAAAATTTATAGATAAGGAAAAGACAAAACATGTTGTACTATAATAATGGAAGTCATTATGGACATATTTCAACCTGAATATGGACCGCAATGAGTGTCTTAGTGGTCGATAATTTTAATAACGATTTAAAAAACATTAGCATGTTAATTTTTATGTTATTTTTATTATAATTAGCTTATACATATGTACCAGGCGTCCAAGTCCTTGTGCCAATCTTGAACATTGACGTTTCTAATTGCTTGTGGAAAATTTAACACCAATAGGATCAGTAAAATTTGCATAATAAACAAAAATAAGAGGTGAAAATAGAGGTTGTGTTCAGTGTTTGAATGTTTTTTTTTTCTAAATTTATGACTTTGTTTTTGAGTAAACAAGAAAAAATGGATTATAACTTAATTTACTATTTTTGTCAAAAAATTATTTACATTAATACTTTTAATGAGACATATTTATTTACTCATGTTGTCCACATTCTGAGTCCATAAAAAGTAAAGGTGTATGAACTGTTTATTCACAAATTCGCCTCGCGTTCTAAAATATCTTAGGATTTATTTCAATTAATAGAAAACAATTTTTTCAACAAAGACAAACAATGCTTTTACTTGTGCATTCCTGTCCAGTTTTTGCGAATTCCATGCTAAACACTTTATAATTGGTCCTAATTATTCAAACTCTCTATTTAAAATCATCACAACAATAAAATTATGTCGTTTTCATTTTAATTATAAACTTTCCTTGCGGTGAAATTCTTAAAAAATTAAGCTCATAATTTATTAACTCCGGTATAATTAATTAGGAGCAAAACCGTTCTATTGTTTGCCTATAAATTAGCATAAAAAATCTCAACGATTTGGAAGCAGTCGAAAGGTGTGAGTGAAGGCGTGTATACTAGGTATTTGTCTTCAATCACAAAAATCAATTTGCTTTGAGTAAAGTGAGCAAATTTGCGTAACTGATCAACTCTATTAATGTTTATTTGTCTAATTCGCTAACAAATAATAAAAATTATTTTTCGCCTGGAATCAGACCACTAGTTTAGAAATGAAAGTAAAACCAAAGAAAAACGATTTGTTTTGCTTCTAATTTAGCTTCGCCTCATTTCGAGAAGTGCTGTGATAAACTATGGATTTATATAGTGACCCAATAATAAATTAATCGTCAATACTTAGACACAAATGGAAACTAGGGAACCGCATAATTAGATAATAGTATCACCGTTACATAAAGAGCTTTTTGCACACATCACGATTACCGTCGAAGTGCTGCTGGAAATCGTCTATTTCATACTAAAACGCGGCCACAGTTAAGTTTTATTATGACATTAAACGTGTAGAGGCGCGAATTGAAACGCACATCGTTACGGCGGAAGGAATGGAACAGTTACGAATCATAATTGGCCTTAATATGGATTCGTAACGGTTTTTCCGGTGGAAAATCGCCGTGGTTTGAAGAATTCGGGTCAACATGGTAACTCGACAATGGAATTGACGAATTTTCACTCGATTATCATTAAGGACGTTGCCTTGTTTGTAAACAATCGTTCGTTAAAAACATGCCGTTACGACATTAATAAAAGTGAAATTTAAGTGAGGGCGGCACGTGGAATATTAAACAAATTCACAAATCTTTTTATTGTAGTGTGGGAACAAGAAAATAACGCGTTCAAAGGGTTTCATAAGTGAGGTTTTTAAAAGAAAGTACGTTGGAGTGTTATTGTAATGGAAAGCAGGAAATTTGGTACAAACATTGTAACAATTAACTTAACTAAATTGTATAAACTTTCATTATTAATTCTAAGTACTCGTACAAGATTTATCTTACTCTTTTGATAATAATAGTGTTATCAACAAAGAAGATACAAGCAAAATCAAAATCATATTCTAAATAAAATATTTTATTTACTGAAAAACATTTATGAGAATTTGATCCTTATTATAGGTTCTAACAAATGGCGTCTAAATCTAGAATCCTAAAAAGGTCTTGTAAACAGTTTTAAAAATTAACAAATGACATAGTTTGTGTAACATTTCTTATATTTTGAGAAAGCTTTGAATTTGAACTAAATTCACTTTTATTTTAATGAACCTTTAGATACAAAACCCAACTTTTGATGGATTTATACATAAAGCTAACTGTCATAATTTACAAACGTATTTATAAAAAAAAATTCGGCCTATACCTAAATTATATTTATATTTAAATTACTTTCTCAGGACAATAAACTGAAAACCACTTTTTATTAAACATTGAAAGTATTTTTTTACAAGATATATTTATTACAATGTTAATTCAAAAAGTACAAACATTAATATTTACTTATTTTTGAAAAAATAAAATAATGAAAGAAAGACAACTTATGCCGGAGATTTTTATCTAAATAATGTATATACAGGAGATGCGCCATAACTCGCGCCTCAGGCCATATAAGGCCATATAAGGTAAAATACCAGGAACACGGAAAAAATGTTAAAAAAATTAATAAATAAAAATCATTAATGTTTGCACAAGCGTTTGTTATTCTGTCTTTTAGCTCTTGAATATTTTTGGGAGCATTTGGAAGATAATAAACCTGATCACCAACATAGCCCAATAAAAAAAAATCTAGAGTTGATCTCGTAGGCCATCTAACGGGTCCAGGTGTTCCAATCCACTGCTGTCCAAAAGTATTATTTAAAAAATTTGTGTTAATCCTAGCATTGTGCAGCGGTGCACCATCTTATTGGAAATTCATTTGTACATATTGGATTGCAGGAACGTGTTCTCTAAATGTTCTAATAAGTCTTGAGTGAGGAATTCATGATATRTATGGGCACTAAAATTACCATCGAAAAAGTAAGGTTCTATCAAACGATTTTCTAAAATACCACACCAAACGTTTACTTTAAATCGCTTTTGATGATTTTGTTTTCTGACGAGATGAGGATTATTTTCGGACCAATAATAATGAATTAATCTGTTAAACATTTCACTATTAGTGAAAGTCTTTTCATCAGACCACAGATTTTTTAGTTTTAAGAAGCGAACCTGTTCGTCTTAGTTGTTTTTCAATTCAACTAAACTTCCAACGATTTGGGTGAACTCTATTTTCTCTAAACTGTCTTTCAGCTTCCGCTCCATTTTTACTGCACTTGAAAAACACTTCAAGCTGATCTACCAATTCATCGTAATTAATATCATTCATTATTAGAGATCTCAATAAGATTTATTGACAAATTAAGCTTTGTCAAACTAACAGTTAAACGGTATCCATGCATGAATACCTTGACAAGTAAAATTCGCCTACGTTACAAAATTTACTAATGAAATTCTAAAACTTAAATTGTTTTCTGAGTGCATTATACAGGGTGCGCCAGAACTCGCGCCACAGAGAAAAATGCCATGTAAGGTAAGATACCAGGAGCATAGAAAAAATGTTAAAAAAATTCTATCTATAAAAATTTCGGAGTTATGAGAGTTTAAATTTTGCACTTTCACTCTATTTATTTCTGTTGGAAAAATAATTCTCCAAGTTTTTTTGCTACAAACTATTAAAAGAGGAAACAAGAAAGCTGTATCCTAAATTGTAACTCTGTTCTATGTTATTTGTAACTTTATTGGCAAAATTTTTGTATCTTTAGTGGATAATTGTAAAAAAACATATACAAAATCATCAGTATCAAATAGACATAAAAAAATATCAAAATTTTTTGACAGATAGAATTTTTTAAACATTTTTTTCATGTTCCTGGTATCTTATCTTGCTTGAAATTTTTCTCTGGGGCGCGAATTCTGACGCAGCCTGTATAGCTATAGAAAAAATTAATATAAGCATGGAATAAGGAATTGTTATAGGTAATTTATTATTAAAATCTACTTTTTTAATTAAAATTTTAAGAATTTTTTCCTGCTTTAAGGTATATTAAAAAAAGTTAAAATTTAATGCATTTATTTTTTGAAAATCGGAACTTCAGACACTCAATCCTTGCCGAACTTGGATTTTACGATTATGTGCTTTGTATATTAGAACAACTTAAGCCCATCATATATAACATAATACTATATGAACTATCCTGGTGCAGCAAAAAATATATTCTTTATCTTTAAATTTCAAATAAATTGCGGTTGTGAGTGTTTAAGTTTTTGATTAATTTTAAAGTTAGATGACTTCTGCAAGTAATTATTTTTACTAAAGCAAAAACATATTATCCTAATTTATTGGGCAATGAAACAACTTTGGTAAAGAGAGCACTACTCCTTTTCTAGAACACTTTAGTCAACTACGTGTACTCCACTTAGTTAATTTTTTAATAAAATCAGGGTAGAATTTCAATAACTAGAGCTGGTATTTACAAAAAACTAAAACAGTTTAAAATATGTTAATATTTTAATTTTCATTATATGACTAACTAACCGAGAGAATCCTTAAAATCTTAACTTTCTTAATCTATATTCTTTTATGTATAAAAAAAGTAAAATCGCCTTGAAATTTTAATTTTTAAAATATATTTTAGTAATCATAGAATCGATAGATTTTACATCTAAAAATAATTTTGTGGTGAACAGACTTATTTAATAATAATAATACCCTAACTATTAATTTTTACTTAAATATCGAGTTTATGACAACCCTAATGTTTAATTTAGCAGAATGTTCCGGTCATTAATTTATTTTATCTGATATTTGTCACTTAGACACAACGCGTATAGGAACGCATTTTATTTAGTATTTTATTCTGACTTGAAGACATTTTGTTAGGATTCAAGCTGCTTCTGGTTTCCTGCAGCAAGCAATGCAATCTGCAAATGAGATCCATTACGTCTAAGTTAATCCGGTGTGAATCCTGCACGAAGCAGAGTAAATCAAGGTAACAAGACTAAATAAATAATGCGTACGTACAAACACGCAATATCGCACCAATAATAATTATTCTATGTGAATCCGAAGATGAGAACTCCGACCAATATCTCACGATTATCGATTTTACACAAACCGTTAAAACAATTTCGAAATTTATGGACTGTTATGGCTATTATTTTCTATCTGTGGTCTTTATCGTTGTCGAGGATCTAGCGTTATGATAATTTGTAAAGACAGCGGATGCAAAACGTACAGTTATCGGTGATATCCCTACGCAGGAGGTCATCGAGAAGTTTTTTTTTATTGAAAATTTGGTCCCGTACTGTTTGCTCGGGACAAACATTTACAAATGACTGGAGAAGAAGTACCGTAATAATCGGCGAGTTGATACCGGATATCTTTAATTGGGGAGTATTAATTAGAGTTTGGAGGATGCACAGTCATGAATTAAATTGGCTCGGTGATTAAGTTGCCGATTAATCGGTTGAGAAAAATTTCGATAAGTTTTGCTATCGATTACTTTGTCGTTGACCCCAGTTTGCATATCACATTTGAGACAGTTTCGCTCTTTAATAAGCCGCGTAGGTCGCTTCTCTCGTGTCTCGAGGGGCGTAGGCTTTCAACTTTTCCTTTATAATTATTATCGTTTCTTGCACGGCCAGCGATGTCATCAACTACAACTTTAATGAGAGTTATTAACGATGATTATTATCTGATTTGTTCCACAATTGATCTAACAAAGTTAATCACTCGCCGAGTTTTCCCAACACAGTTCGCCTTCTGGTCCGTTATCACACGAAAAACGCGTGTGGGAGTGGTAATAACGATGTTTTGTTTGTGTTGAACGCCGGAAACGGTTGAACGGAAGTTGAAGGCCATAACAATGCTTCCTCGATTCTCCAATTTCGGTGGATCTTTGAACCTAACGGATCTAACTTTGAATTTATGCCCGTGTGCACGTGATTTACTATCCGTTTGTCTACCGGATTCGGAAAATTCGCGACAGGATATCGATTTGTTTGTGACTTTAACGAGTTAACTGTATTTTTAAATCGATTGTCTTCGACTCAAATTTTCACATTGGCCAGGTGTGTAGGTGTTGTGGCACTTATCTCAAGACGAAAAGCGCGCTACCGTTCGACTCAGACAAGATTAATCTTCTTGCTAAAGTCAACAAATTCAAATGAACGTTGCTGTTGCTGCAGCAGGTTTGCCATAGCAAGATCCTGGATGGAGACGCGAAGTATAACTGTAAAGTCGGTAAGCTTCTCACGGATAGACTGTATCAACTTGATCGCTTAATTACCGAAAAAAAGGTTCATTTTTTGTAGTGCGATGCACTGAGACAAAGATGATTTGAAAGAAGCTTGTCTGGAATAACTTGCAAGCAATTTGCTAATTTTGCAGGATAAGAAACTTTCAACTCAGCTCTCCTATTTTAACATTCTCAGGCTTTCAGTTTCTTTTAAATTTTAAATTAAAAATAAATATATAAAATTGACACTAAGCGAGCTGTAATCTTATAGAGATAAATGAAACTAGGGTACTAGGAATAAGTTTTGTGAAAAGCTGTAAAAGAATGTGTTTTTTAGTGCCAAGTTGACTTTAAAAAATCAGATTCCTGCTTAGTTCAACTAGAATAGTCTTCAGACATTTTTTCTAAAATTTGAGGATTTACCTACTCAATTTACCTATCTTTTGAACATTCTAAGAAAATGTTTACAATTAGTTTTTTAACTTTTAACATGTGTAAATAGGAACCGTTAACTGATGGAAAATTAAGTAACCAAATTAATTAATTAACTTAAAGAATTCCTGTAGAGATAAAAATTCAAAAATTTTTATTATGTTGAAAAAAAAGTTAAAAAACTCGCAATTATATGGGAAAGAATGTTAGTGAGCACATTAAAATAAAACTATTAATTACTAAGTATTACAACAAAAAATAAATCAGTATCAACAACAAAAAAGCTAAATAAAAATTAATGTACAAAAATTTTTAATAAATTATATACAAATTGTCTTTGCACTTCTTTATCTATAGCATAAAATTACAATCAACTTACAAATTAATTCTCTTTGAGTCTCAAAAATACATAAGAAAAGAGCAGATTAATTATTATACAATAAAAAGTCCACATAATTAACGGTAGATGTATGAGAGGCAGTTACCGGTAACTGGTTTAGACAAATTAACAAAAAATCAATTTAAATCTTCATTTGTTGAGTCATTGTCATGAAAATGTTTGCTCAAAATAATTTATTAAAAGTTTTATTTTCAAGGTTTACTTTGTCTGTAGACACAATGCAAATAAGGTTGAAGAGGATGTTAAAGATGCCAAAATTTCGCAAACTTTCCTTGAACCTCATTCACTCTTATGTCCTGTCCAAGACCAAGAGCATATTTCAAAATACGACAAACTTACAAGTATTAACGATTAAATAACAATTTAGCACCGGAAAGATGCATTTGACCGTAAACTTCTAATTAGCGCTAATTGGCGGTAACCAAGACGAAAAAACCGAAAGTTTCTCATCGTACGCAAAAATTCTCGACACCTCTCAGCCCCACCTTCTAATGGTGCGTTTAGTAACACCTGGACACCGCCAGTGACCGGTTTGTTCGACATTTAGACAGCGAAAAATGTCCATCGATGATTAAACCAGCCGATCGCCGTAGAGTCGAAATTCAATTACGCACCGTTCCAGTAAATCCCGTCGTTTTGCAGTATTCAAATCCTGCTTTACGCACAATTACGTACATAAATTCCGCGTATTGCCCGCGAACCGGCAATTTGCATAACAAAGTCCTTTAGGACTTGAGTCAAGTCGGATAAAGTTGGTCGAGAAGCACGTGCGAATTGCGATAGCTTGAGGAAGGGCAACGTGTTAAGTGTGGTCAGAGCTTTTATGGTTGTGGTATTTGCTAATTGGAAGGTTTTTCGAAATATTTGCTGAAACATGTAAAGATTCTCACAAGATAAAGATGTTTCTACGTGACAACAAGGTAAATATTTTTAAAGCAAACTAGTTCAATGAGTTAATTATAAAAGTAGATGTGACTATTTGTGTAAAAAGTGGAAGGAAAAGCGTCATCAAGATTAGCGTTTCCGTTTGAGTAAAGTAAAAAATCTCCGCCAACGCGAGTACGTTTTATTTTTTCTAATAATTTTACTCATATTTCTAGGTCGTAAGGTAAAGAAATTACAAAATGACACTTTTTGTCGTTCTTCACCATTTCAAGTCTTTTTCTTGATAAAGTGAAAATCGTTGTTAAGATGCTAACTGCAAGGAAAGTTATCATAAAACATTGTGACAGAACTAGGTCTGTTTTCTTCTTTTTACTATTTATCTGTATTTTTTTGAAGTTTTAATGTATGCACCACTTTCGGAAAACCATTTCTATTTTAATTATTGTAAATGGGTGAATTAATTATTCTAAATAATTTTTTGCAAAGACATTTTCACCTACTTCTCTACAAAAGTGTAAGCTTTTGGAAACGTAAATATTTACTAATTAACTACTACCTATACTAGAATTGAAATCAAAAGTAAATATATTTTGAAAATGATTTATTTGAAACTGAACTTTTGCAATACAGAATGCGCCAGAGCCTGCGCCACACAAAAAAATGCCATGTAAGGCATTGAAATTTTAAGGCATTAAATTTTTCTCTAGGGCTCGAGTTCTCACACAGCCTGTATAGTCCGGTACAGTAAAAAACCACAAAAGTACCTACTGTGGTTTCTTTTCCACCCTCCAGAAACGGTTCAAAATAGCGCCCTATAAAGCGTTTTTTGTATTTTATTCAAAAACTGACTTAGATTGGTGATTCCTCTTATTTTACTCTTTTTGTATGTGACAACACAAAAATGTGCGATAAAGTAAAACATAATAGGAACAAATTAGTTAAAATCATATCAGAACACTTACTGCAGAAAGCATATAAATTTTAACAAATATGTATTTTATTAATTGTAATCTTTTTTGAATTTCGATACCGGCATTTAGATTTGTACCAACATTTAAAGCAGAGTTTGAATTCCACAGTTCAATCATTCAGTAGTAAAATATAACAGTAATAACTACGCAAATATTGTATGTACATCTCAAACATATATAAAATATACCTACATATACTTACTGTTATACAGGTGCGAAAGCAGTTGATTTGTTTTGTGTTAAAAGTGACACTTTTGTATTGTTTTTAGTGTCAAAAATATCATCTTAAAGTAATAACTTCTATATTTTATGTGTCATGGTCTCATTTTATTGACCACTGTTTGTACAGTCGTAGAGCTTGTGATAAATGTTTGTAATTTTTTAGTTAATGACATAATAAACGAAAATAGAAAGAAAATTAATTGTAACGAATCTTCAGATAATTCTATGTATTTTTTTTGAGTTAGAATATGTGGAATTTTGAGTTTGATTTCTTAGTCTAATTTGAACTAACTGTTATAATATGCATTAACGACATCGAAGATAAATGATGATTAATGGACTGTGGCATTATCAAAGCCCAAGTTAAGCACAATCCTGCGACATCATGAACGTTTGCCTTGTTCGAGTCAAATCACATGGCCTATGGTGATTGAAAGAACCTCACCCATGCAGAAACCCATATTACCATAACAGCAAGCAATTACAGGAGCGTTCAGTAATAATTCAATGTGCAGTTAGAAACGCCATCATGTTGACTAGTTTTGTGGACATACTTCCATATGGCTTCCACAACAAATAATTACCGACGATTTTCTTTTGTGTCACAACTTTGAATAACTGATTCGACAAGAAACCACCATTATGAAAAGTGTGTTACTGTGGCAATAAACAGTACACGTCTCGTCACATTAACATTCACTCTGCGTACACACGCTTTGTCATCGATTTTTCCCTTCGCGATTTCGTACTAGCCATAATCGATTCCTTCTTTGTTAATCGAGTAAACAGAATGCTTCACGCTGGAAATAAGAGATTCGTTTTTTATCGACAAGAGCACGAAGCGTGAAAATTTCCTGATGAAATCTTCGAATGCGGATTTCAACGCACCGATAAATTTGACATAATACTAAGCGTTTGTTGGTAAATTGTTTTTTTGCGATCTCTTGTACGATTGGAACGATGATGAAGAGGTAGAATTAGCGACAGACACGAACAATTAACCTTGAGAAACAATATGTAGGGAAATTACATATTCCGCAAAGACGCCGATAATTCATCGCCGAGAGTGAACAACCGTTCCATAAATTAAAATCGACCTCTCTTCGAACTTGGCCGTTAAACAAAACGAACAGAGATGCAAAAGGAAAAATGACTAAAGCGCAAAAAAACTGGAGGAAAAGTGTCAAAAAAAAACACAAATACGGATTTTACAAAAAATCAATTAAATATCAAACCCCATCAAATGCAGGACTCATTTTCCTACTAAAAATATTAATTTGGTTACAAGCTCTGTCGGTAATAAAAGATTTTGCCGAACCAAAAGTTCTATTAAACCAAGCCCACACCTGGTGCGTCAAGACAAATATTTAAATGACACAGTCACCACATGGTCGAAAAAATTAAATGTGAAAAGTCAATGAAATTCCTCAGCTGTAGGTCAAAGACTCGCGTCCATCGTTGTCTCTTATCGTTTTTTCCTCTTCGACCATCCATCCGCATTTGTCGCGTAAGAGGATTACACGCTTCGTTACCTTTATTAACCAAATAGGTTTCACTTTTATCCAAGCTATTGAACCCGAATCGTCACTCGGCGACATTTAATCCAAACGGGAGTCGGACAGCCACCACGATCAATTAATGCGCGCCTCTCTTTGCGGTTTACCGTTAAACGTTAATTGGACGATTAACGGCAACGCGAAATTCGGTGAAAACTCCGATGGAAAAGTGCGCCTTTAGACAAAGGCCATGCTGGGCATGAGGGCAGAGGCGCACGGGTTAAGCCAAGGTCACGATGGCAATGACTTCGGAACGCGTGATTCTGGTTCGCGTGGGCGCTGCTGTCTGATCTCTTTTATCGGTCCCAATCTGTGGTATCTGAAGATGCTACCGGGGCGAGAGAGTTTTCGGGATGACGAACGCCCATGCCATCGAGAGGGAAAGTACGTGAAAATACGCATCTGCTGGTAAAAGTGTGCTAGAGGTTAATTATGTAAGGACGGGTCTGACGGAGGTGTGGACGATGGGTGGAAATAAAATGCTCTTTCAAAAGGTTTCCTCGCGTGATGTCGGTGCCGGTAGCTGCTTATTTGAATACTCAAACAGCGCTATAAAAGACGGGATGGGCGACAGTGGGCTGGTAGGTTTGACGCTTTTGTTAAAGGCTTATTGCTTTGTAACAACTTTCTATAAGGAATATAACAAGTCTTTAAATTGAAGAAAATTTTTTAGTTAATTGAGAAGAAGACAGTACATACCAGTATAGAACTCAAGAATTCCAATTTTCATAAATGTCAATCAAAAAGCTACTAAAATTATAAATGCTCATCATTTTAAACAAGAAAGTGTAAACTAAAGACTACAAGTTAAATAATGCACAAAGAAGAAAACTCCTATTTTGATTTTTTAATAAATTTTTGTAGACATTCATAGTCGCATGCAATATACAGGTGTTCCGTTTTTATTGCTAATTACAAGCAAAAAATTCCTTTTTTATTTTAAATAATTGAAAAATTAAAGAGGCTTAAAAAACAGGTGACAGAATATTCAGTTTTAAGACAAAAGTTTCGTATAAACATGTGTCAAAAAACAGCATATAAGGGAACTACAGCTCCTTGAAAAGGATACGTCTTTTAATGAGTTTTTTTCCAATACCTTAGATTAGATTTTAGATTAAATTACATAATTTTGTATAGCTGATAACCTTTATACCTACACTTAAACGAATTCCAAGATCAAAATTTTTAATCATAGGTGTCCTAAACTAAAAAGTATCCTAACAATGTAGTTTTTTGCTACAACAAAATCCTGAATTGCATAGTTTCTCACAAAAAAGAGGTTTCTTGCTTTGTTTCGATACAACCTATATCTACCGTTTTTGGGTAAAATCAGTAGATATAAAATTTGTGTTACAGATCATCATATAAACAGAATTAAAACTCTTTTTATCCTATACCCCTCCAGTTTAGGATGTCTTTGATTAAAAATTTTGACATTTGATGTTTGAATTTGTTTAGGTGTATAAAGGTTATTAAAACTGAATATTCTGTAAACTGTATCCTCAATTGTAACTATGTTTATCGTTATTTCTGGCTTTTTATGGCAAAGTTTTTGTATCTTTATTGAATAATTATGAAAAAACATATGTATACAAAATCATGAAACAAGAAATGACCAAAAAGTTTAATATTATGTTTTTTTTTCCATGTTGTTCCATCTTATCTTGCTTGGCATTTTTCTCTAGGACGCGAGTTCTAAAACATTCTGTATATCAAAATGTTTTTTTTTCATCGAGTAAAAAGATAATTTTAATTCTTTTGGGAAACTGTCGTTTCTCTGAGGAACAGAATTCGAGTTTTTGCTTCATTCACAAAAATTTATACTGTCACTATTTGTCAAATGAAAGATAATTCAATTTGTAAATTAGAACTTGATTTTATAAGTTTTAAATATTTACGAATTTACGAAATATTGTTTATTTGAAAAAAGTTTTTTGATTTTTGGTGAAATTATTTTAAGTTTCCAACAAATAGTGACAGTACAATTTTTTTGAATCAAGCAAAGACTCGAATTTTGTTTCTGGAAGTGGAGTACCTACAACCTCAAATATGATCATACGATATTATCCTGATCAGATTCGGGTGCTACGAAATGGGTGTCCAAGCCATAAATTCTGAAAAGGCTCGTATATTATCGGCGGCGGGCATTCACGTCTTAGCAACGGCAGCTGGTAAATTGCGCGGATTTTTCCCCGACCATCGTGGTAATATTTATGGTATGCATTTCGCGTTTGAAATAAAAGTGTAGTCTTTTAAGTGGGTTTAGAGCGTTTCTTTGTTTACATATATACATAGGTGAGCAATAGCAGGTGTTCGTTCATTCGTAGTAATACACATTGAGTAAAACCTGTATTGGGCATTTTTTATTTTTCTAATGCTTGAGGTATTGACGGTAAAAATCCTTGAAACGAACATGCTACAATAATGACTGTGTATGTGTATGAGATTGTGCCCGCTCTTATCATGGCAGTATGTATTTCTCTTTTCTGAAGAAAATAAAACACGATTTTATTTATTTAATTGAATATGAATCATAATACCAAAAGTCACAGTGACAATCGTACCATATAAGTGCAAAAGGGTATCATTGTACAACTTATTGTTGTAATGTAATGTGCATATAATCGAATTATGCAATAGGTATCTCTTGGAATTTATGACTTAATAAAATTTTATTGGATTCGGTAAAAATAAAGAAATATCATTCCAGCAAAAGCTTGGACAATTGGCCAAAGAGGATTTTTTTCTCATTACATTTTGCAGATTAGATCGACTTACTTCGTTCTAAAGCAGCCCCCACACTGCAAATTCTTGACCTCTTTGTTTTTTCATAAAATTACTGTTACGCCGAGGTCGTAACTTATCGCTTACATTAATCCATTTTTTGATAGCGGACAGTCACTTAACATAATTGCCGATTGAAAATCTTATGCATAATAAAAACAAGTCCCACACAAAGACCTAATTGCCAATTGCAAGGGTTTATTATACCAGACGATTATAATCGGCTCCGGCCAAATATTTGACAGTTTTATGGGCGAAGAACTGCAATTTGGATTTTTCAACCGCCACCAATAATTACAAGGTTCGAAATTCGCTAGATAGATGCACACAATTAATAGCCTTTGTCTCGACTCTGTACTATTGGCAGTAAAAAAGTAAAAACAGTAGGAGGGCTTTTCTCGGATATCTCATTAATATTCATCAGCTTCCTTGTTGGACTTTCTTTGTCTATTAATGCTTTATTTTCGGTTAATTTCTTGACCTAGCATTGAATTCTCATCGACTAACGGCGCATTTAAATTTTTATTCCACAAGCGGTTAATTTAAATTAATTGGTGCGCGGCTACTAATCACAGTTTGGCTGAGCTATTAGCAAATACCTTCCAACCAATTAATTCATCGACGTTTCGCTCCCAATACCATAACTTTGCCCAATTGACAGCTTAATTAAATTATTAAATTAAAAATATGTCTCAATATTTATATATCAGATGGTAACAAAAAATATATAATAAAAATGTCGATACAGACGTCTTCGAATAACAAGAGAAAGTATATCGTCTGTACCATCTGAAAATCTTTCATAAGTCACAAGAACTGTTACATAACTGCTACGTCATATTTTATTATTGACAGAACAATGCCATCAAAAATCGTCTACACATCACCACGAGGCTATAATTAATAGACCGCACGAAAGAGTATCATTGATTTGTTTCCGGATTGTGGGATAGTCCACCCACATAACAATCCTTGCCATTAAACTGCAAGACAAAAGCTTGACTGTCAACATCTATTTATAAACGCAAATAAAAGTGCGTGAAAACATTTTTGAAACACCCACAGCACAACACAATTGTAAAATAATGATCTTGTGGAAAACATTTTATGAGGAAACTGGAAATTTCCGGACAGTTTAGATGTAAGTAGAAGTTGTCGTTCTATGTATGAAAATTCAATTTTCGCAGTTACTCGCCGATTAATAAACCGAGATGGTGTCAAACTTAAATCAATACGACTAATAATAGGTCTGGAGTTATTGGGAGAAAACTCATACCCATAATCATACAAATCTAAAATTTTACAATAGATGCAAATAACGTTTTTTGGACTTTCAAGTGATCAAAAAACACGCGAACTGTTGAAGAAATTTTAAAAAATGCTATATGTATTATGAATCTTCAAAGGCGCCAGAATATCGGCAAAACGCAAGTAAATAATACCTAAGCAGAAAAAGTAGGTACTACAAATTAACTCCATAAACATTAACTGCAGTATCGTTTGTTATAAATAAGTACACGGAAACGTCTAAGTATTCACGTGTGGAGGCTGAAACCCGCCAAGTCCTAATATTTTCTATTGTCTGATCTTCTCGAGGATAAGTCCATTTACCCACATTTGGGATTTCAAGGTTACTCCTTCAAGTAGGTTCTCCACATCATGAATCACAATCAAGGTCGTGTCATATTCTTTTGAGAAAATTTCAACCAAAAAGAAAAAAATTGAAGAAAAACATTTTCGTTTTGAACACGTGCTCAATAGTGTGTGAACAACACGTCCTTGAATTACTTCTTATTCTTGTTTATTATTTTTTAAGAAAATAACAATAGTACATGAAACCAGTTTCGTAACACGAACATTTTTCATATTTTATTATTGGTTTGCTGAAACGACGCCGCAGCCTTGCTACGATTTTTTTTCGGGCGGTAGTTTAAACCTGGGTTAAGTAGACCAAGGAAAAAGAAAACTTAAATATGGACAATTACTACAAAAATCGACGACCATTTCAGCTATTTGGTCTTAATTAATTAATTCATGGAAATTCTCATTTTCTCATAAGTATTATTTTAGCACTTTTGCAATTGCCGCCAAGGCGACACTAATGATCTTTTTTCATTCTTTTCAGTTCTAACCTTTCCAATTTCTTTTTTTCAGACGATGTAGAAACTTTTACCAACTCTGCAATGTTTGCCAACACAACCATCTCTTCACGGAGCAGTTCCAGCTGCAGTCGCGACTCCTCGATGCCTTCTCTTCGAATGCGAAACCCTCTCTCACCCAAAACTTCCTATAACCCTCTTTTCCGCCACTCCGACGCTTTTACCAGTTTTGACGCTTCGCACTTTGTCTTCCAAGAACAAAAACGTAAAGACAAGAAGAATCCTCCCATTTTGCGACGGTACCACTCCCATGACTCCCATCACAATTTTGATGATGTGAGAATAGATTCAAAAGATGATACCCCGGATTCGACTAAAAGTAGGGCTAGTACCGGATCGGAATCCGGGCAAGAGTACGACGCCAGGGATTTTCTAGAGAGGTACTCTTTACCAAGAGTTGTGAGAGTGAGCGGAGGAGAACCCTTGCTCTTGTATCGGTGCTTTGATAGTTTTACGAAGATTGAAGCTAGAGGAGTGTTCGGGAAAAAAGGGAAGGAGAAGACTGATGGGCAAATTTTACATTTTCCTGAAGGGTATTCAGGTAAGTTAACTTACAACAAGAAGCTCGTCAGAGGCAGCTTTATCAATATCCTTTAATTTTTAATTGAGACAGATTTAAAATGTCTTATTTTTAAGTGATGCATTGTTTAATTATCCTTTCATATTTTAATCTAACGGAACCTGCAAGTTATTTATCGTTTTTGCGATGTTTTTCTAGGATAATTTCAGTCATTTTCCACTGAAATTGACCATGACGCACGTACATAAATCTTGTTATCTTCAAAAACAATAGCATATGCAAAAAAACAAACGAAAACACAAATTTTTAATGAAAGTCTGCTACATACATGAAATATATTTTTTTAATTTTTGTTTTTTATCTTGTAACTAGCATGAAGAATAGTATGAGGTATCACGAAGATATAAATATTATAATTTAAGAGTTAATAGTGGTAATGATACGTGTTTTTACCCATAATTTACAATTTGTTTGACCTTGGGCGGACTTTATCTTCCGGCTGTTCAACTTAATCTTAATTATAATATTTAAGTTACAATAAAGAGAAGAAAAGATTAACACAATACGTGTTTCTTTTATATTTCAATGGGAAATTTTGGAAACAAGTAAATCAACATATACTCATTAACAACTTATTTAACCTCTGTTTCCAAATGCTCTAGAGCCGTTTATAACAATTTCGAATGCATATTACTACGAGTATAAACATCTAAATACAGAAATTATCATTCAATTTTTGTTATTTTTATTAGAATTCAAAAACGTCAAGATATGTTCTTTCAAATTCTTGCCGGCACCTATTTTAATTCTTTATGCTACCTAATTTTCCATCAGCGTTCTTTGTTAAATAAAAATAAAACAAATGGCAAAATGGCTTTTTAATTAATGACTGTCATTTCGATGTTGCGATTGAACGAAGTAGTGGGCAAGCCCCCGTTCCTGATTTCAAAATGCATCTAACGAACTGTGACGTCTTGATGATTGACTATTAATTTAACGTCCAGGATTTCGTTCGCTTTTTGAAGAACGCTCGATAAATCATAAGAGAATGCGTGGTCCGTACTCGCCCTATATTTACAACGTTGCACAACCGTCGATTACCAGCAATTTATGCCACATATCTTTGGATTTTTTCGAAATTTTTAAACACCACATAATTGCCATAATTCAGATGATAAGAGCAACCATGCGGGCAAAACCAAACAAAAACAAAGAATTAATGAATTATTTTATTTGTGATCTGATTACGTAAATAACTTTCGCTCAATAAAACAAAAAAAGATTAATTTAATCCTAGGATCGAGCAAAATTTATGGTTATTGCGGGTCTAACAGTACGAAAATAGCACTTTTTTGCACTAGACAAGGGTCAAAAGTCAATTTAACGGTAATCAAAATTTACATAAAACTCGAATAAAATCTATTTTTAACAAGGAAGGAGAAATATTAATTTGTAAGATGCGAAAATAGATAAAAATATCAACTTTTACTATTGTCTTTGACGAGCAATACGCCGACTTATGAAAAAAATACGAATTTGCAATTCAAATTTTCATGTTACGTGTCGTTAATTAATCTATGATTGGGAATGATACTTTTAAAATTTTTCTAATTTTTCATGGATATAATCTCCACTTGTTCTGATTTCATAACGAGACGTAATTTTGAACATCCTGTCTTAAAAGCACTAAACACTTCCCATACAATAAGTAGGAAAAATTATGACACCGCAATTGCAAATTCTCCCACCGAAAACAATCAAATCGGATTCTCCCATGATTGCATCGCCTTCATGAAAATTCAATGCAATGATAATTCCATGTTTCTTTAGTTATGAAAATCAGGTCATTTCATTACGTCATTCTGTTGTCATCACATAGTTTTTCATACCAACAGTGAAAATTCACATAGTCCTTGCATAACTGAGAGAAATGGGACATTTTATGCCAATTCATAAAGAGAAGTTGTTAAATTTAACGAAACTGTTCATTAAAACGTTGTGCAACACTGCTAAGTTGCACTCTGCAATGGAAAAATTACATGGCATTAAGCCAATTAGGTTCGGAAATACCGTTTTTGCATTAAAATACGCGAGTTTTTAATTACCCAGTTCCCAATGAGTTGCCTCTACTGGGCTAATGAGGGATTATTTTTACGATTGCAATGGCCGTAAGGTCTCACTTTTGAGCCTTCCATTGTACGGGAAAAGCTCAGCTTACAGGTCTGTCATGAAAATGAATAAATCAAAGAAAATGTTATTAAAATTTTTGTCTTCTGTCGTCTATAAATTAAAATTCTTTGTCTGCAGTTAAACTCTTCATTTACGATGCCGACTGTAGTCGACATTTACACAACACCGAGATTAATAGCTTTCGTGTTTAATAAAGAAATTAAAAATGTCAGCAGACAAAAGACAAAGTGTTAAAAAGTGTTGGAATCGTGGCGCAATAAAACCCAAATGATACATGACAAGTATTGTGCCTAAAAATTTAATGAAGTCTATCAAACGTTATAGAAATTCAACAAACCGAAGAACATTAATTGACATTAATGGTTCCAAAATCAAACGATGTACAGTTATATGCGCTGTTGAAGCCGTTCTTTTGTTACAGGCTGGTTCTCTTTAACGAACGAAAAAGGTGAAAAGAGCGCCGTAGTGTACACGTCGGTTTTGCAACTCGTCCGAGAACAAGTCTGTTCTTTCGTCAGCATGCAACCGTTCACGGCGTATGCCACACAAACGGCAGATCTTACAGGTAACTTCATCTACTTTTGCCCAAATGTTGAATTTCGCCTTCTCTAATGGAAGTTATTCGTTTTAAGCAAAGTTGTTCAAAAACTTTTTTAGCAAAACTGGTCTGTGTTCAAAGTTAATTTAAGAAATTTGTCAATTACACATTTCTAAAATAAAATCAGGAAAAGAATGATATACCTTTTCACCTTTATTACGATGCTGAAAACTTTTTCAGGTCGCGACTACAAAATTTACTTTAAAACGTAAAAAAACAATATTATTTCTAAGTAGTTATTTTCACTATTAGGACCTAGAAGTATCTACGTTTATACCTGAAAAGTTATTTACTAATATTCCAATTATGTAACAAATTTTTTGATTGTCTTATTTGTACATGTAAAACTTTTTTCATTGTCTTTCTAACATAAACTTTATTTAAAAACAGTTGATTCAGAAGTGGTACAATATTTTTAAATTGCTTTTTTTATAATTGTTTTAGCATTTTTACGCTGTGATACTGTTCCGTAAATTTAACGTCTTATGAAATTCTTTAAAGGCTGAAATATAAATGTGCAGTCATCTGTCTATAGCATTTTCAACATTTTTTAACGAAATTTTTCTCATTTCTGCCTCAAAAGAATGTTTATGTATTTGTGTTGGAATTTGTTTAAAACATTTTGTTGAATCCAAATTTCAGACAGCAGCGGCAAAGTGCAATATTTAAAAACTCAAGTCCGCGCGGGTCAACTCTTCCAACTGAGGGCGGTTTTCCAGCACAAGGAGCGCCCCGACGGCGGCAAAAACTCGACAAGGTCCTCCAGGATACCTCGTTCAGCCCGTGACAAAGACCTTGCAAACCGTTACGCTCAACTCGTCAGTCAAAACAACCAAGTGAGTACCCACTGACCATAACCCATTCTATAAGTTTTAATTTTTCCCGTTTAGGAATTGTACGTCCCACTCACGGCGAAAGGGGAATTCTACGAAATCCACAGCTCGATGAAAGCAAAGCTCTGCTTTCCCGGAATGTTGGACAAAACTGGACCGTTGGCTCTTGACAAAGACTGTCTTTATCGAATTACGCATTTACTAAGACGAGTGGCACTTCCAGTCAAAGTCAAATTGATCACCGGCCCGCTGCCACCCGGGCTTCCCAAAGAGTTTACAGGTAATTTACGCTTCTTAATCGTAATCATTATGAACGTTTAATAAATGCGTCTTGCTTTTGTAAAAGTTGTGCCGAAACTAGCGGCTTGAGGTTCGTTATAAACTTACGAAATATCTCTAATGAATGTTTTCAAAGAGTTGGTCATTAAATTTTATTTATAACTGTGATTAAAGAAAAACTCTCACTCTTATTGAATTTAAACGACCATAAATTAACAAAAAGAAGGATTTTTCAAAATTTTATTTTTTGTTTGGCGAGTACTTAATCATTAAATGTTTCTCTGAAAAGCATTGGAATTTCGTGTAAAATATTCATCGGTTTTTTCCTTCGTCTGTCTGTTTCTATTTTCGGCGATTCACCCATATTTGGATAATTTATTGAAGAAATGAAAGAAAATTCTTGTTAGAGCCGACCAGACGACTTGACTTGTCGCAACATCTCCTTCTCTCTCCTACACAATTTAAAGCGTCCTGTAAATGTTAATGGACTCTGTTAGAAGGATGTTCCGTTTAGTTTTTTGTCACAATCAGATTGATGTTATAATAATGATGTTGAAGCAACACAAAAAATCACCAACAAAATTGCATTTCAATTTATTTCTTACAAGATAAAAAAAAAACAAGTACAAGTCCACATAATGACCTCATGACGGTTTCTTAGAATCAACACACTTAAAAAAGTTTTTATTTTCAGACACTTTTATCCTAGAGAACAAATTTCAAGAACCCTTAATGGTCACCTGTACTTTACCACCTCCAAATCAAGATATCATCCAACACCAAATCAGTTGTATCAACCTTAACTCTAATGTGAAATTATCAAAAAGTACCTTGGGATTTGACACTGAAAACCGCCTCTTTAAGTCACAACGACTTCAAGCAGCTTTAGCGTTTTGCCACAAAAACGTCGAAAGTTGGTATCGAGAAGTTCGACTAGCGCCTGATTTCAAACAGGAACAACTTTGTCCCGAATGCAGAAAAATTTCAAGTGAATGTGAGGGCAATTGTGCTGCCCCAGACTTCGACAATAGACAAATCATAACAAAAGAAGTTTTGGAAAAATTCCCAAAACCGAAAAAATGGTACAAACAGTTTAAACTTTTAAGCAAGAGCGACGAATGTCCCCAATTTGCCGACCTGAAGGACCCTCTCGATGGCATGGAAAAAGGCAAGAGCATAGAAAGGTATAAAGACATGTCAAAACTAATCGAGGAAAAATTCGGCCGGAAAAGTTACAACCCGGTCAAAAAATCTGCCAGTTTCATGTTCTCTACTAAGCGAATTGACTTGGAGGAGACGAACCATCAGCTCAAAAACAATCCAGCTTTGCTCAAATGTCAGAGTTTAGACACCCAACTCTATTCTATTGCTGAAACTCAGAAATTAAACCAAGAACGTGGTTCTCTTCGAAGTTATGATTTCCAGATGTGTATTTTGGACGAAAGTACTAGTAAAGACAACCTCAATGAAATCAAACCCGTCTCCGAGGTTAAGCTGAAGAAGACCAAGCCAGACCTTATCCCCACGCTACCGAAAGCCGACCCCGACCATTCCTACATCACCGAGAGGCTCTGTTCCGAATTTCATGTCAAAACCAAAGTACAAAAACCCAAGTGCTCCAAGATGGAAGTGCGATTGAGTGGCCGATATCCGAAGAGTGCGCTCACGGTGTACGAACCTCAAAAAACGGTGATAGTGCAGGTGCACGAGGTCAAGCCCGATGGCTTTGTTAATATTGATGATATACCATACAGTCATGTGGCTGATGAGGTGTGTCAGAGATCCAGTGGCGGGAAAAGTACAGATGAGAATATTTATGCGGAGATCTGCGAGAGTTCCACGTGTACAAGATGTGATAATAGTAAATTGTGTGAGTGTAAAAGGACTAAGAAGGAGACGGAGTATTGTTATGTGAAATTGGGCTCAAATGGAGATAGTGTGACGCAGTCAGATTCGGATGAAGCTATATACAATACGTTAAGATGAAGATGCGCTTAAATCTAATTTAAATATTTTTATTAATAATAATATTATGAGTAATATTGTTTTACCAATAAAATATTTAATATGATTATTACCACGTGTTTTTTTCTTCGTTGATTGAGAATCAAGTTTTAAGTCAGGGAAAAAAGTTGATAACGCAGAAGGTAAATTTTAATTAATTCGAAAAACGTTCAAAGGACTAAAATCACACTCTTTGCACGTTGAAATTATTATAATTTTTGTTGCAATTAGAAAGGTATACCTAGCAATAAATCGAATCATTATTTTAACATAACATCGTGAAAGCTTATCACTTGGAGACAAATATAAACCGACTATTTTTTAGTTCCTCACAAGTCAGACAAAAATGTAATGGGTTAATAATTACGCTAAACAAATATTATTAATGAATTAACGTAGGAATTGTAAAAGTTTGTAAGCATTGTGATTGGTCTCTTAGGGGTCGGCCATTATAATAACGTAAGAAACCAATCATTTTAGTTTTTAGATTCATTAAAAAATTTAATACAATTGATTAATTTGGATGTGATTGGTCAATTCTAAGTCGGCCATTACAAAAATGTGAAAAACCAATCACTTTAGAGTTTTGATTTCATTCAAAAATTTAATTTAACAATAAACAATAAATCGTTTTGTAAAACATACATTAGAATGTACTGTTATAATTTTACAAAATAAAAATGAATTTGATGAGCTTTTTGAATTTATAAGCTTGCCGCTTAACCTCCAACTTAAACAATTAAACATAAAAAAGACAAAAATTACTAGAACCTAACCCCGAATAGAAACAGAAATAATTTATTATCTTGTAAAATATTATTGTTGTCGCAGTTTGTTAAACGTTACTTATTTTTGTTTCAAAATTCTATCGGATGGAAATGTGTGCTTGAGCACATTTTGGTAATATCATCTATGGTAATATCAATGTCGCCAGCATAACCTCACTTTAAAATGGATCAAGAACTGGATAGAACGCTAAAACATTCCACTGATGTGATAGAACTTTTTAGAAGCAAAGAAATGGTGAAGATTTGCGCCCCCATGGTACGCTACAGCAAGTAAAACTGATTTTAATGAACTTTCCACATAACCTTACATTCTTAGATTGCAGTTCCGAAATTTGGTCAAATCTTATAATTGTGATCTTTGCTATACCCCCATGATTCTGGCAGATTCGTTTTGTAAGAGTGACAAGGCTAGAGTTAATGAATTTACAACTAACTTAAGTAAAACTAGTTTAGATATTATTCTGAATTAACTTTTTATGTTGGTCCCATTTTTAGATGATACACCACTAATTACCCAATTTGCAGCTAATAAAGTTCATGATTTTGTAGGAGCAGCTTACATGGTGTCTCCGTTAGTAATTCAGGTTCATATTATTCAAGCTTCTATTAGTTATATTTTTAGTTTTTGTGATGGAGTTGATTTAAATTGTGGATGTCCTCAAAGATGGGCGAAACAGCAAGGTTTGGGTTGTATAATGTTAGAAAAGCCCGAAGTAATTTATGATCTGGTCAGACAGTGTAGGAATGCTATAACAAAGCCATTTACAGTCAGTGTTAAAATGAGGCTGCAGAAGGATTTGCGAAAAAGTATTGATATTTGTAAACAACTGGAGCGTTGTGGAGTTAGTTATTTAACAGTTCATGGACGTACACCTGACCAACTAACAGGGGAAATAAATAAAGAAGCATTGAATTTAATCGTGGGAAGCGTAAATATACCAGTTGTTGCTAATGGGGGTGTTAAATCTTTGGAAGATTGCTTGGCGTTACAAGAAGAAACAAACTGTAAAGGTAAGTACACAAAAATGGAATGAGGAAAACATATTTTACTTTTTTTACATCAGGAATTATGGTGGCTAATGGTATACTTACAAACCCTACATTATTTACGGGTTCTTCTATCACCACTACTGATTGTATTCAAAGATGGCTCAATATCTGTTACAACACAACACTTGATTTTAGAGACACTAATAGAGTTCACACAATTTCTGAAAAACCGAATAATTTAACGTTCCAATGTTTTCATCACCACTTAGTTTTTATGTTGGAGAAACTTTTAACAAGATCAGAAAAGCGTATTTTTAATAATCTTCAGAGTTTTAGGGACGTTTTAAGTTTTATTAAAGATAAGTTTGATTTAGCTCCACAACTTGATAACATTGATGATTTTCATAATGTGAAATTATTTAATTTAGATTTCGGTAAAAGACACGAGATTTATTTTACACTTAAACCGGAAGATGAAGTTTTTATAGATTATGATTTATTCTATGATTGTAAAAGTGAAGGAAAGTATTTTAAAAGTAAATTGGAAGGTGAATGTGATTGGTCCAATATTTTTCTGGAAAATGCATGAAAAAATAAAGTTGTTAAATGGAATTTTAGAATGTTTTTATTGCTCAACTACCTACATATTTTTTATACCTACAAAATTGCAATAAAAATCAACTTGATGTGGTTATGCAATCCAAAATGCAGATGCTTATGTTTGGCTGCATATAAAGAAAATTGTATTTAGTTTTTCAGAATAAAAACGTGACTACCAGTTCAAAGGGTATGTTGTCACAGGTAAATGTTCCAAATTTTATAATATTTGGTCAAATAGTTCCAAAGTTATTACAAAAAAATCAAATTTCCATACCCACATTCCGAGGGCTGTAAAATTCTTATCAGTAGAGATAGGACACGAGTTATTATTTAAATTAACATCATTTTATAGGGCATTTTTGAAGTTCAAATATTGCTTCATATTTGTGAATAATCCTGTATCTAGTACCCTCTAAAAGCTTGAAATGTTGGTCGCCTACCCTATGAAATTGACCCGGTTTTTTTTAAAGTATACATAGGGCTATGTGTCCTTGTATAACGAGTGTTTATTAAAATTTGGCGTCAAAGCTATTCATGAAAGTTCGATTATGAACGAACCATCGTATTGAAAGTCATTAATCTCACATTTAACACTTCGTCGGGCGTATTAAAAGTTGTGGTCCGTTCACAATACACTCATATCATCGCCAACTATGACGCCAAATTTAAATAAACACCCGTTATTTTAAATCTAATTTTGACAGATGAGGGAAGAAAATTTTTACCTCCCTGGGAGGTAATTGGCTACTTTCCTAGGGTCGTAGGAAAAAAATAATAAGTAGGTATGTACAGAGTGCTGCATTTTGGATGTCCGAATAGGGAATCTCCGAAACTAAGATGTTTAGCCAAAAACGACTGATACATTCTGGAGCTCATTTTTTGAGAAAATAATATTGGTTAAAACCGCATCTCGCTATCATCTTTTGTTTTCGACTTACAGACAAAAGTTGATATTTTGGCGAAATCTGAAAAAAATTATATCTTCGTTATTATAGAAGATACTGATTTGAAATAAAGACATTATACAGGCACTTTTTAACGAGGAATTTAATAATGTAGTTAACAATTTTTTTCAGTTATTAGTTTAGCCGTAATAAGATAAATTTGTATTTTTTTAAATGAAAATCATAAGCGGCTATGGCAATTTTGAAAAGCTTATTTTTTTCTGATTTAAAAAATATATATTTGTAACAAAATATTTGTTTATAACTATACTTAAAAAGTGAAAAACATATTTTGTGAGATAATAGTTGGCCATGGAAAAACTATTTCACTCCAAATGTGTAAATAATAATCAATAAGAGTGTTGTGAACTGTAAAATAGATGAAAAAATATATAAAATTATAAAGACTTAAAAAATACGATACGGTAGAAGCATTGAACAAATATCCGAGCGCCTCAGAACAAAATTATTACATATTTTTAAAAAATCAAAAAATAGGAAAAACAAATGTGTCAACAGTCAACACAATTACAAAAAACATTTTTTTGATGATCTAATGGAGGTAGGATAACGTTTCACATAGACGGAATTTGGGTATTTGAATAGCCATATCGTCATTTTTGTGTCATGTAAAATATATTTTATTGAAGAATTAAAGCGGCTTTTTTTTCAACACTCTATGTAGCACTAGAAGTTGCAATGGTAATGTTAGCTTGTTTAAAAAGAAAGAAATGCTATTAGTCGCCAATAAGTTGATTTACAATTTATTTTGCATCTTTTTCATCACTTAGTACTTAGAAAACTCTTTCATTAGTGACACTGGTTGAATATAATACAGTTTAAATCCTTTTAGTTGAAGATGCAACATTTTTTCATAGCCAACTGCGAACAAAAATCAAAGATAATTTTTTGCTAAAAATGTATTATAATAATTTGTTACAAATATATATTTTTAGATAAGAAAAAAACAAGCTTTTTAAAAATGACATAGCCATCTATGATTCTCATTTAAAAAAATACAAGTTTATTTTATTACGTCTAAACAAACAACTGAAAAAAAATGTTAACTACATTATTAAATTCTACGTAAAAAAGTGCCTGTATAATGTCTTTATTTCAAATCTGTGTCTTCTATAATAACGAAGATATGAATTTTTTTAGATTTCGCTAAAATGTCAATTTTTGTCTATAAGTCGAAAACAAAAGACGATAGCGGGATGCGGATTTAACCAATATTATTTTCTCAAAAAATGAGCCCCAGAATGTATTACTCGTTTTTGGCTAAACCTCTTAGTTTCGGACATTCCCTATTCGGACATCCAAAATGCAGCACCCTGTACATCTATGCCGTTTTGTTCGCATCAGTGTATGAGTGTACAGGTTGAAGTAGAGAAAAAATTGCAGAAAAGCCAAAAACTAGTAAAATACCTTCACTAATGGTAATATTTAGGTATAATATTAAACTCAAAAACGACAAATAAGAAAGTGAAAAAAAAATATCTTTTTTTGCCTATACTTAGGTAATATTTAAATTACGTAAATTCGCTACTGGAACATTAAATTCTACTCTACCTAGCAGATAACGAAATAACCTAATTGTTACGTAGAACCTGAATCCAGTCGATTTTTTTTGCTACGATACACAAAGAACATGCAACGTACCTAAGTTTTCTTTTAGATTACCCACTGTCACTGTTGTCCGTAAATTCAAAATAATATTATGAAATATTAATATGCAATGTCGAGAAACTGGATAAGATGTTATATGGTAGGTACTCGTGGGTTGTTGTAAATATATGGAGAGTTCAAAACCTAATCAGTGTAAGTCAACTTAATTAAGCATTTTAAAAATTTATTACAACAGCAAAGCTTGCAAAGGTGAAAAAAAATTGAAACATATTTGATAATACCTACTTTAAAGTAGGAACGTACGTGCACTGTCAATTGAAAGATTTACAATGCAGTGTCGTCTACATAGGTCATTTTGAGGAAAATTGTGATTTTCACTGATTGCCTTCTGAACCCTGCATATACCTAACTCACTTAAGAAAGGATTGTGTTTGTTTACTCGACAAGGTCTCGTAAGCTTTCTTACGTCTGTAAAATGAAATAAATCTGCTTCTATTACCCTAAGTATAGGTAAGCTAATTCTTGGTTTGTAAAAATTTTTGCAACTCAATTAAAAAAGAGGTAAACATAAAAAAATTAAATCAAAAATTAACCTAAAACAATCCCAAATTAATTAAATTAGAAAACTACTTTTGTATAAAATTTTATTTTTGTTCATTACAATTATTAAGTCATTGCACAAGTATCTAAGATATTTTAACAGATACTTATTTATTTAAATAAAGCATATAAAAGCGTTGTATGAAGTCGTGGTATAGCTGCAATATTGATTTAGGTAGGTGTCCTTAGTAAATAATTTTATGAAAGCTTTTGTGCTAGAAAACTAACATAGTTTTATTTCTAATTTTTTTTGATGTGTTTTACGTAGGTATAATATGTGTACAGAATTTTTTCGGCAGAAAAAAAATATTTTTTTTTAGAAATGACATCGACCCGACACCGTTACCTTACAATCTTCCCTGTCTCTTTATTGATTAGCTTGGAAGCTTCAAGCACAAACAGATTCGCTCCAATAACTAAACACAACGAAAATTTAATTCAATTTCAATTTGTCTTTATCTCTGCATTGGCGGTAATATGGTGAGCGCAAAATCTCTGTCGAATTTTTCCTCTCTTCATTAATTCTTCGCCTTTTCTCGTTCAGGACCCCCAAAACTTGCCCCGCCTATCTGGGCGTGTCAAACTAATCAGGGTGTGTAAAAATGTCTTTTCGCTCCACCTTCCCCATCATAAGCCACCCTCCCCTCCATCCCCTCCTCTTAGTTGCTCGTCTTTACACTGAAAGTAGCGGCGCTGTCGTCGACGACAAGTGCCCGTAAATTGTAAGCTATATCGGCAAAGCTTGTAATTTAATTGTTCACTTAAAGCCGCTAATAAGAGTGTAGATGTATATATTTGACTTTTAAATTGGACAGGGGGGTCCCGACGGGAAAGTCTCGTATTACCCACTGACGTGTTGGTTATTTCGATTAAACGAAAATTACCTATCGTTTGTTAAATTGTCGGGGTGGTTTTTCACTACAATTTGGTGGTATGGTTTGACGGACTTTTAGTTCATTCGGGTTCGATGTTGTTCAACATTTCGACCTATTCCGATTACACTCCCCTGCCCTCCTATGATGAGGTAAGCTTTTTAATTTTCATTGTTTTACCATGATTTATAGGTTGTTACTATTTTTTTGGTTAATTGCGACAAAAATAAAAAGTATAATACGTTTAAATTTCAAAGTAAGAAAATAATGAATGATTGCCTTTTACTTCAATATTATGTTGTTGGTACATAGGTATTCTTCGCTTCATTATATTATCATTTAACCAGAAATTTTGAATAGGTATTTATAAGCGGTACCTACTCTTTTTAATTTTAATTTTGACACATATATTACATAATAAATTGGGTATTCATTTTCATACATTTTAAATATTTTATAATAAAGTGGGACATTTTTATAAAAATCTTAATGTTTGTATAAATAAACTGGTTGCCAGCACTAATTTACATTATTTTCGTATGATTTTTAAAATGTATCTTACTCAATGATCTTACTTATAAATTAAGAAATAAATTAAAAGATAGCTCAATAAATATTATTAAATAATTTATACATTAACTATAAATTAAATAATTTATTGCCAAAAATAAATATGCACTTTAAGTTGTATCTAATTATTATTATTATTATTATTTATACTGCACCTACTTATTTGAACTTAAAATGTTTAATTACACAATAAGAGAAAGAAGTTCTCTAAATAATTATGTATTTAAAAATTTATTGAAATAATTGGTTCAATGTAGCTAATATAAAATATCTTCTGATTGCTTAAGTATTACCTACTTAGACCACACATCGAAAAATCTAACTATGACTATTGCTTTATATAGGATGATTCAAAAGTGTCAGGCCAAGTATCGAATGTTGATAGAAGACCTTCAGCTATAATCATAAAAATGAATGCAGATTTTTCCCAAGCTTTTTTTTCTGAGAAAAAACTGAGCTGACAACTCTGACAATTTCCATGTACTACCTATCAATATTTCAAGTATAGGTTCTTTTGTTTCCGACGTTGTCGGATTTAATTTGTTATTGAATTTGCTTCGATCACCGCCACTTTATAAAATGTATCAATATCCCGCCTAGGCATTTCGTAAAAAATGCATTGAAGCAGTGATTCCGAGTTTTTTTTTAGTTAATTTTTAATTATTAAAGAAAAATAACGCAATTAATAAAAGCTGGGAAGGAAGGATACAACAAAACCAGATACGCCAGGGAGAATTGATATTATGAGGTTGAACCCTTTAAGCTAAAAAACTTGATGTGTCAAAAAATTTCCCCAGATTAAAGCGCCAACGGGAATCAGTTGAACTCAAAAAATGCCCAGGCGAGAAAAGGATTATTTTTATCGAGACGGCGATGGCTTTGATATAGTTTATAGTTTGTTAAATCTTTTGTATACATACACCTTTAGATACAAATTGGTGATTTTTTTAACAGGTATCAGTTTAATGTTGCAAAATCTGCCGGCACATTTATAAATTCAAGATTACATCATTTGAACGGCCAAAAATTAACCCAAAGATCTAACCTTTGAAGAACTATACAAATTGCCCAGAAATGTGGTAGCAATTTTTATACAAAGTGTCACAAGATGGCACTTTCGAAAAACCAAATTTGTTCAATGTTGCAATTGAATTTTAAAATTTTTTCAAAAGTAATTTTTTGACATTTCGTTGCCTAAAAAATGGATTTAAGAAAGAGTAAACATACTTAGGTAAATGGTTTTACATGGCAAGAGACAGTAGAACAGAAAATGGGACAATTTTAATTGTCCAGGACAAATTTAGGCACAATTATAACCACGGACCACCCAATCGTGCAGCAATTTTAAAAACTGTATAACTGTAACCATATCTAAGCCATTGGAGAAGTGACTTGGATTGGTCGTAGGGGGTCAATTGAATGGTCTGCCAGGTCTTGTGATAGGACTCCACCTGATTTTTCAGTTTGGGGAATCTCTGAGACTTGGTTTATTTAGATGATCCAAAATCAAATTAAACTCCAAAAACCAAGTTAAACCCAATACAACAAAATAATCTGATATTCAAACCCTAAAAGAATATGTTAAGGAGGTTTTCCGAACAATCTTTACCCCCGATTTATGCACTAAAATTTGTCGAGATGTTGCTGGGTTCAGTTATGCATTGAGCGTTATGGTGGTCAATTTGAACATTTTCAATAAAATTTAAATTTGAGTGTTTTACGTTTGACGTCGCCAGTAAATTATTATTTGACAAATAGTGCCAAAATATGGAGAAACAAAGTTACTCAAACTTGGATTTAGTGGATTTATTTTGTATTTATGGAGAATTAAACAAAGTTATGAGAACATAATAAACACAAAAAAATTCAAAATCATTCTACTAATGCTCAATGTGTTGTCCATTATTTTCTTAACCTTAAAATTTAGGGGTTTATTATTTTTTTTTTCTAAATTTAAAAACACTAGAGGAAAGATATAAGCTTTCTCTTTTAAACGCCGAAAAAACGAATTCTAAATTTTAAAAAATGACAGAGTTACCGATTTTTAAAGTGGAAGGTGCAGATCCAAAATTTTATTGAAAAACTTTAAAAACGTCTAAAATTAGGTATAGGGAAGCTGATGAAAACTCCCTTAAAACCCCCAAAAACGCAGTAAAAATATACCTTTCCATTTAAAATAACAAAGTTGAGACCGACTTCCGGTATAACCGGAAGTGCCGCCATTTTGAAAATATTTTCATTTAGGAGGACTTAATGGATTATGGCTATGTACCGATTTTCAAATAAATACGATTATTCGAATTCCCAATACTTCTAAAGTGGGGTTTAGGCTGAACACACTGTATATGCTTAAATATTTTATAGGTACTATTTTTGAATAATCATTATTTATTCTTACGTTGATAAAATTATTAGGTACATTATTTTTTCTGAAATTTCTGAATAATTTATAAATAACTATTATGAAAGAATATAACAATATACTTACCAATTCTTTTCAATCATATAAAAAAAACACGTTTTTTTGTTCTTCAAAACAGAATTTTTAATGGTTTACAAAATTCAGATTAAGTATATTATATCCTCATTTATTTTTATAAAGTTTATAAAAGAATTACATGCTCCTGAACTTTTCAAAAATTTGTTAAAAATGTAAATACATTGACCATATTTTATTGATGTATCAGAAATTAATATAAATATCACTGCAAAGCAAAGCAAAGCATTTTGATCTTTGACACCATATTAACAGCTACCTCTACCGGTTATAGACCAGATCACTCATTCTACATCTTAAATAACATTATCAAAAATCTAAACTAGCGTCCGATATTCAGCAAAGCATTCCAACATAATACTCGTTATGTACCCCCAAAAATATAACGAGGGATTTTGAGATGGGACTATCGATAAAACACAAAGTAAAGCGACACATTTACTGCTGAAAAAATCTAACACGGCCCATTTATTTCCGTTTCAAACAGACGACAACAACACTCGCAATTTCAGCTTATTAAAACCGAAATACTTAAGCCGTAAAAGCTTTGTATTAATAACGTTAGCACTTATCGCTCTAGATAATGAAATTTGCCACTGGATCTGATACACAATTATAAATTCCATTGCAATTGGATTTCCTTGTAATCGGAAACCTCCGTAGCGACGCTCCGCGTCTGTACAATCCCCTTGCCGCCCCTCATAGTGCTTTGTCGAGGACGTCTCGGTTCGTTCCTTGTTATACTCCGCAATTGAATTTGCTAATATTAGGTGGGTGTTTTAGATATACAAGGTAACAACAGATGTGTGGTATCTAGTTCATCAGTCAATTGCCTATATCTCTGTTATTAGGGAAATTAAAACGAAATCTGCTTTGCATTTATCACTCTCTTTTGTCGGTCCGAAAACTTATTTTGGACACATTAGCCGACTACAATTTGTAGATTCCAAATTTGATAGGATCAAGCAAGCTCTGCTGATTCGCTTAATACAGGTCGAGGTAATTCGATCTATTTTCGAGCATCCTCGTAATCACCGGTACAAGTCTATTGTGATCATTTTTTGTCAAGATGATGACAATAGGCCTGTCGATAGCTGTCTCGATACCTTGCTAATAGTTTAAATAGCTGTACTCTGTACATAATCGCGATTTATAGTTTGTTACCTCCTCTATTTTTTTACCTAAAGACCGAGAAAAATTTCGACAGGATTTCCCCATCGTCTTCCGACATAATGGTCTTTTGATTGTTGTTCATTTCTATGTCTTTTGTGATGCTCTCGAAGGATGTAACACGAATCCCTATTGATGTTTCGGGCATTTAGGTAAAAAGAATTTTTCTGAACTCTGCCTTTTTCCGAAACTAATTACAATAAAGAAGCTTTGCACGTTTTAATTACAACACTTTTACCATCCCGTCGGGGTTCGGTGTAATCATTCTTGTGATTTAATTTAGCCCCTGTGGACTCTATTATGTGCCATTATTGGATAGACACTTTCTAATCCCCCTCGCTTGTATACGACCCTTTGTATTTGGCGCCCGTGTGTTAAAAACAGAGCGATATTGCAGCTCTATAATGAGTAACTACATTTCTAGTGGTATCCACGCCAGACGTATAGCTGTAAAATAATTAAATAATTATAATTATGAACGTAACGTAATTTTCGTACTACATGAGAAATAATGATAAAATACCAACTTTCAAACATGAAATTTTTGTTTTTATCAGATTAAAAATAAACTATTCATTATTATACAAAGTTATGATAAACCAACACAGATATTTCTTTCTAACCGGTATACCTTTCTTTCTACCTACACGGCATAGCATATAAATAAAAGTCTTCGGTGATGCTAACGGCGTTTCGTTCACATACATGTATAAAAGAGTATGTTTTATTGTTTCATGTGAAATATTTTAAGTTACTAGGATGCAACAAGGTATTAGAATATAACAATAAAAAGTAAAAGTAAAAATTAATTAAAAAATTTGTCCCGCTTGGCATATTCCTCAAATGGCTAGGTTATTTAATTTGTAGATAAAGTGATAATAAAACGGATTTATGTGTTTCGTAAAGGATTGAATGACCACACCACACACGAGTGGCAACATCAACTGTGAAATATTGTTTGGTAGTATCGCATGACAAATTTGTGTGTACAACAATTTAAATACCTATTGCCATGTTTTTAGGTGTTGAATAACGCATTGGCTTGTCATTCCGCCTTATAATCCCAACTTGCTGTCTCACTACAACCACCCCACGGATGCAAATTTTCCTAATTTCAACGATTGTTTCTCTCCCTTGTGCCGAAATTCTTGACCCTGATTTCCCATGATGGATCTCGTCCATTTTCAATGGTTGTTTTGTAAAGTTTTACATGCGGGACAAAAACGCGATTGTGACTGAAAGAACGGAAACAGTTGTCAGTGTGGAAACTGGCGGTCGCTTGGACGTGTCAATCATGTGGCTGTCATTTTCAATGTTGAGATTTACACAGCAGCGTCTGCTTAACCGCCTCGGGCGCTGTGATGCTTTTCTTTTTGTTCGATTTCCCAAACATGCCTATGCGGGATTTTTTTGGTAAACAGTTCTCTGGCGAGTTTTATATAAAGCCAGAAAAAATCGTTTTGAAAAGGTGAACCTGTTGGAGCATCAACAATGCGGACGAAACCGCAAGTCGCCTCCAAAGTCAACATGAGTCGATGAGGTGGAAGACGATTTAATAATGTTGCAGCATAACGAGGCAAACGGATGAGTTCTGAGCAATACTTGGGAGCGAATAATGTAATCTGACGTCGGGGAAGGATAGTTTTGCGAGACTAATGGGATCTGATTGAGGGCTAAAGGTTTTCGTCAAAACGATGACTAGTCTCAAATTTTAAAATAGGTTATGTAATTAGTTACACTTATTTTTACGAGTGCAGTAAGTCTAAGTATAAGAAAGAATTAATAAAAACATTTTGGAAATCGTACTTTTGTGTAGAGGAAATATGAATTTTAATAATATTCAAGTTTATTCAAGAGTTTTTTTTAACTTAATCTAAGCTATGGACAAAGTATAACTTATAACCATTTAACGATATCTTAATTGTAAAATATTATTTTCGTATAAATTGACTTAATAAAATAAAATATTAGTTTTTCTTTTTTTATGGTATCAGTTCTATAACTTTTGCAGGAGAATCTTTAATGTATTGGTCATAGTTCATTTACAGCCTAAATCCAATTGATTTTCCGATGTATTTAAAAGAAAGGCCACTATTTTCAAAAGAAAATTCGGTTGTCAGCTCATAAGGTCAAGCGGACAACCGAAAATCTACGGCCTTTGATAATAATGGTATTATTAATTCAATTGTTGTATTATTAAACTGTAATATTTTGTTATCTTATATTTAATTTACCTTTAAAAACTAATGTTTATATTTATGTATAATTACAGTAAAACATAGTAAAGAAATTTTTTCTACTATAAAGTCACAGTTAGGTAATATGATCTGTTTTTAAAAATTATTAAAGTACAATCAAGAACTTAATGGAAAAACAAGCAAACATTTGCAACATGTCTAAGTTCGATTTCAAAATAGCTACCCTAAAATCATAATTTATCTCACATAAAAAAAAAATTTTTGCACGCAACTGCATGTCAAAATAATTTGAACATTAGTATAATTTGGATACTGCTATATTATATTTAAAAGTAATGTGTTTTGAGGCCCATACATGAATTTGAAACGCGTTTCATGTAACTTTATATTGCGTGTAATTCTAAAGAGCAGAAGTGTTGTTTATATTTTTTTGGTCCACTCCCTTGTAGATTGTGGATGTAAATCTTGAAAAATCAAAAAAGGCTTAATTAGACTTTGTTAATCAGTACGTTGCGCACTTAAACGAAAATAACTTGAAACCACCAAAATTTCTCGCTTTCTTAGGGTTTCCTCCAAATTTTTATATTTGTGTGCGCGTTAAAAAATTGTGGTGTCTTCCTATTAGAACGTTGATAGTTTATGTGGCATTAACCCCTGATTTGTAGGAATTCCTGGCATATATTTGTATTTTTTTGGGGATCTTCCTGTACCTACGAACGTGTGATGTCTAAATGTGAGAGAATATCAGGTGACATACTGACGTTTATGGCTATATATACGAATAGGTGCACATAAATACATGGGGTACAGTTTTGGCAATAACTCCTTTATCATTTACGAGTATGTTAACTATTATCGACAATCTTTTATATTCTATAATACCTAAAAGCCAAACTTGAGACGCTATTCCAACTAAATTTTACAAGAAATCGAATTTTTTAACGACGCTTTTTAACTCTCGCTAGATTCGGAGCAGCTGTCCCGAAGAGTAATTTATAGTCGAAGAGATCGGCCGCTGGGGGGCTCGTTATAGACGCACCACCCTATACATCGGGGAATATTTTTTTTATCTGATTTAGAAATCGTCAACGTCATATATTTTAAACCGACACACATACGGAAGTTATAAAAGCCACTCGTTGTATTTATTGCTTAATGATGTCGTTCATCATACCACCGAGGAGATTAATAGAAGAATTAGATCAGTAGCGGCGTTTGTTGATAAATTCCTATCGCACGTCGCATATAACATGCATATCGGTCATTCAAGTCGCTTGTGAATTTACCCAGCGGTGTAATATAACAAAATATTTCCACTTGTGATTACATTTTTCGGAAAAATCGAAACGGAAGTTGCCAGTTCCCATGATGGTGGTTGACCTAAAATTTTTGATGACTCCGTTCCAGTTTCTTTTACGCACTCTATAGGCGACGTCAATTCAGCAAAGTGCAAATACCTACGTCACCTATTCGCCTCAAAGATTCATACACTTCACTTATTTCAGCGATAAAAAATTTCAAATGTGCATAAGATTGCCTTAAGAGTAATGCAGCGTGCTAAACGTGGAATTTTTATTCTAGACGAGTACATATTAGAAAATGCTTCAAGGTTACCGGGGCAGTGTCAACAGGCTCGCTTTTGCCAGTCAGCCGTTTAAAATGTTGATCAAAAATTGATGACTACGCCAGAAACATCCTACGGCTTGATGGAATGCAAAATAACAAAAAACGACTTTTGAATTAGATTTTTCTCTATTATAATTTTATCTCGAATTTGTTTCACACCGTACCAAAAAAATTGAACAAGAAATGCATTGTCAATTATCTATAAATAAACGATTTTTAAATAACGTTAAAGTGAGCATAGGCGATCTTTGGCATGCTTCCAAAACCTTTTTTCTTGAATTACTCTTTGATTTTGTCTTCGACTAAATGACAAGCAAATGACAAGAATTTATGGAATGATGTCGGAAATACACATCTTGTTTTTGTAATTTTGATTCATGTTTTTAAACAACTGACAGCCGATAAACAAAAAGAAAATAAACTTAACCAAACCATTGTTGAAGCATTGATTATTTTCTTATAACAAAATAAAAAAACAAACATTGTCACCAATTTAATAACTTTTTTTTATACATTGATTCAAAAATCATTCTTTATCATATCTACTACATAAAGAAATTACCAACTACCATTTAAATTACTCAATTGCAATTAAATTGCAACTCCCAGATATCAGGTGATTAAAAAATGTGTGGCATAATTTTAACTACGAATACCCTTCTACAAATGGGAATAGATAGCCCAATATTTATTGAACCACCACAAAAATAGCATACAGCTTTCCAAAAATCGGTCTGAAAAAATGATTTTCTAGAAATATTTCTGTTATCGCTTACCCGATTATTATGAAACCTTGCATGTTAAGGGACGAAAAGACACTCTTTGATATGGTTGGGAGTTTTGTAAAAGCTATACATTTCCGGTGGCAATGTATTCCAGTTTTTGAGTGATAACTTTTTTTCGGCCTATTAACCCCTTTTTACTGATGCCAAAAATTGAAAGCCCAATTATTTTTGCATGAAAAGGTACTCTGTTTCCTATCGCCAAAATGTAGGTACCGTTCTTGAGTTATTTTGTTTTAAACTTCACCGCGTTGCAAAATCAGAATTTATGAATTTTGAGCGTGCCGTTACCTTGGAAAAAATCAACTACGAATGACATTGCTGTCAATGCTGTCACATTTAATGTCTTTATAAACGATAACAAAAATATTTTCCAGAAAATCACTTTTTTATGAGATTTTTGGAAAGCTATTTTATGAGGTGGGTCAATAAATACTATGCTATTATCATTTGTGGAGGGGTATTCGTGGTTATAAAATTATGCCACACATTTTTGAATCACTCTATATGTTTAGTACATATAACAAGTGATAATAAATGAAAGACACCCATATTTCAAACGTAATAGTTTGGAAACTTATTTCAATTAATTTTGTATAAAAGAAAAAATGAGTGTCTAAGAACATACCTACTATCCTTTAATTTTAAAATACATAATTAGCGATTTTTCCTATATTTTGTAGTTTTTGGTTCTTTTATGCACTTTGATTCGTTTTTCTTATTTTCTTCCAATTTCCTCGTGGTGCATATTTGAGGAGCGAGTGCATTGAATCGATCGCTCCGAAATGAGCATCGTGCAAAGCTCGTCATGTGTGCGTGCAAAGGTGAGGCAGAGAGAGGCAGGTAAGGGTGGCTGGAGCAGAATAATGGCGTAATTCGATATCAGCAAGCGGCTCCCTATTTATACAGAGAACGTCCGACAAGAGAAACAGCAGCACCAACGACGGTCGAACGTACGCATCGCAGGGGGTTGCCCTCTATATCCATGTGAACGGGATAATGACGTAAAATCGCAGGTACAAGCAGAAGATAGGAATTATAAATGAATTTTTTCCGACCCACTCGTGAACAATGGTAATGAGTGGGCAAAGTAGGCTTTTTGCGGTTCCGAGTCAACAACTGCACAGCCGATGGTCAATGTAAATACACGATGGGGCATTGTGTTATGCACACATCGGCCACTCGAAAATCTTCCAGGCTTGTGTACCTGAGAGCGCAGCCACCCTTGTACAGTCAAGAGTAGATTCACAATAGCACAAATTTATTTTGACTTGGGTACTAAACGGCCGCAAGAAAGGGATTTTACGCTTTCGTGAACAAATTGGAATTCAGAAAATGAGATTTTAAACGGTGCTCAAACAACCGGAAATGGACCAAGATTTAGTCAAGTTGGTGAACAGCGTGAATATACCTACCTACTCCAGGACCTTATTTGTTGCATTTTTTTTAAACAAAATCTGTTACAAGAATCAAATTTTTGAAGAAATTGGATATAGAATTTTTTTAACTAGTATAATTTATCCATTAGAAATGCTAACAAACTTTTGCACCTGTGCTAATAGACGAATCGATAGATTTTTTATAGGTCTAAATATTTAGAACAAAAAAACATTAAATGCAAATGCAAATTAAATGGCAAATTAATTTAGTTTGACACTCGTTCAATGTTTTAACTTACTCGTTTTCAAATTAATGTGCTTCGAAGTAGTCGTTGAAAGAGATCATTTTAAGGTGGCAACCATGCGAAAATTCAATTACCTCATGTAGCAAAAAATTATTAAAATTAACAATGTAATTAACATAGGATAGCAAACATAAAGATTTTTGTCATTATTGATGTGATTAAATTTGTTCTGAATGACATTAATGACACTTTTTGTGTAAGTCGGTCGATTCATTTAGACTTCTACAACCTACTTGGTGCACATTAATATGAAAAAGAGTATACATAAAAAAATATCAGGAAATAGAAATGACTTTGACCCGGGACGTGGTTGGTCGGTGTTTTTTTTATTTGTTTTATAGTTATTTTTATACAGCAGGATGTTTCCAAACTCGCGCCCCAGGGAAGGGGGATAAGATACCGAGAACATGGAAATAATGTTTAAAAAATTCTATCCGTCAAATTTTGACATTTATTTTTTGACATTTGACTTTTTTATCTCTATTTGATGTTACCGTTAGTCTTTTATGTTTTATTCAGTAAAGGTACAAAAACCTTGTCAATAAAAGCCACAAATAACGTAAAATAAATATGTAATTACTAAGGCTCGGATTATATGCACAAAAAATCTGTAAAATATGCGCATTTTCACAAAAATATGCACAAAATATTAAGAAATATGCTCGAATATATGCCAAATATGCATCGATATGCAAAACTTTTAACAATAAAAAATCAAAGTTGGAATTAATTTTTATCCTCGAGTACAGTAAAGTTTGTATTTTCATCATCTTGAATCGCATACGATGAACGAAAGAGAATAAATAAATTGGTTTTGCCTCAGACAAGCCATTTTAATAACCTAGTAAGCCTTTCTAAAAAAATTGTACTTTTCAAATCACATCACTTTAAACAATTTTGCTAAAATTTATTTGCAGGCAACTACTTATCCACATAGAAGGATTTATTCGTTTTATACCAGGTGAATAAAAAGTATGGAACCAAACATTTTTTGCTTAAACTATTTATTTTTTAAAAAACTAATTGATGAATTAAATGTTTTATGAAGAATATTTTTTTTTGTTTTTGAGTTCTACAAAAATTTTAATTTTTTTAAATAGCAACTCACTAAAATTTTTTTTTATACTTCCCCAAAGACAATTGTGTTAGAGACTATCTACTTTTTATTAATTTAAAAAAAATACATAAATTACAATTCTGACAAAAAAATCGCAAAACTCAAAGCAAAACAAAATTTCATTTTGAAAATACGATCAGATTTTTTATATTACTTTATTTTATATTAATTATTATTTTCCAGAGACAAATAATTAAAAAAAAAACTGTTTGGTTCTAAAGTTAAAGTTAAGTTTGGTTTTGTATAAAACGAATTTAAAAAGGAAACACTCAGCAGGATACTAATTAATTATACTACTAATTAATTTATAAATTACTGGTTGTTTTCTCTTTAACACATTTTGTAATCGGATCATTTTTCTTAAACTTGAACTGAAATTTTTAATCGGAAATTTGTGATTTGAAGAAAATATGCACAAATATGCATTATTTCCTAAAATATGCACGAAGTTACCAAAATATGCAAAATATGCATTTTTTAATTGGCTTATTTTAATCAAAAAACATTAGATATGCATAGAAAACCTACAATTTTGTTGATATACCTCTTAATAACAAATATGCATTTTGCATATAATCCGAGCCTTAGTAATTACAATTCAGGATATAGCTTCTTTATTTCCTCTTCTAATACCCTGCAGCAAAAAAACGTGAACGATAATTTTTCCAACAGAATTAGATAGGGTCAAATTGGAAATTTCAAACCGATTTTTTTAAACAATTTTTCCATGTTTCTGATGTATCTTTCTTTACATTTTTCTCTAGCGCGAGTTCTAAAATACCCTGTATAGGCATTATTTGAAAAAAAAAAAACATTTGAGACATTGGTGTTACTGTTTTTTTTTTATTAGATAAGTGCAAAACATGTACCTAAGTAACTACTAATTATTATCAAAAATACTCTTGGACTTTTGCAAGTATTTGCTGGTTTTGCCGTTTGGATGAACACCACTTTCCTACGTTTTGGTATATACCTGAATACTTTCAGTCTCTTTTGAGTGTAATCTGCTTACGAGGCGCCGTCGGTTTCAACCTATCTAGCACGAGCCTCTGGTGATGAGGACTCAGTGATGCAGAAGATGCGTCTTCACAATGAACATTACTTCTGTTTACGAGCAATGTCCGTTGACTGGCTCCGGTAATCCTTCCAGGTACACCCCAGCTGATCGATTGTGTGTCGCGATGCGCTTTAAGCCGCTTCCCATCCTGCAGAGGAAGTTCAATTTACGGCTTCTTCAATTCTTGATGCGTGAGCCACATCCGGTTGACGGGCTTCCGAAGGTTACGCTCCACCAAATTCAGAATTACCTAAGGCTTCTGTTATCAATCGTTCGGTGGGTCACGGCGCTTGGTGGTCTCATCGCCGGCGTTGACGACATCGGATACCGTGGTCTTAAAAAACGTAAATAACACTGGACCGTCGTGTTCTTATGTAAAAAAAAGAAAAGTCGCCTTTATGATATAATTAATTTGTGGAAATGCCGGGGATGAGTTATCAGTAATCAACGATGATCATAATGTCTGCTGTCGTAACACCCTCCTTGGAAACTGTTGCTAGGTGTTTGATGTTGATTGGAACGGATCCTAATGCTAGTTATTTACCAGAAGAGCACGTGCGGCTTGCAATTATTTTATTAGTTTCACGACCCCTCGTATTCAGCTTCATTAATTGCGATCTGACTTGTTATTCTTGTTTGTCAGTGGTTTGTTAGAAATGCTTAAGTTTTCTATTGCAACATTCCTTAGTTTGTCCAAAATTCATACGATGTTTAATTGCAGTATTGTTTTAGTAATAAACCGTGACAAGTAGGACAATTAGAACAAATTTCTTTTATTATTAATTAAAGGGATTTTTAAGTTCGTGTTGGTTTAAAATTGCTGATCACTACGGACTTGTTCACAAATATTTCACATTCTAAACCAACATTAATTCTAAAGACTTTTTAATTCGACTGACCCTTAATTATTTCATAGTTAATGTTATCAATTTTTACGAACTGTAGTTTCCAATATTAGATATAATAAGTATAGTAGTGGAGTCTTGTCAGGGAGAGCTTTTTATTTAAAAATTAAGTATTTTTTATTCATTAAATTTTACACAAATAAAGTTTTCTCACGGCCATCACTATTTAATAATAGGTAGGTAGTTAGTTAATCTTTTGCTAAGGCGAAACTAAAATCAAAAGTGAAGTTTATATGTGAAAAGTGATAGACTTACAACATACATAAATGTGAAAACTATACAAGCACTTTTTTGCCGAGAGCATCAAATGCAAATCAAGATAATCAATTAGTTGAGTACCTACGTGGACATCACCCAATGAGTAGTGAGTACTACAGATTACCTGTCAGTTCTAACTTAACCTTTTAGAATTAAACCATATTCAAACTATAGATAAATATAAAAATCTGACATTTTTATGCTTTGACATTTTCCGATTTTTTTGCAACCAAGTGTACATACTTATAACTTTTTTTCTTTGGGGCCCGAGTTCTGTAACACCCTATACATAAAGTTTTGAGATTTTAAATTTTGACTTTGATTGTGACTACACTGTTAACGATAAAAAGAAAGGTCGTAGAAAAAAAAACATTGCATTCTACTTGTGAGAAAAGCTTTCTTTATGTTCGTGTTAATAATCCACACTCGGCGTATACACTTTGTGTGCACTCGCATGAAAAATTCACTTTTCAACATTTGTGTAAAAGATTTTCTATTTTCTATTTTTTGTTTGGTACGAAATAATGTCATCTGCTTTCTCGGTTTACAAATCCACAAGCTGATATGTGCATACATAAATGACTTTTCTGTTTTCTGTTTATTTTGGAATATGGGTATGATTTAAGAGTTGTCCATTATTTTTAAACATTCTTTACTACCGGATAATAACTGTCAATTCTTGATTACAATAACAAAAATATGAAACTTATAAATACAAGTAAATTTTATCAAGTTTGAATAGGTGGGTAAATGTGATTGGCCAACCTAATGTAGGTATGTGGGAATAATGACATTTTTGCATTTTTTGAAAAAACACCGAGATTCGGAGAGTATTTATAAAAGACTTTAACTTTAATTTAGTTTAGTTTTCTGCCAATGTATAAAAATTAAATTTAAATAACGTCCGAAGAAGTATTATAGAAGATGAAGATAATGAAATCGAAGATTTTTTTGCCATCGGATAAGAATAATGCAATAATTTCTGAGAAGTCAAGAGGCGACATTCACTATATATTTAAAAAATGGTGTAATGAAAAGCATGTTAGTGTTACTGAGAAGGTGTTAATGCCATATTTTTTATAGGTATGTACAGGGTGTCCCAAGTTTTAGGGTCGGCGCAAAAATAAATATTTTTAATTGATAAAAAAAATTGCTATAGTGCAAACGATAGAGGATTACCTATGTAGAGTTCAATTTGATGATGCTTTAATATTAATTAATAAATAAATTTAATTCGTTTTGTGATTGGTTGAATTTTGTTGTCAGTTTTCAGGATTTTGAAATTAATCACGATTAACTTAATTTTGATTTAATTCACTTTGTGTAAACCCACCCTCAATCTGTGTTAAAAACTGACATAGATATTAATATAAAAACTTTTTAGTTATCAGCTTATTTCCGATCGCATAAAATACCCATTTCAAAATAACAACCCGGCAACAAATTGCACAAACTAAACTCTATTATTCTTCATAATTCGCATCTCAAACAGCTGTTTATTGTTCGATTTTACCAGAATTGTGTATAGTAAACCGATACTCAACAATTCAGCGAACTTGTCGATTGTTTGCTCCAAAAACGATTGATTTTGCGCTGAAAAATTTTTCATGCGCGAATTGTTACAGTTTAGGGTTAGTTTTATTTCTTTTCATTAATATTGTATCACATTACCACCCTGAAGCTGGACCAGATGAGTGATTATTTAGGTTCGCACCCATTTTATTTTATATGAGCAGTAATTGAAATGGTCTGATACCCTCGTTGCGCAGTTGCTGCCATATCAAGTTACAAACGCGTTGATTTTATTTCGTTTGTGGTTCGCGGTTTACAAGGTGACGTTTTTTATTTGTCTTGTTTTTACCTGAAAAATATGTTTACATGTGTGGAGGTTTTGGAATAATAACAAGGAGCGGAAATCAAAGTTGGGTTCGCCTTATGCGTGTTATGAAGTATGTGAGAAATTGGATAAAATACCTCTAACAAGTTGTGAGAAAGCCCCAAATATAACGAATTAACCCGTTCGAACCCTTTCCGTAAATCACACAATGGACAAAACCAAATTCACTTTTTCCAGTTTCGCCGCTAATTCTGTATTAAAACCGCCAAGGGTCGATTAACCCTTTAAGAAAGTCAAATTTACACGGTTCAATGGATTCGTGGGAATCGAGCGACTTTTTTGGAGGCTTATTTTGGGAAAGTCTTCACATTTTTGTTTTATTTTTTAAGTGTTTCAGCTTGAGCGAAACACTCGCTAAGTAGAAACATTTTGGTTTCTACAAAAGGAGTGTTTGGATAACAGAAGTGTTTATTTAACTGCAAAAACATCCCTTCTTTTTCGCCCGCGCTGTCTTTTCTCTTTTCGTATAAATGACGGTGTGTTGGTGCCTCCCTGTCCGTATAAATGTGTGTATATATAGCCATCATGCAGGGTAATATGAACCTGCACGGGATTATTTTTAAAAGTGAATTTTCAAACACTACCCTAATTATCTTTATGATACATCAATTTTATTTACGTGCATATACAGATTATATCTAAGACCGGAAATAGCACTTTCAGCAGAAAAAAATGTCATTTCAGTGGAAGATAGGTATCAGATTTTACGGCCTTTCACAAAAATAAATAAAAACAAGAGCGCCATAAATGGAGCATTAACAGCAATTAACAGTAAAATCACACCTAAATCTAAAAAATGGGGCAGGGTGGATTGCGCTCAGTTGTCGAAACAGGTGTAATGAGGCTAATTAGAATGGCAATTTTTTAGAATTTGTTACAATGAAAATGTAAATAATGTGAAAATGATGATTTTTTTGTTTAAATCTATGATAGTTATCAAATATTACCATAATAGTAAATATTAAAAATATAAAATTATTTCTTATAATGAAAATAAATCTTGATGTTTCTAAGATTTTAGATATACTAATTATAGTTTATTTGTTAGCATTTTCTGCGGGGTGTTTACAGTCTTGACGTTGAAAATTGATTTGGTATTAGATTAGAAAATAGTTTAATCGATCAAAAAACTCACAATATTGTTATTATTATAGAGAGTGATAATAATTTTAATTATCTAATTTATGTAGCTTTTATATTTTGATGGTTTTCAGACGAAGATTTTTTTAACAGTGGTTGACTAATAAAAAATGACAATGACAATTTTATTCAATATTTGTTTAATTTAATAATGGTTTCGTTAATTATTTCTTGATTTTTCTGTCATTTTGGTTTTTACCTTCAATTATGTAGATCATACAAACTAGTTATACAGAATAGGTACAGGATATGTATAATTTGTAATACATTTTCTTCATTAGAATTGTGAGAAATGAACAGATAAAATTTACTATCTTGTTTTCAACTTTGTTGTTTGAGACAAATTTCTGGAGACTATTAATGAGAAAAAATAAAAATTTTCATCCCAAAACACCTGCCTGAAAGTAATTACCAAAATCGCATTCTACCACGAAAAACCTGCGAATAATTTTCCTCAACACCTCATTCTCTTTAACTTTTAATTGATCGATAAAACTTCGAGTAAATGCGTTCCAAAGACAAAGTAAACGCGTCCATAGCCCCAACACCAAAACCTCATTACTTGGGAGCTCGCCTTATCGATCTACTAAAACTCCAGCAGTTTTCAAAAGCTGACAAACAAAGCTAATATTTGTTGAGAGGGCGAGCAATAAAAGCATTTCATTCATTCAGATCCTGGCCGAAGTGCGGTCCAATCAACCACCATCTCTTTCACTCTCTCTGCCGAAGAAAACGGGTGCGAGCGAGACAACGATATCGTTCTGTGTCAGAACTGTCTTGGAAGCATTATCTGTCAAGTGACAGTAGGTCCATCTGCCTCCGTTCCGTCCATGACCACGCCCCGACGTTCCCCTCTATAATCGAGAGGGGATGAAATGATATTTGCTCGTTGTTTTGTTCCGAGGATTGGTTGATCTCCGGTTGTTATGGTAACGATGGATGGACGAAGTGGGGGTTCAAACGAATTGCTGGTTGTGGAAATTTCTTCGGGCTTTTCAAAGTCCCAAGCGAGAAGTGTACTGTAGGTGGCTATTTTGACGCTGAGCTGAGATGATCATTGACAGGCAGAACGCCGGCTATAAGCGTGGATATAATATAGTAATCTCTTTATGTAAATGGCCACTCGTGGTGAAGAGCTTCTTCAGGGGTAATGCGATACGGCGACGCGGTGGGATGTGAGCCTAGAATATAAAGGAAAATTGTCGATTGGCTTTGATGTCCGAATGGGACGGACTCGAATTCAAAATTCAAAGTGAGAACACAATGTGGAATTATTTTCTTTATTTAATGTAAAATTTGTTTCACGCAAATACAATCTACATAAAAAGTTTGGAATCAAGCATTTTCTTTTAATCATTTACCTTAAGAACATAATAATTAATAAATAATTAAAGTATAAAGTATAAAACCTGTGATCGTGTTTTCAGAATGAAATTTTGTTTTGTTTTTGACTTAGGCGATATTTTTTTGTCAAAATGGCAACTCGTATATGAAAATTTGAATATAATTTTTAGATCATAGCCTTTGCTTTCGCACTTTTTTTCAAAAAGTTTTATAGAGGATTAAAATTAAAAATAGTTATTATTATACAAGACGATAAAGAAATTGTTTATCTACGAGTGAAAAGGTTAAAGTTTACGAGTGATGAAGTTACGAGTGGACTTTTTTCACGAGTAGATAAACAATCTTTATCGTCGCGCATCATATTTCGTTTTATTTTGTACTCACCTACCAGAATATAAACAGTAGGTAGACAAAAATTACTTTATTCAACCCTTTATGTTAAAATTGAATTTTATCTACTCTTTTCTTCATGTTAAAATGAAATTTTATCGTCTAGATGATAAAAAAATACATCCATTGTTGTATATTTGCGGTTGTTAGTTGCTAACGATCTTTGACATTAGATTTCACTGTTGCATTTTACTTTGACATTTGTAAATATCGACCAAATTAACTACAAAATTAGTGAGGATTGAATAAAATTTTATATTGTACACGACGATAAAAAACTACTTTATATACTGAAATTAGTTGATAAAAGCACTCTTTAACATTGAGTACAAAATAAAAACTACAATTTTTGTAGAACTGAAAAACTAAAGAAAATTTCGAAAATTTTTATGCTTAATAAAACATTATAGGTAGGTACCTACTTTATTTATTCATGAACTAGTTTTTTCAAAAAATAAATAGTTGAAGCAAAAAACGTTAGGTTCTATATTTTTTATTCACCCTGTAATATCTGTATGCATTTCTGCCGTCGAGATGAAAACACGCATAAATTACTTGAACATTTATAAAATTACACAAGAACATGCATTTCCACCGCTCAAATTACCTAAATTAGAATCTCTAATAAATATAAATGTTTTATTTACTAGATACAATAGAACTTTTAAAATCTAAACAATTTTTTTTAACTAAAATGAGTAAACAACTGAAATATGCGTGTAT
>NW_025401063.1:9850787-9979203 GCF_015345945.1 Tribolium madens
GAGAGAGAGAGTTTGTTAAATGTACATTTCAAGTTTCAGTACCTACAGCAAAAAATGTCAAATAAAAAAAATGCATTTTAAATAGCATTTAGGTATAAAATTCTGTGTGACACAAGAAAAAACCTTTTCTTGCGTGACTTATTTGGAATATAACACACTTGTGCCATAAATAAATTACTATTTATTGGTCGAAAAATACTTATGTTTATGTTTTTTTAAACAATGTAGGTACGCAAAACAGTATACGATTGTAAATCAGTTATAAAAAAGAAATGGTATACCTAAATTAACCGAAAACAATTTAGTTTTTCTGAGACAGATTTTGCACAGCATTGCTAAATCAAATTTATGCCACTCTTCAGACAAAATTTCAAGTTAAATTGCAACCAGCGTAAATGTATACCTACATAATGTAAATGTAAACGGTTAATTTATACATATATGGAGCATCACATGCAGTTGTGTACCTACTTTTTTATGTTATAGTAACTCTCATCTTTCTTACTGTCTCTACTATAATTTACGAGTATAATACACAAAGAAAAGGAAGTTTTTAAATATAATAAATTGTATCTACACATCAAAGTCGATGTGAGTTTTTTTCGTTATGTTCATGTTTTTGAGACACCCCACCTTATTACGCTCAGACTTCTATTAACAATTTGTATTAGACACTATGTGTGTAACTTCTCGTGTAATAAACCTCCCAAAAGGTAAGAAATCCAAACAATTCAACTGTTTAACAAGACACTATTATTTCGTAAGTGCGACAACACCTGTAACTATAGAAGAGTCTCAAGCGTTGACATACCGCAACCTGACACTTTTTTACTTTTTTTCCGAATGATAACTTCATTGCAAAACGGTAGAGAGGTTTCTACACCTAGATTATTAGACAAGTTTTAAAACAGCAATACGATACTCCATATTTCTCACAAAATTGATCTCGGTACCGCTTTCAAGATCACTAGTTTCATTTTTCTCTGATTAGTTAATGACATAATCTTAGCTGTGATAGAAGCCAAAGCGCGTTTCCCACGATTCTGCTGCTGCAAACTTGCGTTTACCACAAAACCGCACCGTCGTAAAACAAAATATGAACATTTGAATTGAAAAATCGCGTTTGAAAAAATCGATAGCGTTGCTTCAAGGTTTTAGAACGGAATAATTGTTGTTGTGTTAAACGCAAGGATTGGATTACTTCTGTTTAGAATATTTCGCGTAACTTCCTGTGAGAATGCCATCGGATTGACGTTTCAACACATAATTATCGAATTTTTTACATTTCACAGATAAATCGTAGACTAATCATGTCAGATGTTACCGCTTTATTGTTATTGTGGTAATTAGCACGATGATGACGTGATGGATGGTTATGGCCCATTAAATTATTCAAATAACCCGTCCCGAGGGGCTGACGCTTCGTTATCAGCAAAACTGACAGCTACACTGGTAATTTGGTTTTCAACTCATTACGCTTCCTAAATTGATTCCAATTTTGATGGTTCAAAAGTATTTAACCAAAACCAATCCAAAATAGGCGCATATAATAAACCAGATGGCACAAAAGTGAGTCAATCGTCTTCCCAAAGTGGTCAATGAGCCCTTCATTTACTCAGTGTGAAGTTTATAAACCCCTAGGGACAATCGTTCGGATCGCAGCAGGCTTGGTACGAGACATATGTTAAAACTGCTCTTTTCGAGTCTTGATTAGCACTCGACTCGATCCCAGGGGTCCCCAAATAAATGTAATAAACGATCAGATTAGAACAACCCTTAAAGTAAAAAACCTTTAAATCTCAGACCTGAAGTAACTGAAAAATACATTTTCAATCAATTTATAGAAGATTGTAATTAAAAATTGCAATAGATGATAAGTGTGATTTGATATCAGCTGTTAATAGATGGATTAAGGAAAATAAATACCATAATACCAATATGCCTAATTTTATTTATTTATGGATGGAGATTCCGTTGGATAAAGATAAACGCGTTTAAGTTAATTACTGTTTACATTAAGTTTTATCTCTTGAATTAGTCGAAACTCTTGTGATTAAACAAACAGTCCACACACGACTCTAATAAATTAAGCAATTAATTATCATGGAGCGACACCACATTTATGCATGAGTGATCCGTTGGGACAAATAAATTTTTCGAAAACATTTATTTACCATTTTATCGCGCTTTAATGTTGTCAATATCATCAGGCCGTTTCAGCAAGACTGACGTTTATAGATTACCTCATTACATCGTCGAAAACAATTCCTCGAAACGTAACATAAATCGTCTCATAATTTGAAATTAGCGGTGGCAGTTGGCACAAGTGCACTTAAAATATAATATCGCTGGAGATAACGGAAGATATGCGCGCGAGCTTTCAGAAAATGCAAGAATGAATTTGCGGACATGATGCAGTATCGTGTCATCTGAAACGCTTTGCGAAACACGAAACCTCAACCACATTTCACTACCTCACTGACATTACATTACCACTGTGTACTGTATTACCGCGTGCCAGTTCTCACATGGCGATACACTCGCACCACTTTGGGGAAAAAGGTTTCTTTGTCTGTAATGTCTTGACGCAATCGGAGTGATTAGAGAATCCTTTCAGGTGGTTTGAAGGACTTCAGGACATGGGGAGTCTATAAGCCGGATTTTTTAAGCTTGAACAGGTGAGGTGGAATTGATTAATCTGGCTCCGGAAATAAATATATTTTAGGCACAAAAAATAACCAACTTTGTTCTTGGCACCTGTTGCACCAGATACCCTCTCACTAAAGCATAACGAACTCAAATAGTACCTTATGAAATAATATACCTACTTAATATCTGTAACAAAATACATTGGACGACTAAATCAAGTGCGTATCTGAAATAAAAATGTCACAGAAAATTTAGCCAAGTTGGGCTCAAAAGGCCAGGTTAAAGGGATTTTCTCTTATGGTGTTTCCAATATTACATCTTTTGTGTATAAAAAATCATTTGTAAAACTGTCAACGTTGTTTAAAAGCTCATTAGATCTTAAAAAATATTTAATTATGAAATATTTAGACAAACACAAGGTTTCAAAAATATTATAAATCAAAAACTTAAAACAAACGATAGATGAACAGCTTGGTAATTTTGCTGTATTTGTATACGTAATTTATAATGACAATGTTATTAAAACAAAATTATTAAAAGTTAAAACGTCTTTCTTAGGAATTCAAGAATTCACTCAAACCATTCGAATCGTTCTGTCGTATATCGTCATAACCACTGCGCACTAAACTCCCTAAGCCGTTTGATCTACTGTGAACTGCACCCTTAAAATTTGCCTGGCACACAAGATATCTAATATCTGTGTTAAAACGCTGTCGACAATTAAAATTAATTGAAGCTGAAAAAATAAAAAGTCTGTTTCTTTTCTATCAATTTTTATAGGTATAGGTAAAAAAAGACAGTGGTTTAATTTGTTATTTGGTCGTTTCTCTCATCTAAATAAAGTAATGATGACTTTTCCTCTCATCTCCCACAAAAATTAGCGTAATTAGAGCCCAGCCAATTTACATCAATTATGTAATTGAGTCCGTGTCGAAAGAAAAAAGCGTCATGTGTCGGCGACAATTTATGAATGAAGTTGACAAATTCTAATTCAGTGACTTGGTCGAGTTTCAAATCGCTGATATGAATGAACGACGACACGTGATACCTTGTATGTATTTGATATTTTGGTTGTAAACCGAGCCGCCCCATTTAAATAGTACTACAACCAACATACGGAAAACAGAGCGTACCGTTTGGCTCTCTCGCCCGCAAATCTACCAAAAAAATAACAAATTCATCGAGTGGGAGTCTGGAAGAAGCTGGATCGAGTTACCGAGAACGACCAAAATTTATTACGCATCTTGATTTAAAAACATTAAACAATAAAATCTAATCTTGTTCGCGGCTTTACGGCTCTAAATTTAGGATAATAAAAAATACGTCGTCGTAAAAACACGCACATTTGACACTAGCTGATGTTTCTTCAACAAGGGAGGAAAACGTGGTTTGGATCGTATTCGGCCATTTCGCATATTTTTCTGACGTTTGCACAGTGCAATTCATAATATTTGAGCTAATTGGGGCATCCTTTAATTATGTGGAGGTTTTCGGGAGGGTGCGTATGAGACGGATTGCTGGTTCGGGTCAAAAGTTACGTGCTAGCTCTTCTTTACTTCTAATGAGTAGAATGGATGTAATTAAGTGGAACGTTGATAAAGCTTCTCTCGGTTTAGCTTTAGAACGGTTTCGCGATATTTATACACCTAACAATATCTCTAAACTTCAACTTCGTGTTCTTCAGGGAGTTCTAATTTTAATAACCAGTTTTTATGTTGCGAGCTCGGATTTCTACAATGGAAATATCTTCGACCTCAGTTGATATTTCCATTTTCTCAACTTTATTAACCGCCGTTTTCTTTGCTTTGGTTTTCTTGTCTGTGGCAGCTACTTTGTAGCGTTTCTCGGTTCATCGATACTTACTCTTTCACTCTAAATAAATCTTCTACGGTTTATGTTTATATACGAGTACCTATACGTATTTGTACAAATTAAATACCTATTCGGATTTTTACACCCTCAATTTACATACAATTTATTACCAAACGTTAGACAATCCAATTAAAATTGGTTTGATAAAAAACGAGACAAGCTCATTTACATCATGTAAAACTGTCGCCTAATGACTGACTGAATAACAAAAAGTGTCAATAATTAAGTGTCTCGTTCAAAACTTTTCGAAATACTAATAAAAGATTTTGGCAAAATTCCTCAAAATCATGTCAAACTTGACCAAAGTAGTCTTTTGAGCGTGCCTATTGTAGATAGATAGATGCGTAATAACGTCCGCGTTAGTCTTTAAATTTTAACTGTCTAGGTCGTTATCGTTGGCACAAGTATGGAGACAGTACGGATACGATCAAATAACAATCAAGAATCACGAAAACACGTTAGCAGTAAATCTGCTAATAGATGGGTTCTAAAAAATGTATTGAAAAGCACGTTTATTAATTCATATAAGTAACATTTTCGAACTCGCTGTTTGATGGAATAGATAGGTATATTATTCTTATTGCTTGGTATCCAAAATGCCGAAATTCAAAAATATTTATATGGAAACAAGATTTTTCTGATTGGTATATCAAATAATATGTAAAGTTAATTACTTACTTCTTTTCCCGCTAAAAAACAAATTAAAATTGTGCAAGTTTTATTTTATGGTTTGTTTTTTGTGTCTATATTTATTTGCGTATTTGGCCATTTAATATTTTACATTTATTATTTGAAATTTTTACAATTTCTCCAACAGAATATTTTACAGTTGTCATGAAAACGCAATAAGAAATTCATTAATAAAATATAATATGTACAAATAACTATACAACATCTCCTAATCAATGTTCATGCAAGCATGCCTGCCAGACACATCCATATGCATCGACGACATAAACCGACAGCGTTTCTCTTGTCGACAGCATCACATTACACCATGTTTATTCCAACCAAAACAATCTGCAATATATCTTACCCGCAATATTACAGATATGTTACCCCGTTTCGTGGGCTTTCTCACCCACCGATCCTCACACACTCGGACGTGGTAATCACAGCGACATTCTCGTTACGCAATTACATGGCAGTCAACCCTTAAACGAAAACTACGAACAAAACAAACGAAAGCCCAATTATTTATTTTTTATGTTGATTACGAACGGAGGTACGAGTCGAAAATTCGTTGCGGACACGGGCCTAATCGAATTTGTCATGGTAAAATTTTATTATAATGCTTGGGAAGTGGTTCATGGGTTGATGATGGTCACGAACGGACCACGAAACGGGACTATGAGCGAGCGAAATGTGACATGTGACATCTGGGTCAAATATTTTAATGTTGTCTCGACGCGGGACATACACAAAAAATTGTAGGCTAACACTATTTCGAATTTATGGGGGGCTTCCCGGTCACAGCCTCCCACTAAACGTTTATAATAACACGTGACAAGAGCCAAAAGTTTGGATGAGACTTTCTAAATTGCGAGAATGTTGAATTGTTATTCGGCAGTCTATACCAAACACTAAATTTCTTTTTTTTTATTGAAGAAATATTTTACATGCAAAAATAGTACTGTAATTTAAAACACAAGAATTATACATACAGAGTGATTGTGGAGTATGTGCAAATATTTCAACAGGCGATAGTAGAGCTCAAAAGAAGTCAAAATAACTCAACTTGCCTCAACCGAATGTTTATAGTTTCTGACATAATGAGGGTGTAACCTCCACATTGGCGTCGAAAAATAGTTATTTATTATGCAAGACGATAAACAATCTTTATCGTCGTGTATAATATTTTGATTTATTTTGTACTCACCCACCAGAATTTCTTGAATATAAACAGTAGATAAAAATTACTTTGTTTCACTAGACGATAAAAGACTACTTTATCTACTGAAATTAGTTGATAAAAGCACTCTTTAGCATTGAGTACAAAATAAAATATCAAAATAATGCAACATAAACGAATATTGAACCTTTTGAGTACTTTATCCAAAAATTTACATTGCTAGTAATCGACAACATTTGAGGTAATGAAATCTTCAACAAAATTTATTTTTTATCGTTTTATGATTGTTTTTTTACATGAGAACACTTTTTTCTGTGCCTGTTTTTACTAATTTTGACATTTTTTTTTTAAGTTGAAGTTATACATTTTTGCAGAACTAACCTCAATTTGAGTTGGTGAAGTTCAAGGCAGCGCCGCAAATTTAAATTTATTGACAAATCCCTCTCCATCTCTAAAACTATAAACATTCGGATAAAGCAAGTTGAGTTATTTTTATAACCTGTTAAAATATTTGGACATACCTACCTCAAAATCACCCTGTGTTTATATAAAAGTAAAAGGTACTGTCTTGCAACTACATATTAGGTATCCTCAACGTAATTTGTGACTTTTATGGTCAATGTTTTGTGATCTTTTACTTAAAAAAACATGAAAACATGTTACAACATCGCCGTTATCTACATACAATTAAATATATCTTGAATTAAGTATTTAAAAGAATGTCAAATTAATATACCTAAATACAATTTTTCAAGATTTTTCCTATACTCTTCATGCTTTATAAGAACTTATTGTAACAACATTATTTGTTTATTGTAACAAGAAATAAATAGTGAAATGAATGTGATTCAAAAAATATTGTGGTGCCGTTTTCTCTTCGAAACACAAGTTAGTAATTGCTTCCTTGTAGGTACATACATACGTTACTGTGCAGTTTTAAGGATTTAAGTGGCTCTATCAACCATCACTGGTGTTTTTAATCCTTAATTCATGAAATACCTACCGATTGGAACTAATAATAATTGGACAGTGATAAATTTTTGTGAATTTTTTATAAATTAAATGCTACGAGATCGATTTGGATTTATTGTAGGTTATGTTTGGTGTCTGAGGTAAACTTTTTTATTAAATATTTTCGATTAATCGCGCAATAATCGTCCAATGTCAAAGTTGACAGTGATTTGTGTTTTGACAGTGATTTGTGACCATGGTCATTTGTTGTCGTGGATATCATCCATTCAAAATCCCTACTTTTTGATTTCAGCGTTGTGCAGTACTCGGTTTAAATTAAAATATCTTTGAAACGATCCATTTTAGGGGTATTAAAGGTTATGCGTTTTTATTCGAAATTGATTAAGTACTCTATCGATTTGGGCAATAAAAAATTGGTGTTAAGAGAGCAGAAAAATGGAAAAACACAGAAAATGTGACCTGTAATTGCTGGAACCGGAAATTGAGTAGATGTATCCGGTTTTCGTGATTACCAGTTCAAAAGGTATGTTTTCGCAAGGAAATTTTATAATATTTGGTCAAATAGGTACATAGTTCCAAAGTTATTACAAAAAAATCAAATTTCCATACCCACATTCCGAGGGCTGTAAAATTCAGTAGGGATATTATTAAAATTAACATAATTTTTTAAGTCATTTTTGTCATATTTAGGTCATATTTATGAATAACCCTGTATGATCTCTGAGATTAGATCTTCAAAATCTGTTATTTACATAGTTTTAAAAAATTGCAACAGCCACAGAAAAAGTGTCTTCATATTTAAAAAAAATTACAAAAACTAACAATTTTGCAACATAATTTTTTTTCGAAGTTGCACTTCTATAAATTATAAACTATAAACTATAAACTTTGGGATAAGGCAAGTTGCGTTATTTTGACTTCTTTAGATCAGACAAAATCTCGCAAAATTCCTCTATAACTATTAAAATCTATTTGTGTAGGTAATGCTAGTCACAGGAGAAATAGGTAAACTAGAAACTAGAATTGTTACAACTGCTACCAAAAAAGGTATCTAATTTCAATTTCTAAATCAAACCGTGTTATTTCAGACCTACCGGTCCTAGTTGGCACTAACCTCTCGCTTATTTTGACACAGTTAACACAAAGCAATCGTTTAATTCTTTCAAAAGCCGCTGATCTAGTCTTGAAACTAGTATTTAAATAAAGCCTTAAAAGCCGCTCGAAATGGCCCATAATAAACACATTGTGTTTATTTCCGGTGATTCGGGGGTAAAATCGGAAGGGTCGAATGTATTTATTAAGATCTTATCGCGAGGCTCAATACGAGAAAAACAAGATTTAGTTGAGATTTTGCCATCTGTCTGAAAATTTCCCAAACTTCCTGTTTCTCCTTGATTTTTTTTTGGGTATGGTCTCTCGAGAACAGGTATTCCTCCGCTTATTATGCACAATAAAACAATAATTATCCTCCACACTATTGGAGCTCGGAATATAATCGCCATTGGTTCTGAAAGCTCGCCGATAGTTCGGACTCCTTCCACCAGAGAGGTGTGCGTTCACCCCTCCTCCTCGGTTCGTGCGAGGGCTTTCAGTCTGCTGCAGGCAACGAAGGAAGGAATGTAAAGCTGACCGAGTCTTGCGATAAAGCTGTGTTTGAAATTTCAGCGATGTTTTCGCTTAGTGGCAGTGCGTAAAGATTCAAAATTGGGTTTTGGGTCAGTGTCGAGTGCGGTTTTGGCGATGGTCCTTTGAGTGGTGTGATCGCGATAGCCGTCGGGTGCCATTATCATGGTGACTATAATGCCTTGTAATTACCTCAATGCCCAATCGACACGATGCGCGATAATCGATAAGATGTGCGACTCCAAGGTATAGGAATATCAAATCCCAAGCTCTCGTTGAAATCACTTCTTCGTTTCAGGTGAAGCGACCGAGGCCTGATGCAACGTCGGATCCATCTGATCGCGATCGGTAAGTCCTGAAACAATTTCATGCTTTCATAAATGAAGACAAAAATTGTTCAAGTCCAACATGACCTTTACTTGTTGTTTCACCGCGAGAATTCTATTTTACATACTCGGCAGACTTTATTATTACAAGGCTCAACTCTTGTCATCTGATAAAGTCTTGTTAGTCGCCACTTTGACAGAATAATGTTCTTGTAACCGTTGTCAAATGGGTGGACTTCCATTTTAATCCGCGAATGTATAGGGAGCGATATTTATTATCTTGAGTTTAATTCGTCCACCCTGTGAAGCGTGAAGGTTGACCTTTTGTGGCGACTGTATTCAACTCGCAGTCGTAAAAATTGCAACACTCAAAGTGAGATGTGGAATCGACGAGCTCATTTGAAAAATATTTGAAGTCATTTTTATGTAAATCTGAAATGTTTTAGGCGATTGGAAATATTTTGAAAGAGTACACACATCCTTTAAGATGAAATTCATAAATTCTTATGGTTTTTATAATTCTATAGAATATTATCTGCAGCTTTTTTTATTTAGCAAAATATGTTTTTTTTATGGAAAACTGGTACATAGTATGACACTGTATATGTTTATGTTTTGTTATTTAAGCTACTTATATATTCTTCATTGTAAGATGCAGTGTAGAAAAACTTTGTTATTAGAATTCGTCTTTGTTGTTATAAAAAATGTAAGTGTTTGCGAAAATCGAGTACCTACGTATAACCAATCCAATCGTAAACTTCTCATAAAATAGAGGCCATTACCATAACTGGTAATGAGATTCTTGAAAAAAGTTAATATTATAAATTATATCTAATATTACACATAAAAAACATTAGCATAATTCTGCTCGTGATTCTTTTCATAGATAATGAACAGCTCTTCTCTATTTATGTATGTAATAAATAACCACAACTTCAAGTGTAAACAAATGGAGTAAAATAACAAATTTAAGTCATTAGTAGAAAAAATTTTAAACTACAATGAAAGAACTTTGGCATTTTACTCAGATGAATGAATACAAGATTGTAATTTGATTGCAATCAAACACAACCAGCCGTTGTGTTGTTTTGAAATTACATTGGGTAAATCCGGGGGAGATGGACCACATTTTGAAAATCCTGCTATAAAATTATGATCTATTTTTCATTTTAAACTAAATATATTTTTTCTTAACATGAACATAACAATACTTATAAAAGTAACAAAATAAAAATTACACACTCTTTCTAATTATTATTATTTTCTATATTTTTGACACAAACCTGTGTCTATTTTTTTACAGTTCGTTTCTTTCTATTTGGCGCATTTTTTTTCTAATTTAATTTGTATGCTTCCACTAAAAATATACAAAACATTATCTTCAATAAATTACTACTATTTTCGTATACATCATAGCTATTAGTATATTTTTGTGTAAAGAATCTTAATCTTGCCACTATTAAACTGAGACGATTGTCTATACAAGAACTAAATTTTCTTGATTAAATTTTTGTGCAAAATACTTATACTTTTGTATTGGGTCACGCGTATCCCAAGCGGTCTCTCATTTCAGTACCTGACTTTAAACATTAAGATTAACACTGCTATGAGAGATGGGGCCATAGAAGGGCTTTAAGTTCAAAAGTCCATCTATTCCACTAGCTCATCTCTATCTCCCCCGGATTTACCCTAGTTATTTCAAATTTCTCTACCAAATTTTTACAAAACTGAAATATCAACGTATTTGTAAGTATTTGTAAATTTGATTTTGATTTTGCAATATAATATTTATTTATTCGACGAGTTTGAGTGTAAATCGGACGCTTTATTCCACCTCGTGGATGGTAAACCACTCGTTACACTCGTGGTTTAAAAATCCACTCGATCAAATAAAGCGTCCGATTTATACTTAAACGAGTTGAATACAACATTTTATTCTTCGAATTAGACTCAACAAGGCTTAAACTTGCTTTAAATCTGTTAAAAATAATTTGACGTTTCGTATTGAGAAATGCAAACAGTTGTCAAAACTTCCTTACCCGGGAGAAAAACCGTAAATTTTGACAGTGTCGAAGAAAAGATATTTTTTCAATAATTAATTAAATGTTTGTTTGCATCCAAATTTCGTAAAAACTTCAAAAACTGTTATTTAGGTTTCAAATTTTTGAAAATACGTGCAGAAAATTGTAAATTAGCTAAGAAACAAAAGAATTTTTTTCACTTGAAGGAGGTATAAATAGTTTTATCTTCATAAAAAAAACACTGTTATAACGGAGGTTTTATTAAGATTAACTGGAAAATGGAAACTGTCTGTTTTATTTTAATTTAACAAAAAATAAGGCCTTGGCGCTAGATAGACTCTCCGCCAAAATTGTCACATAATTTTCGTAACTGGATAAAATCAAATTTCTAGGTATACCTACTCTGTCCGCGGAACGTATGCAGTTCAGCAGTTGTAAACTTGCGTAATCAAAGGGCGAAAAAACGCCTTGCCATTGGTCACTGGGCAAAATACATCGTTTCATTTAAATACAGGGATGTTTTAAAAATTAATATAACATTATTTAAAACATTAGAAGAAAAAGTATGTAATAACGCGTATTTGTTCTCCTTGCTGTAAACTGCTGCTTGACATTCCCTATTTTTATTTATTAAATGTCTTATGTAAGCCTATTTCCATGATTGTTAAGATTTATCGACGAAGTTGCCAAGTTTTCATTTATCTTTCCATGTAGTCCCACAGGTGCTCTAAGGGAATTACGAGTATAATATTATTCCATACGATTCGTTTTTACAAAAAGTCAATAAGTAACAAAGGAACAAGGGTTTTATGTAAAATAAATGTAAAGGTAAATAAATGATTCACTGCGGAGCATCGGCCGGTTTATACAATTATGCATAATCAAAAACAAGAAATTGTCGCCAATATACAGGACAATTCAGATAAGATAATGAGCCTGACGATCTGGCGATGCAACCCAAAAAAACAAATATCATTATACGCCTTTGATCAAATTTAAATTAAGATTTGCAAGTTGAATCCAAGTTATCATCTTATGTCCCTCTGACATCAGCGCAGAGAACGATCATTAAAGTGCCATTCAGGTCTCGCGGAATGATAGATAAAGTCTTTTCGATGTAAACCCAATATAGAAAATGTGTGAAAGAATGAAACATTAAAATTACATTTTGTTGCACTTTTGACATAAAACGACATTCACTTATGTTCATGATTCCATTATTTACTATCATAAATTTTGAAGTATTTGCTCAATTTTATTCATAGATTTTTCTCGAGATATAACCAGATACCTACTTGATGGTAGTATTAATGCTCATGCTCAAAATTTTTACTTTTTGCAAAAGCAAATGCTTTACTTTTTATTCATACGTTTAGGAGTTTAGGAGGAGGGCAAATCAGCGCTACAATTTTTCTTATAAGCACATCTTGATTCAGCATCAGCAAATCTCACACTGCGACTTCTTTATTTTATCACGCATAATGAAGTAAATAATCGTCCGAAGAATTAAACTGCTGAGTGTTCTGGTCAGTATAATGCAAGCTCGCTGAATGGAATGGATGTATTTTTACTATGTTACGAGTACATTACTACAAAAATGCTGCGTTGGTAGGTGCTTTATGTTGAGTCTACGTCTACGCTGGGCAAGCCAGAATGCTTTGCTTCCACCCGCCGCCGTCGGGTAAAAATGACCATGTGGGATTAGGGCGTAGAATTCTAACGACAGGACTGTGGATGGGACATGTGTTTTCGACCTTAATGAGATGTACTCTGACACTTTCGTGAAGTGGAGAGATTTTTTCTTTTTGAGTCTAGTCTCAAAACGTCGTGCACTATTAATTTTATTTAATTTGTTTTTCAAACATAAGAAGAAAATTGCAAACATACGTAATTTTAAACCTGCAAGTAAAAATCAATCTTATCTAACCACATTAGCGCTGGGTTATTTAGTAAGCTTTATGATCTGTGGTAAATTCACACACAATATGTAGCGTTTTAACTGGAACACATTTGTAAAGTACACTTGAATTATAGTGGTAAAATAAAAAATAAAACGTTTTTCAACGAGCATTACTGAAATTGTAACTTTTTAAGCAGGTGTTTTGCGTTCTCATTTTAAAATAAATTTGAAAACATTATTAATACAAAAAAATTGTAAAAAAGTACCATATGTTCATATAAAAGAGGTATATGTATGTACATATGTACATAAAGTCTGTTTTTTTTAACTAGAGTTTCTTGGATTCTTAAAATTTGTTGATTACATTTTTATAAATAGTTCAAAGATAAATAAAATACGTGTACATTAAACTCTCCTTAATTTTTGGTAGTTAGCAATACAAAACTCTGTTATTTTTCTTCTTTCTTTGCAACATAAAACTCATCATTAATGTGTTCTCGTCTAAAAGTGGGTTTGATTTGAGTAACAGTTTTCTTCCCACATACTAAAGGGTAGGAAAATTTCACCAATTTTTACTATTTGTGTTACCCAAACTTTATTATTATTTATGAAACAGATCCAAATAAAAAAAATATTGAAACTTGATAATTATAAATGTTTATTTGTAAGAAGTGTTTCAAACTGAGTTGATTAGCAGAGAACTATTTGTTTCTTTAATATGTTTTACTTCAAATCGTTATATGACACGAACTGCTTACTGTCCAAACATTTATTTAATAAATCTATTAAGATATAAAATTATAAACATTATCTTTAAATAATAAAAGGAAAATAAGTTTGTCACATTATATATAATAAATTTTGCTTTTTGCAGATATAAGCATGATTTTTTCTTACCTTCAAAAGTAATGAGAATTAATTCGTAGGTAATTGTAGTTATGGATCCCCTAATATATAGTTTTGGGGATTTTAAACCACTTTTTTCGCAAAAAAATCACTCTATTTGAGTCGATACCTTGTTTAAAACAAGCTAAATCGTGTTGACTTCACCAGGGTCATTTAGATCGTAATTAGACAACATTTGTATTTGTTTATTTAAAAAAAAACCTAAGCAACGTTGACACTTGTAAGATTTTCAAAAACGTATAAATTTTCTTGTATCTAAATATTATTTTAAGAAACAAATAACATTTTTAAACCTGTTCAAAAGTTTTTAAGATTTACATTTTTATTTTTTCGAAAGTGGAAGCCAATTTAAACTGTTCCGTACAAACAAAATTCAGTAAACCAAGAATTTTCTGTAAATTTTAAAACAACACAATAATTTGCATGCATTTCTCGTATAACCCGATAAATTTTAACAAAATTTTTAATTTAGAAAATTAAAAAGTTTTTGTGCGTGATTGATATCCTCTTTGAATTATACTTTTGATACATAGATAACTATCATATTATTATTATTATATGAATCATCGAGAAATAAAATAATTTCGTAATTGTATAATGTTTTTTATTTGCTCAGAAGAAAGTTTATTTGGTGATTAACGTGAAGTTCACCTTTCTATTTTTAAAAGTTTTGAACATGTAGATCTACCAAGGAGGAACAAAAAATATTGAGAAGTGATCTAGTCATTATATCCGGTGTCAGCTGATAGTATTACAGCTTTTTCTACATCAATATAATCATAAATTGAAATAAAACACCTTGTAATTTCAATATGAATTTGTCTATGTCACATTTAACTCCTTACACTCATTTAATAAATTAGCACAATAAAAATTCTGTTTCAAATTCGTTTTTTTGTACAAATTGTATCTTTTGTTGAAGTTTTTTCCAAATAAGAAAACATTTAGCCTGGTCCTTTACATTATTTTTATGTCTAGCGAAAATTAATCAAAGCGTTGTTGTAATAGTACATTAAGCATCAAGAACGGTAAGAACATTTTGTTAGTTTTTTTAATAAAATATTTAAAAAATGTTCTAGAACGCCAAAACACTTTGGCGACGATTTTGAATGCTTACTGACTTAGCAACAATAAACAAAATACTTACCGACGAGTTTGGGATAGCAACGAGTAAATACCACTTACTGTTTTGGAAACGGATGTATTAAACAATCGAATAGAGTCTGATCGCGCAAAAAAGGTTTTTACTGGGCCATTAATAGAAGATGATATAAAGTCCAATGATGGGACTCGTTTCCCTCTTAACATACATACATAAATTTGCAAAAGAAGTATATTTGAGTGCTGGTAGAAACCATGAATTATAAGGATTCTTTTTTAGGTAAATTTATTTTTTAGTTAAATTGGTTGAAAGCATCAATTTGGTTAATGCACAGTTCTTAATTATTGGTAATGGATTTTAGGAAAATCGATTTAATTTGCATGTTTTCATTACAGCCGAGACATAAACCTTTAAATAGCTTTTTTCGAACTTTCGAAAACGTTTGAAACGAGGTTATACTCAGTCATAAACGATAAAATAACTCTCAACATTGTTGTCGAACATTTATTTTATTTTCCACCGACTTTGTTAGTTCAATAGGTATTGCATAAAAGTGATTTGATGTTCGTTTCCGATTCACACAACCAAGTGTTTTTAATGACCATCGAAATAAAATGGTCTACCCACAGAGAACCATAAGACCCGTGTATAAACACGTCTGTCGCCCATAGTCAAAAATACTGTTTGTCGACTCGTTAATTGGCCAAAAAATTATCGAATAAAACTCATCTCAGTCGTGATAACCATTCAGCAAAAGACCATTTCCATCGTGTCCCGTAAAAATCATAACTTGCCGTCAAGCTATCACAAGCGACTCATCGAAATTAATATTTATCACATCTACATCGAGCCACGCACCTCGGGAGACATTCCCAATTCATCGAAACACCTATTCATTTCTTGTCTCGCCTCTCTCGTTTTTTCGTTTTATTCCTCGACTCCGGTGCGATAAAGACCGTCGACGGATTTTTATAGCGGATGGCAAGTGACATATTAAAAGATAAGTCCTATGTCTTCTTGTGTCACTTAGTCCATAGACTTATTCTTTATGTGACAAACTGGCGAAGTATAATGAACCTGCATATCTTCAAATCTTCATTATCGTCACCGAACACGCCGTGGGTGTTCCTTCTCCGATGCTCGCCAACTCGCCAAGATGGGGGTGCATTATTACATTAAAAGTCCGCTCTTTCTCTCTCTCTCTCTCATGATTAAAATCTCGACAAATTTCTTAACGTCGACAGAGAAGTTTATGGACGAAAAATAAAAATTAATAGACGGAGACTAATTAGCAGATGACTATCGAACGACAGTTGCGTTTTATACGGGAATTCTACAACGATCGACGGACTAACACTTCACAGTTATGATGTACCCAAAAAAAATTCTAATGTAGCATGCGTTTAAGCTTCTTTCAGAAGTATTTAATAATTTTATTTTGCGAAACCAATTTGCACTAGTTTTAATCATTCAAATGAAATTAAATCTCGATAGTTGTGTCTATCATTGACATTGTAGAAGATTTTATGTTCTATATTTATAAAGATTTAGTGAAACTTCTTCACTGACTAATTTTCTGACTAAAGATTTCTTTTAAAAACAATAAGATCGAAGATAAGAGAAAAACCAATGGTTGAAAATGAAGAGAGGGAAACATTTTTGGAAAATTCTGCTATTTTTGATATTTTCCTTAAATTTATTTGCGAGTTGACTTTGATTGACATAGGTACATACAAATATTTCAAATAACTTTTGGACTTTTGAAAGAGAGTTCAATTTTACAATGAATACATATTTTGTTAATTATTATGAACCTACTTCGGCCAAAGAAAGCCAAATTTTAATAGAGTTTTTTTTAATAAGATTTTTTACTATATGTTTTATTGAGTACATATTTATGCTTTAGATTAAAAGTTAACTTCTTCACTTCGGATTATTATTTTTTTGGACTAATGAGCTTCTACTGTACAAGCACGAGTTTGTATTCTCGGCTGTCACATTTATTAATGTTACAAATAGAAAATATTATACCGTAGTTGTAACGTTTACGTTTGTATGTAATTTTCAATTACTCTTTGATTCAGAGCTCAAAACATGCTTATTTCAAAGCAGATTTAGCAAACTTGAAAAACTCTTTTTGTCACCAGTTATGATGTAAAGCTATTTATTTCACTTAGAATCTGCATTTTAAAGCTTCTTTACACGTATCACATAATTTCTTGTAAATAACATAAAGAGGTTTTTATTTAAACATAAAAATATAAATGTTTTAAAAATTGAAATATTTCTTTTGTAGGTCTGCACAAGGTTGCGTATACAGGTGCGCCAGAACTCGCGCCCCAGAGAAAAATGCCATATAAGGTAAGATACCAGGAACATGGAAAAAATGTTACAAAAATTTTATCTATAAAAATTTCGAAGTTATGAGGGTCAAAGTTTGCACTTTGACTCTATTTATTTCTGTTGGAAAAATAATTTTACAAGTTCTTTTGCTATAGGCTATTAAAAGAGGAAACAAGGAAGCTGTATCCTAAATTGTAACTCTGTTCAATGTTATCTGTGGTTTTTATTGGCAAATTTTTTTCCCTTTTACTAAGTAATTGTAAAAAAACATATGCAGATCATCAGTATCATTAAATAGATATAAAATAATGTTGAATGTCAAAAAATAAATGTCAAAATTTTTTGACAGATAGAATTTTTTAAACATTTTTTTTATGTTCCTGGTATCTTACTTTACTTGAAAATTTTCTCTGGGGCGCGAGTTCTGGTGCACCCTGTATTGTTACAAATATATATATTGTTACAGAGTTTGACTGTAAACTCAGGAGAGTTTGAAATTGAAATTAGCTTTAATTATTTCTGTTTTCGAATTTCTATTTATTCTCTCTCATGTTGAAAACTTACCCATTTAAAGGTAAATGTGTTTTTTAAAATCATACTTTTTGAACTTTCTACACTGTATTAAAATGTATTTTGACGTACACTTTAATGTTTTTATAAGAATGTGTAGGCACCAAGTCTGTCATCAAACTAAAGTCCACAAGTGTATGCTTACTTTGAAGCCTTTTGAAATTAGCTTATGAAAATGAGAAACTATTTTTTTACGTAGGAAATGAAAAATATTCTTGTAGCAATTTTCGAGTAGTAAACTGTTTTTGAACCAGTGTTTTTCTTTCTTTTCCTTTAATACTTTCTTGTTATTATTACTTATTATTTATTTCTTTTCCTGTTAACAATAAGATCACAATACACATATTGTAAATCCGGGCGAGATGGACTTTGGAACTTAGAGCTCCTCTAGGACTCCATCTCTCATAGCAAAATGTTAGAAATAAAGATATAATTTTACAGCAGGTTTTTCAAAATGTGGTCCATCTCTACCGGACTTACTTGAAAGTGCTTATTTTTAGTTGCATTTAATTATCTGTACTTAAGCCATGTCCCAGTGTTTTTTATAAATCACTATTTTATATCTTAAAAACCCTTAAAGGTAGACTTCCTAAATGACTGTAAAATGTTTTTTAATATTCATATTATTTAAAAGATACTGTACAAGAATTGATTTTTAATTGCAGAATATTTATTTTCTTTAAAACTTTGCAGGAATTTTCTACACTAGTGTTAGAATGGTCACAGCTAGCTGCTAGCACCATTTTGACAGTCATAAATTTATGGATAAATTTGTTCAAATTTTTCTAAATTTTAGTCATAGAAAAAGTGTACTTAATCTGGAACTCGTTTAGAATGGCATACTCTAAACTTGTTACAGAATATACTATTTTATGGAGAAATACTAATTATTTACAACTTTAAAGATGCTAGATGTATAAGAAACTTTACAACTCAATGATATAAAAAGCCCTCGGACTTATCACATACATACATACTTTTAAATTATACCAAAAGTCTGGAAATTATATATATAATAAATTTATAGATGTGCAATGGCTATAAAAATGCTAATAAAAAAAATGAATATTAATTAATTGTTTATACTTACGAGATAAACATAGTAACATTTTTTTTAATTGAAATCTACCAGGATTTTTTTAGACAACGAGCTTGTGACAAGAATTGTTGCTGTGCAAATATGTATTTTGTAAACCTCACACTTTTTTGTTAAAAAAATGTTTGACTTACAAAAATTAAAGAATTTTTGGAAATAAATTAATAAATGTTTAAAGGTTGAAAAGGAGCGATGCAAAAATATTTTTTATTTTAATCAATTGTTTAAACTTTTGAGAATACCATACTAATAATTTTTTTCTTAAATAAAAACGGTTTTTTATTTATTGTTTTACAAAGATATGTTTATGCATTTTATAAATGTACAAAAATATTTATTAAAAAGGTTACAATTTATGTTAAAAAAATTATAAACTAAGAATTTGCAGTCTACAGCTGATGCTTGTCCATTCTTGCTAAGTTTATATCTATCTCTGTATTTTATTAACAAAGAGTAAAGTTTGAAATATTTATTAGTCGTTTTTTAACAATACGACAAAATACCGTTACAAACACAGTACGGTGTTAATAGCGTCGTATTAAATTTACATTAAATTGTTTGACAGTTTCTTTAAGATTTATAGTGCAAGGAAAGACAATGAATGGTGAATAATATTTCTGGTAAGTAAATATTCATATAGGAATCACAGATCTTTATAATTATAACACAGAATTATCTTTTTCTGTCTTTTAATCACCTAAAAAATGTATTACAAAAATCCAATCATGATCCAATACCAAACTCTATAAAACTCCAATCTTCTAAAGCATGTTTGTTTAGCATTTATTGTCCAGCAAGTTTAATTTATAGTCGCGACCGATCGAAACCTCAATATCAGAAAAAAGTCAACCTTTCGTCTCCCCCACAATTTGTCTCGTTCAATTTTAATAATAATTAATGTACGCCAGCCGCCTCCAAGCTTACTCGGTGGCGTTGGAAACAAGATAAATTATCTAAAGAAGGTGGCATCTAGAGCCTGTATAACTCAAAGACTAAACCCGGAGATGTTTTATAAAGACCAAGCGCACAACTACAGGTGCGATCTTATCTCTTAGTGGAATGTAAAGTCCTGTCTCACTCAAGATTAGTATATCTAACAGCACATAAACATAATTGTCAACAGACCGTGGTAAGAGCACCCCTTTACCGCGCAAAATGCACCCGAAACACAGTCTTGTTTACTTGTAGCCTTTTTGCTGAAGGTGTTGACAATACAAAGAGCGGTAGCTGGGCTTTCCAAATAAGCCGATTACAGAGACGAGGCGAAGACATAATTGCGACAGTGGCGTCCGTATCTGATTGATTGGTGCTCCGAGCTCATTTATTGTTAACGCACAAAAAATAAACATGTGGTACTGAGCAGTTTCTCATCTCAGAAGAATAATGGCCAAGACGGGCAAATGTGAAGGTTGCCCAGATGTTATTTATTCATAATCTAATTGGTGCAAAAGAAAAGTAAACACCATTTTTGCATCTTTGGACTATTTCAGGTGCTTACAGTCTTATGTAGTTTACAAAATGCATTATTTTGGTTGTTTATGTGGACGTCTCTTAACAATTTAATTTATGACAAACATTTCCGATGCAATCTTCAGATGAAAAAAGTCGTAATTCGTCCAAAATATTCCTAAGAATAATAAACATCAGCTCATTGTTATTTTTGTAATTTCTACTAATAAGAGCTGGACGTAAACTCCTGGAGGTAATAATCGGCAAGCCATCTGTATCAATCATCTTTTTATTACCTTTAGAACTAACATCCCAGTAAAACGGCCATAAAACTCTCTTTTTGTATATCCTCTTGGGCATTTACCACTCGCAGGCTATTGTTGAAGTCTGCGGGTAGTACGTGTTTTTGACAATGGCTCAGCGGTGCTTCTTGCACCCGTTTCCTCAATGGACTCACGCATGCCATCATCGTGGTCGAAATTTGATCGAAGAAGAGGTTCGCGTGGTTAAACCTCCGTCAAAAAATCGATTTGACGAAGTTTTTCTCGAAAAATCTGCTTCAATGAGCAATTAAAAAATACGGAACCTAATCTTGATCAATTCGTTATGGTTGTTTTGTCACATAACGCGCCAGACCTCCTGGTCGCTGTATGCCCTGCCAGCCCACCTACCATCTCTTGTTTTATTATCTCCATCGTTTGAGATTTTTTTCTCGTTTTTCGGGCTATTCACACAATCTCGGCAGGTTGTGGATTGGTACTATTACAACTAAATAAAACTGGTCTTTATCGAGGGACAATTTGTATTGAGATAATTGAGAGTCGGGTGTTTTTTTGGTATTTGCTGCGGGTGATTGATCGAGGTGGTAGGGGACGCGACCGCTTGTGGACAAAACTGGAAATTTATTCATCTTGTCCATTGATGAGTACTATCTTGTATCAACAACAATTTTTATGGTTTTATCAAATTTTAATCTTACACGACGGCAATTTATAACCGGCCTTAAACATCCATTAACTTAACTAATGGATATGTGTCAAATAAAAACAGAACTGGCTTGTAAGCATTTAAAATATGCAATATTTTCACACTCGACTCGTTCGAAAACGATTTGGGCGCGCACCTTTCGGTACTTTTTCACTCAATGGACGTCTGCGTAAAATTATCCGATTTGTGTTTATTCTGTTTTATTTTTTACACATTCATTCGAACTGTATACGCGAGAGAGCGTTCTATTTATTCACATACACGTAAAATGGTGCACTTTGAGTGGTTTTTAGTACAGTTTTACAACCAGCCTGCGACCAGCTTGAGTAATTTTTAAAACTTCAACCCTTCTTCTTCCACTTCCTCGTCACATGTGCTACTCGTCCAAAGAGCATTCTTTTCCGTGTTCGTATTGACTTTAACGATACTATTTATTACAAGTACCGTCGCTTTTCAAATTGTTTGCAATAAAACGGACAAAGATTGCCACCTCGACACATCCGTTCGCTCGTTTTCAAGCCGATGACTCCGGACTAAATTTTGACCACACAAATGACTCACATTTGCAACCAGTAAACTCAAACGTGAAAGCACTTCCGGAGCATCAAGACCAAGAAAAAACATTTACGTATCATACGTTTCATAATACAGTGTCCGGAAAGTCACGCACCTCCTTGAAAGGGAGTCATTGGGTAGTCCCCCAGAGTCCTGAAAAAATGTTTAAAAAATTCTCTGTAAAAAAAATTTGACATTTATTTTTTGACATCTGACATTTTTTTATGTCTATTTAATGATACTGATGATCTTGTACATGTTTTTTTTAGTACAGGTACAAAAATTTTGCCAATAAAAGCCACAAATAACATTGAACAGAGTTACAATTTAGGATATAGCTTCTTTGTTTCCTCTTCTAATAGTCTGTACTTCAAAAATTTGGAAAATTATTTTTCCAACAGAAATAAATACAGGGTGCGCCAGAACTCGCGCCCCTGAGAAAAATTTTAAGTAAAGTAAGATACCAGGAACATGGAAAAAATGTTTAAAAAATTCTATCTGTCAAAAATTTTTGACATTAATTTTTTGACATTTGACATTTTTTTATGTTTATTTAATGATACTGATGATCTTGTATATGTTTTTTTTTACAATTATTTAGTAAAGGTACAAAAATTTTGCCAATAAAAGCCACAAATAACATTGAACAGAGTTACAATTTAGGATATAGCTTCCTTGATTCCTCTTTTAATAGCCTATAGGACAAAAACTTGAAAAATTATTTTTCCAACAGAAATAAATAGAGTCAAAATGCAAAATTTAAACCCTTATAACTTCGAAATTTTTATAGATATTTTTTTTTAACATTTTTTCCATGTTCCTGGTATCTTACCTTATATGGCATTTTTCTCTGGGGCGCGAGTTCTGGCGCAACCTGTATAGTCAAAGTGCAAAATTTAAACTCGCATAACTCAGAAATTTTTATAGATAGATTTTTTTAACATTTTTTTTTTGTTGGCACCGCCCGATACAATGTCACGGAGGTGCACGGCTTTGCGGACATCCTGTATAATCAATGGTCTCAAGAATTTTTAACTGTAGACATATTTAATTCTGATCCATAACTTAGCAGGAAAATAAACATAACTACTTACATTTTTCCGCTAGATCAGGCGTTATCTTAATTTTTATAATTTATGTGAACATTTCAGAAACACACTTCTTTCACTCGTATATTAGATTTGGAAGTCTCTGATTTTTTTACACAAAAAATTCTGTTTTGTCATTTTTGCTAGGTACATGTCTTTAACAAATAAATAAATAGATTACAAAAAAAGTTATTGAAGTATTATTTTTCAAATACGAAAATAATAAGTTTGTCATTACAAATCATAAAAAATCTTAAGTTCTTCTTTTCTAAAGAACCAACAATAACAAAAAGAAAACTTGGTGTTATTTTAAATTGTGAATTCACTAGGTACTCAAAAAACACTTCAAACATACTTACATTATCTACTTACTTACATTCAATTGTTAAAGAACATAAATGGCATCTTGTAATAATTTTTCAATTTTGTGACTTTGTTGTAAAAAGCAGTCTAATTTTTCGAGTTTTTTAATTGTGGGAGTGTTGAGGGTCGATTTGATAGATAATGAGGCGAAGTTGTGGGACGATATACATGTCATCTCTTCCATCTCATAATAATTACCGATGTTTGTATAAGGCCAGCTTCCTAAACTAAAAACTACCGAAAGAAAATGGAACATAATGAGTATTCTTCACATCGAAAACATGTGTGAACCAAATGGCGGTTCTTTCTTTGTCGAACCGTCCCATTCGAGCTCTTTGTCTTCGTCTATTCCATCTTTGCAGCACCATTAACTTCCCAGTTGACACTTGTTGTTTTCTATATGTTAAAACCTGTGTCACTCACGTTTTAATGTGTTTTGAGAAAACTTCGCATACGACGGTGGTTTGTTTATTTGATTGTCGCGAGATCGCTACCGAAAAATCTATTTGTTCTAGTCTGGTTGGAGTCAATCTGGCACGGTTCAAAATCCCTCCATGAAAAAATAATCGGGCATATAATATATTGGACAGGGGACAAAACACATAAATTTCTTGGAAAGACCGGGTCGAAGTGCGGGTGTTGGTTGAAGATTGTTCCTTCACGGTGTCTGTGCTGCAGCACGAGCGAAAGAGAGACGGATGGAGAATGGGTGGATAGAAACGAGGGGAATTTTTAAATGACAACTTGCTGGGTGTGACACGAACGGTGACATACGTCTTGTCAGGTTGGCACAGCGAGTGAGTTACGGCCGCAAAGCCAGCGAAGGACGAAAGAACTTTTCATTTGAGTGAACGAGTGTTGAATATTTGGGATTATAACTTATAACAACAATAACTTTATAACACTATTGGAAGGAATATATTGATTTTAATAAGAAATGTGATAATAAAGCGCCATTTGGGTCTAATTTAATGTTTTCAAATCCTGGAAAAATGTTCATTGGTAATAATTCACTCAGAATTTAATCGAGCCTGTCCGAGTTTATAGCAAATTGTGTAATAAAATTGTGTTTAGGATTGTCGGTAAATTTAGATTTTGGAAGATAGACAGTTTTTCCTACAATAACATTCACACACGTTTTTTAAAATAAAATAATAGTTGAAATATTTTATATTTTTAAGCTAAGCAGTTTTCTAACTCACCGTTACAAAACATTATTCGTTTTCACCATTTATGATTATTACTTACAGTTTTGTTTTTTACTCAAAGCAAATGAATTAAGAACGAAAATAATCTTTGATTGTAGCAATATTAAAAACATTACAAACAAATACCTATAGTAGGTAATGTTTTTTGTTAATTTAATTTATTCTTTTTTGTTCTGTTAATTAAGTAAGCTAGATTAGCAAGCTTCATAATGGATGGATGTTTGTCAAAGGTGTATAATAATTTAGGTATTCGTAGAGTTCCAGTTTTAGTATGTTTTTAGACAAATTCTGATGAGAGAAACGCTATTTTACAATTATATTGATTAATGAGTTTGTGGCTCCTTAAGTATTCTATAAATAAACTAATGTTCTTCCTGACATCTCACACCCTTATTCAGACTAGGGGAAGTGTTTTTTTTATTACATAACAAAAAGCTGCTAAGTAATGTGTAAATATAAAAATTATTTTCACTTTTTTTTATTCTAAAATGTGGTTCAAGCAACTAGGGCCTTTGATTCATATCAATTTATTAATCAAACAATAAGCCAACACAGAAGATCATCGTCAGTCAGTCTCGTACAATATGAATTTTTCATACAGTATGTCCCCGGATTAAGTTTATCTTTGATTTTACGCCAAAACTCCAAAGGAAAAACATTTTTTAATTCACCTGAAACCAGCAAATTTGTACTTAAAACTTCATTATTGTGATTCAGTGAAAAGAAAAGTTAATTTTTCTCTTGATTTTTGACCGCCAATGTGATAGGACCTAAAAAGCATAGAAAATCAAGAGAAAAATGAACTTTTGTTTCTACTGAGTTTGAATAATGAAGTTTTAATTACAGAATTGCTTATTTCAGGTAAAGCAAAAAATGTTTCTCCTTTGCAGTTTTAGCGTAAAATCAAAGATTTTTTCCTCTTGTAAACTCAATCCGGAGACATACTGTATTTATATTTTTGAAATTTTAAATACAAAGGAGTTTTGTCCGTTAACCGTTAATATAAAGAAACCGTTAATAAAGGGAGTGTGTAATATAAATGCTAGCTGATATTTGGAAAATCCCCTTAAACAATATTTTTTTCATTAGGCTGGCGGTGGGTGAAAGCGCCTGCAGCCCTCAAAGCGGTCACTCATCCTCCACCTGCAGCTCACCCCCGGCCACAGCGTCCACTGCCACCAACCACAACGCCGATGTATCCTCAACGACGGCGACGTCCACTTGCGTCCCGACCAACTTCACCTCCTCCTGGTCAATTTTAGGCGAAACAGCGGGAATTAAAAGTGAAATTAGGAGTCCTGGCCTTGCCGAAAACGACGTGGCAGCCCTCACACAAGACCCTCTATCTTTCTACGGAACGGCGGCCGAACTTGGCAATCTCTACGACAAGGAGTACCCTCAATCGTACTCAGCTCAACAGTATTACAATAGGTGATCCTCATAGCACTTCTTTATTTCTCTATTGCAATAATGTGTTCTTAGCATGCAACAAGCATATGGCACAACGAATTCGGCCACATCATCCTACATGAACCCCGCGTCGTCGTTTTACAACGCTTCTTCGTATCCTTATTCGTCATTAGGATCGTCCAGAGGGTTGAATCCGTCGTGTAAGGCCAGTTCGGGGTATATAACGTCGCCGTACTCGTCACCAGCATCACCTTTTCAAAACAGTGGCCAGAGCCAATATTCACCGTATGCGTCCTACACTGCACCGGCTTCTTCCACATTTGCACAAGGGTTTTCCGCACAGGTGGGTATAAAAATATTGTTTCTTATAAATGGTTTGTTAACTATCGGTGAATTTATTGCCTTCAGGGAGTTGAGTATGGGACTTATGGTACAGCTTACAGTGATTCTCAAACTTCTCAATATGCCTCAAGTTATTATGCCTCACAAACTTACTCACCTTATGTTAGTTCGCCAAGTTCGAGTGGAAGTCTGGGGGCTTCTTCCTACCAACTTGCAGCCACTTCTCTTCCAGGTAAAAACAAAATATTTTTCTTACTGTATGTTAAGTATAGTAAAGACCGCAAATAATTGTAGTTCCAACACACACAAAAATCCTTGTTTAATTTTGCTTTAACACAAAATATTCTTTTAATCAAAGCAAACCACTTTTAAAGTTGTTTGTAATTTAACACTTTTGAGTTGGATAATTTTAAGTTTAATTTATAAAACAAAACATTATTGTTGTTAAATGAATAAGAAAATTCATTTAAAAAATTATTTATTACTAAATTTTTAATTTTAATTAAAAAAAATTAGAAAAGGTTATCGTCAGTCCTTATGACGGATGAAAATTCGAATGAATGCAAGCTGACCTTGCTTTGACAGCTGTAAACAAACATAACCTAACTTTTCTTTCAAAATAAGGAAAAAACAATGTTGTGTCCCTATAGCGACACCAGTGATTCAGAGGACTTTGATGGTACTTATTTTCTTCCGAGTCGTGTCTAACAAAATCACTTAAAATTTCAGACAGTCCCTCAAATGGCATCACTTTAGCAGACGGTTCCACTTCTCCTTTGAAAGCAGACAGTGCCCGAAGATCTCGTGAAACCTCAACTTTAGGAACAGAACAAAGAGGGACGCGAGGCAGAGGCCGACGGACGAACACAGTGTCACCCACAACCCCAGAATCTGCCACAGATCGAGTATTCATTTGGGATCTTGACGAGACCATCATTATATTCCATAGTTTACTAACAGGGAGTTACGCTACGAAATATCAAAAAGATGCTCAAAGTGTGGTCCAACTCGGATTTAAAATGGAGGAAATGGTGTTCAATCTCGCGGACACCCATTTCTTTTTTAATGATATAGAAGTATGTTAAATGTAGCAAAGGTGTACTTTTTTCTAAAGTTGTCTCTTCTAGGATTGTGATCAAGTGCATATTGACGACGTTTCGTCAGATGACAACGGCCAAGATTTATCAAATTATAATTTTAGTTCAGACGGTTTTCATGCCTCAACATCTGTAACTGGAGGGAATTTGTGTCTGGCGACGGGGGTGAGAGGAGGCGTCGATTGGATGCGAAAGTTAGCCTTCAGATATCGGAAAATTAAAGAAACCTATAATAATTACCGAAATAGGTATTTACTAGTTATTATATGATTGATCGAAATGTCTAAAATATAGTTTTAGTGTTGGGGGACTTTTGGGTTCAAACAAACGAGAACAGTGGCTTCAACTGCGGGCGGAAATTGAAGCAGTGACTGACAATTGGCTAACGTTGGCCAATAAATGTCTTACTTTGATTAATTCGAGGACAAACTGTGTAAACGTCTTGGTCACTACAACACAACTTATTCCAGCTTTAGCCAAAGTACTGTTGTTTGGCTTAGGAGGCGTCTTTCCAATTGACAATATTTATTCCGCAACCAAGATAGGTAAACCCGAACGTAAATTAATTATTCAAAGTGACCATTTGTAATTTTACACAGGTAAAGAAAGTTGTTTTGAACGTATAGTGGCGAGGTTTGGCCGAAAGTGTACATACGTAGTGATTGGAGACGGACAAGATGAGGAGGCGGCGGCGAAAGCAATGAATTTTCCTTTTTGGCGGATAACAAGTCACAGTGAGATAGCAGCATTATACAACGCCCTTGATATGGACTTTTTATGATTTAATTTTTTGCGAATTTTTTTATTTTCTGTTTTATAAAGAAATTCTTTATATGTTTTGTGGATGTATTATAAATGTACATAAATAATAATAAAAAAAAGTGTAATAAATGTCATATATTTTATAAGTTGCAAAGAAAATATTACGAAAATGAACCGGCATTTTTGTAATGTTATCACGTGACGTCAGTGTGCTAATAAAGCAATTAAATATTTTATACTTTCTTGGATTAAGTGCACATAACATGTACTCAATACAGTTGCATAACGCAGAAGAAAACATGGCGAATACCAAAACGATATTCATAAAACATGCTTCAATTGTAATTTTAGATTGTTTTCATATAAATGTATAAATCTAATAAATTGTATATAATACATGAGACGGATTTTTATTTCTGCAACTTTACAGTTTCTTGGACCCCTGTTACTCGGGCCAACGAGCCGCCTATGGGCACTTTCACCTTAGAAATCAACCAATCAGAATCAAGCATGGTTGACAAATTTTGACAAGTGACATTTGTAGGTTATCTGCCCAGATCATTGTTGTCACCACTAAAAACACTTCCAAACTAGAGAAAAATATGTGGAAATAGTCAAAAAAAGTGATTAAATCACTTTAAATAAAAATGTCAACGAGACGACGGACCACTTAGTAAATTTTCAATTATTTATTTGTGACTAGTATAAATAGGTCACAATGAAGACTGATAACATTGCTCCAGGGGACGTTATTTGGAGCAATAATGAAGATTTATTAGCTGACGAAGTAAGTATTTGAAATTTATTATCAACTCGTAAGTCAACTTGCGTTGTAGACTTGTCTCCCTGTAATCGGTAATTGCCAAATTTCTTCAATTCTCTCAAACCTTGACCCTGGAGACAAGAATGAAGTTTCAACAAACGTACATAACGACAATAATAATGATTCAAAATCAACCCACGAAAATAATTACGTCATACTCAAAGAGAACAGTGATAAGTCTGAAACAGTAAAGAAACAAAGCTTTAAAAATGGAAATAACTTTGAAAACATGTTATACTTCGTGTGTAATTTATGCCCTTTCCTGTGCACAAAAAATTCGAAAATCACCGAGCATCTTGAAAATGCACACAAAAATAAAACGGTTCGAAAACTTCCCCACTTAAAATGCCCAGCATGCCCTAATGTGTTCTTCCACAAAATGTCTCTAAGGTCACACTTGATCCACGATCACGGTGTCGGAAATTCCGACATAAACCTTATTATCCAAGCTGTGGTTTATGGCGCTAATAAAGCGAAAAACTCAGATAGCAAAAAAGTGACTCCTCTTAAAATCGGGTCAAGTTTTGACACCGAACGCCAAGAAAACAGCGAGGGAGATTCTCCCAAAAGCATTGACCTATCGAAAGTTGAAACACCAACAGTCAAAACCGAAAATATTTTCAACAAACATATCATCAGTAAGTTAATCGGGGCGAAGAAAACTCAAACCTGCATGGTGCCTATGTGTAAAGTCACTTTACAAAGTGCAGATAACATGAATTACCACATCAGTTGTCACAAGGATTCGGGCTTTACGTGTTTGGTTTGCAGCGAGTTTTTCATGTCGTGGAAACAGCTCACGAGTCACTTGTGGCGACTACACAAAATCGACATGGAGCTCTACTCGTGTGATAAATGCAGCTACAAGTCTGTCAGTTTGGCAAAACTGAATAATATTCACAAGTTGATTCACGGAGACGTGCGGGCTTACGTCTGCAACGTGTGTAAAAAGGCCTTCAAAAACAGCAAACAACTGGGAAATCACAAAATCACCCACAAGAAGGAATTTGAGCGTTTGAAGTTCACCTGCGAGATCTGCTCGAAAAGTTTCTCTGACAAGAGGCAACTTAAAATTCACATGAACGTGGTTCATGAAAAAATCAAGCCGTTTTTGTGTAATTATTGCGGGTACAAGGGGTCGTCGCGAAGCTCCCTGAAGATGCACATAAGGCAACACACGGGGGAGAAACCGTTCACTTGTGATTCCTGCTCTTATGCCACTTCCGATCACAACTCGCTCAGAAGGCATAAGCTAAGACACACAGGCCAAAAGCCCTACAAATGTTCGTACTGTTCCTACGCTTGCATTCAAAGTAGTACTTACAAGGTGCACATCAAAACGAAACATCCGGGACAGGAAAAAGACCTGATGTTCACTTGCCAGGAGTGTCAGTTTCGATCTGTTAATAAAGAAATGTACGTTGCTCATATGATCACCGTTCACGATCAAAAACCACAAAGTTAAAATAAATTTTATTTATCTAAGAAATAATAGAATCAATTTTTTCCCTAATATAAACTGCGATAAAGTCTCTAGTATCTCTAACTTCTTGCGATTTGTACAAAATCCAGTCATTTGATCCGAAATTCGGGCTAAAGGGTTGAGGGTCAGTGTGACGACCGGCCCCATGTCCTGGCCCTATAATAAACACAACATTGCCCTTGTAACAACTGATATATTCCCTAAAAGCTTTCCCGTCATTAAAATAACAAAATAAAAGGGCGTAACTAGGGATAAGAATCTCGGGGGTCGGGGGTTGATCAGGAAAATTGAGTTTAATGAATTGGGGGTTGCTGTACCGACTTGACCACCACTCTTGATTAACTTCATATCCAATTATCGGCAACCCTAACACTTTCTATTAATTATTTTCTCAATTTAGAATATCTTTTTACCAGAATATTGCTCCAAAAGCCATTCAAACAGGCCGCAACCGCATCCAATTGAGATAGCACCGTCCAAATTAAATTCGCGAATCGTATTTTGCATCATTTGCAAATTACTTTCACTGGGCCAAACCCACAATAATTTTCGCGCCGCCACTGCATTTTCAACTTTGTTCAACTCGATAATTTCTTTCCATTTTTGGTTTTTGTACAGATTTAAAACTTTGACTAAAAAATCGTCTTCCATATTGCAGCAATCAATATGTGAACTGATGCCAATTTTTTTAGCCTTGAAATTGCATAACTTTTACCAGTTATTTTTAATTGTAGGAAGCATTAGAAAAAATGTTTTGCGTCAAATGAGAAATAGTAAATTAATAAAAATAATTTATTTCCTCTATTACAACCTGTTAAAAAAACTTCACTCCCTGGTCCTCATCTGACAAGATCAACTCACACTTCCTTTCATTCTCCAACACCCTCAGTACCTTAATCAAGACATCGGTCTGCATGCTTGCAAATTCCTTACTTTGCACGTCATCCCCTTGTGAAAGTTCAAATAAAGTCAACACACTATTCTGCATCCCAAGCTCGCAAATGTGATCGTATATCATTGAAGCCCACTCTTCTAATGTGTGCCAGTAAATCTCCCAGCGATTCTTCGTTTTGTCTAGTGATGCAGCATTACCGGTTTTGGCCAATTCTGATAAAATTGAAACAATCACTGACGAGTCCAGTTTACGGTTCATAGTGGTGTTGTGAAAAAGGGGCAGTTGGTGGGCTTCTCTTACGTCGATTATGTATAGTTTATTCTTTTGACAATAGTCCAGAATGAGGCTCTTCCATGCTGCTACTTGTTTAGATCGAGTCTCGGGGTGCGGCTGAAGAGTGAAAAACGGAGGAAAGTGGTATTGCCAAGGCCAATCGCTCGTGCTGGTGGTCATGGTGTTAATAGCCTTGCATAATTACAGAAGACGTCGCGTAATACCAAAAATCGATCTATAAACTATGAACCGTACTATAATGAACACAAAACTTTGAGGTTAAGTTAGTGACAGATAAATGACAATGACAACCTAGATAAATTTGACAAGTGCGAATTAGGTGGACCAATCGCTTGATTGCCCGTCTTAAAACTTTTATTTTTAAATTTATTTAGATTTAACCACGGTATTGTAGTAAATAATTTTGAACATAATTGTGTTAAGTGCGTAATTAAGCAAAGTTTTATTTTAATCTCAATAATTGAAATACATTAGTAGACGATTTTCTTTTTTTTTGAATAATTTCTACAGTTGGCTATATTGGATATTTGGATGTATGTAATGTCATTTGTGGTGTCATTTCTACTGTCAAAAGTAAATAACCGGTGTTTTTCTTAATTTTTGAAAAAGATAAAGAAAAAGCTGCACACACGAGAAAGTTGTTTTTTTTTATAAATTCCGATTGTGATTTTATAGAAAACAATGACGGCTTTTGAAGGTGCGTATTAATTTTTGATATTTTTGTTTTTGAGGTTAGATTTTTTCAGAATTTGGGGTTCTTCCTGAAATCGCTAAAGCCATCGATGAGATGGAATGGACGTACGAGGGTATGCCACAGCAATTAATCTTTTTTTAACTGTTGATTTTAGTTTACCAACTGATATTCAAGCTGAAAGCATTCCCCTAATTCTGGGGGGCGGTGACGTCTTGATGGCTGCAGAAACTGGCAGTGGCAAAACGGCAGCGTTTTGTTTACCCATAATTCAAATTGTTTGGGAGACTTTAAAAGATATACAAAGTGGAAAAGTTTCTAAAGTTTCCACTAGTTCATGTAAATATTGTTTTCACTCTCATTTAGAAAATTAACTTAAACGTATTACAGCTAAGCCTTGGACAATGTCTATGATTGACAGAGGGACGGCTTTGGCTGTGGCTCCTTGCGGTTTACGCGTTCAGTCTAGAGAACAAAGGGAATGGCATGGCGGACGGTGTACTAGGGGGGTACAAGGCAGTGGTAAATATGCTTTTGAGGCTACTGTAACTGATGAGGGGTTGTGCAGAGTGGGGTGGTCGACCCTGCAAGCTAAATTAGATCTAGGCACCTGCAGGTCAGTTAAAAACACATAGGTTTTTTTACTCAATTTTTATTAGGAACGGGTTTGGATTTGGCGGTACTGGAAAAAAGTCAAATAATAAACAATTTGACGATTACGGCGAGCCGTTTGGGAAAAGTGACACAATCACATGCTTGTTAGATCTTGATAATGGACAAATAAAATTTTGCAAAAATGGCACTGACTTAGGGAATGCGTTTACAATCAATAAACCAATGTTAAACAATGCATTTTTTCCTGCAGTTGTATTAAAAGTAACAATTACTGTCCATTTTTTTCATAAAAATTATTATAATAATTTTAGAATGCTGAAATGGCTTTCAACTTTGGGGAAGAAGCATTTAAATATCCACTTCCCCAAGGGTACGTTCCTATTAAACAAGCTCCAAGTGAGAAAGTTGTAGTTAATACAAATTCTGGTGAAACGGGCGATGATAATTCAGTTAAAATAAAAAATAACGCTCCTCAAGCAATAATAATAGAACCATCTAGAGAACTAGCAGAACAAACTTCAAATCAGATAAAAAAATTCAAACAATTTTTGGAATCTCCTGCAATTCGTGAGCTTTTAGTAATAGGAGGCGTCAATGTAAAAGAACAAATCTCAACTTTACAAAACGTGGGGGCTGACATTATTGTTGGTACCCCTGGCCGTTTGGAAGATCTGATCCAGGGTGGATATTTATTGCTTACAAACTGCCGATTTTTCGTCTTAGACGAAGCCGATGGCCTTTTAAAACAAGGATACACCGATCTGATTGAAAGACTGCACAGACAAATGCCAAAAATAACCGCTGATGGCCGAAGATTGCAAATGATCGTTTGCAGTGCTACTTTGCATGCGTTTGAAGTGAAAAAAATGGCCGAGAAACTTATGCATTTCCCGACGTGGGTCGATTTGAAGGGCGAAGATGCAGTCCCTGAGACTGTACATCACGTGGTTGTTAAGGTGGACCCCCAGAAAGACAGGTCTTGGGCGAATCTCCGCAGACACATTTTGACAGATGGAGTCCATGCGCAAGATGATGTTAGGGCGGGGAATAACAGTCCGGAGACTTTAAGTGAGGCTGTGAAAATGCTCAAAGGGGAATATTGCGTACGAGCCATAGATGAACATCAGATGGACAGGGCGATTATTTTTTGTCGCACGAAACTGGATTGTGATAATTTAGAGAAATACTTTAAACAACTCGACAGAAATAAATACTCTTGTGTGTGTTTGCACGGAGACCGGAAACCCAACGAACGCAAAAGCAATTTGGAGGCTTTCAAGCAGGGGAAAGTGAAGTTTTTGATTTGTACTGATGTTGCGGCGAGGGGGCTTGACATTTCCGGTTTGCCCTTTAGTTAGTAGAGTAGTTAGTAAATATATTTGGTGTAGTTTCATTAATTAAATTTCAGTGATTAACGTTACTTTACCGGATGAGAAATCCAATTATGTGCACAGAATCGGTAGAGTTGGTAGAGCCGAGCGAATGGGTCTTGCGATAAGTCTAGTGAGCTCAATTCCGGAAAAAGTAAGTCTGAACAAAAATGTTTGGTTTGAAAGTATATGAAAACATTGCAGGTGTGGTACCACGGCGAATGGTGTAAGAGTAGAGGTCGCAACTGTTGGAATACTAATCTAGTGGAACAAAAAGGTTGCTGCATTTGGTACAACGAGCCTCAATTTTTGGCAGACATTGAAGAGCATTTAAACATAACAATTCAACAAATCGAACCTGACATGAAAGTCCCGCATGATGAGTTTGACGGAAAAGTGATTTACGGCCAAAAGAGGAAACTCCAAACTACCAATTACGAAAATCACACTGCTCAGATGGCGCCCATAGTCAAAAATTTGGCCAAGTTAGAGAGCCAAGCTCAGTTGTTGTATCTGAAAAGACACTTAGCAAAGTTGGCAAAGGCGTAAAACACGGTATTGAGGTAATAATGCGTACATCAATTTATTTGAGATAAACAATATATAAAATACAATAGTTTAAACAAATTAGACTAGTAAAAACAATTTATTGTTGCAAAATTCATAAATAAAACCCAAAAATTGCATTGTGTGAACTACATGTAAGATAAAAAGTATTTAAATATAAATCCTGAATACATGGTGAATACATACATTGATCTATTTATCAATATCGCCGATTTTTTCCCAATCACCATCTGTACTACTGTTACTACTAGTCGTTTCTAAACTAATCGCGGAATCAACTTTATTAATGGTTTTCGTTTGGGAGGTTTTCATTTCTTCTTCTAAATTGGAAACTTTAGAATTAGTATCACAAGTGTCTGGAATTGCCAATGTCGACGCTTCTTTCTTACTCTCCTTACATTTGGTGTCTTGTTTGTTCTTAATCTCATTTTCATATTCTTGAAGTAACTTGATTTGCTCTTCTTCTGTTAGATCAATGTATGGAGCGAGATCTTCTGCAGTTTTATTATAACTTATACTTACTCTGATTGTGCAATAAAACTTACCCTGATCCCACTTTACTGTTTCAACGGTCATGGCTTTTTCTTTTTTCTCCTTCCTCTCCATGGCTTCTTCGTGAGCAATTTCATCTTCTAATAGCGCTTTTTTAAATAAATACCTATGGAATAATAACGATTGATTCATGCGGCATTTGTTACAAACCCGACTTAGGGCATACCTTTTCCAAAATAAAGAGTGTGGCACAGTGTCAGGCACAAGTTTCTTGTATTGATTTCTAAGCACAGTGGAACTGCTTAAGTGTTTATTTATCCTGTCTTCAGACAGCTGGTCATCAATGATTTCAAGCCAGCATTCAAATTTCTTTGCTAATGCTTCTTCAGGATCGTCTGTAAAAGTGGTGTCTTCTTTTTGTAATTCGTAAATGGCTTTTTGTAACTTCGTCAGGGTAACGGTTTCTGAATCTTCAACAATTAAGATGGCTTCAGTGTCTGAATCGTCAGGAGTGGGGTTTAGGACAGTGTTCATTTGACCTAAAGTAATTCCAATTGAAACTGGGGTACACATAATATTAGTTTATTACCAAGAAAAGAACTGAAACTCCTTTTCATGGAGCTGGCAGTTGAATCTGGAGTGTCCAGCTTAAAATAATTGAATTATGAACGTTTGTATTCGTAGGTAGCAAAAAAGGTGTTTACTAACTCAAGCTAATCTAATTTAAAATTCAAACAGTAGGTTCGAGAAACTGATAAGGTTAAAACAATTAAAATAAACTCCTTTGAATTACCTTAAAAGTTTTTTCAATAGCATTCCCTGTGGAGGAAACGACATAACTCGCCTCATTTTTAACGGCAGTCCCGAACTCTTCTAAATCTTTTTTGACAAATTCCAGCACTTTAGAGCTCTAAAATTACAAAATAATTTAATTGTCATTTTAACCTTAGAATTTAAGATGATGTTTACCTTATCTTTCGCAGCGTTTAACCAACTACCAAACCAGTTATCATCCCTACAATTACGTAACATTTTTTTCATGATGGATTTATTGTTTATTAATTAACAAACAACGTATTTCGTACTATTGTTATTACATATGGAGGCAAACAACTACCGTTGTTTATTAATCATGACATGTCAAATGTATGGTACTTACTGCTCTGCCATTACTTGGTTTTTCTAACAAAACAACGAAAATTTCACGTGAAATTTTGATTTTTATCAAGACAAACAGTAATTTTGACGTTTTGTTTTCTTTATTAACACAAGAGATGCCTAACAGCCATATTGTAAATATTGACTCAGTCGGTAAAATTACCTTCTACTTTTAAGTAGTTGCAAGATTACGCAACAGATGAGGCGACGATGCTAAAAACAATTATTTTTGAAACTTGAAAACAAAATTTTAACAGTTTATCTATTTTGCTCACAATTTAATGATTTTGCTACATACACTTATAAATTAGTGTTACTAAAACAATTTATTTTGTAATTACTGTTAACGTTGTGAACACACTGGATTGCATCTTTTGTAAATTTAATTATTAGTGAAATTTATATTATTTACTTTTGTAATTTTTTTAAATCTTTTTGGAGACAATCTTTTTACTTAATACTTCTAAAATAAATTATTGACAACCTTAAAATGGTCTTTTATTATTTTTGATCAGTTATAAAGATAAAATTTCGTTTAAAATATTCCAAAGTTAATTTATTAGACAAAAACAAAAAGTATAGTACCATAGTACAGTTGGAGACAAAATACTTTGGTCGTCACATTTCTGACACTTTAATGTAATTCAAGCTTTAATGAATGACAATTTCAAATTAATGACAGCTATTATATCTTTCTATCAAAAATGTGTACAACTTGTCAACTATGATTGACAGTAGCTAAAAATACGGTTAACAGTCCTAAAGCATGCTTTACAATTTAATGTCACCCAAGTGACATTGACGACCAAAGTATTTTGTCTTCAACTGTATATAGGCGGTGTAAATTGGCCTTAAAGCGACTGTGGTAAATACCAAAAATAATAAATAATCAAATAATATATGTATATAAAAAGCACTACTAAATGCACATCATACATAGAAAAGGGCAAAAAGAAGATTTACGAGTTTTCTTTAAATTTTTATATCTTTATAAAATCTAAATTGTATGTGTAAAATTTAACATTCAATGTATTCTCAAGGTTTTAAAAAAAAAACTAATTTTACAATGTTTTAATTAAAAAAGTTTTTCTATACTAAAAATAATAACATAAGAAAATGATAAATTTGTCAAATAATGTCAAATAGTTTGTTTATCTCAGAAAACACTCAAAAGATTCAATTCATTCAATCCCAGTTGATATTTCCAGTTTTTAAAAGTAAAAATCGATATTCCATTTACTTTATTTTCGTGGTATCTAATAAAGTACCAAATTATTAGGCAAAAATGAGGGAATAAAGTGTCATTCCTAGTTAGATGAAATAGTAAATTATACATAAAAGGAGAGAAATGCACGATTATTTTTGAGGTGTCGTTTATAGCCAGAGGGCGAAAACAATTTATATCAAGAACATACATATTTTAGGTACAGGGTGTTAGGTGTTAGGTCCAAATATAAAGAAGATGATATGCATGACAGAAGAAACCTAATACGCTACATAAAATAGAAATCCACGTTCTGAAAAGAAATAATTTGAGAACTACTGTCTCGGCTACAACTGTAGCTATGAGTACGTATACCATTCCCTTGTGCTTCATCGTAAATCATAATCACGACAACTAATTTATTATTTGAATATTTGCCATCTTTGTTTATAAATTTTGAAAAGAGTTATGAAGAAACAATGAAACAAATTAAACCTATTGGAAACGATTTCGTTGGAAGTGATTAAACAAAAGATCTTCAAATTTTGACAAACACTATATTTGTTGCAACAATGTAATTTTATCTTAACAAAGAGATAAATAATTCCAGTGACTCTCAAACCTTGTACCAACCTTATTAAAAATAACAATTTTGTGAGTTTTTTTTCTTGGGTACACCATTTTCACACTCTTCTCTTGGCAGATTAATTCTCACCTCCAAGACCGTAAACACCCTGTATAAACCACCACCGAAACTATTCGAAATATTCTTAATCTTTTAATGTCTGAATTAAAATCTCGCGATTTAGCAAAAATGTTAACATAGTCTATTCAAGTACATAACTGCTGATAAGATGATAAAAGATTGTGTTTAAAAAAAAAGTGGCGCAGCATAATTCATCTAACAGTATTAGCTTTATTATGTTGTCTCAACGGATAGACGAACTGTCTTCTTATTACCGGTGAATAATGCACCATCGCCATCCATTTGCATAAAGAGTGTTAATACATAATAGAGCTCATTGAAATAAATTCATTAATTCGAAATGGAAATGCACTTGTACCTACATACAATAAATAAGAGGATGAGCGTACCGTCGATTTTATTACCTTTCTGAACCACGTTCGTAATCCATCTCGTGGATTTATGAAGCCACATTTAAATGTTAAATGCGATATTTAAACATGACGCAATCATTAATCCATAATTCATCGAAAAAACCCAACAACTTTAAAAAAGGGCGTATATTTCCCGAGGGCGGAGTTTTTGCGAAAAACGCACACACCGCAACTCTAGCACGGACGAAAATTCTTATGTAAATTCGCATTCAGCATTTAATTATGGTCTCCTTGACATGTCCAATGACTCATAACGCTAGCCAATGACAGTCGAAACGTTTTCGTCGATTCAAAAGGAAAAAATTCCGATTCTTCAGATTGAGGTTCATAGTATGTATGGATCTGTGGTCGGTACCTGTATATGTATATGTAGATAGTGCGTGGTCAGATGGCAGTTCGCAAGTTATGGTCGCGAGCGATCGCATACCGCTCTAGACTGAAAATCCGATGCCGACACCAGAGACGGACTTGCAAAACTACACACAAAATAGCAAAATTCTGGTAAAGGAAGTCACGCAAGGAGCGGCTTTAGAACCCCTACGTTAAACTCATTGAAAAACAGCAACATAAGCAATCTAGAACAAGCAACAACAAGCAACAAGATCTAGTAGTTTGTTGGTGCTAGAACTGCAGTTGTTCTTCTCAGAATTGTATAAACTGTTGCTTGATTGTTGAAGGAGAAGTTTGGTTAAAAGTTTAAGGATAATTAAATATTTGAATTCTGTGAGTACGGTCCTGTTCTACTGTCGCGACTATCTCGGACATATATTAGCTCTCGCTGTCACCCGCTACCGTGCTGACATCTGGCGGCCAATAGTTGCTAACTAACTGCATCTTACCTGTCACAGGCTCTATTCTCTTTTTGTACTAAACAGTCTCAGATTCCTAAATCTTCCGACTATTCCAATGAGGACGACTAATAGGAATACGGATTTTAATTGCTGTTTTATTTTGCCAATTTAAAAACGACGCGGTCAATTCGTTTTCGCGCACGTTTTCATCATGAATCACGTAACGGTAAGCACGTAAAAGGTTGAGTGATGGTTTACGTTTGCGGTTATCAGCCGTAAACGGGCCTTTATCTCAAATATCGGATCGGTTTTGATAATGGGCGGTCAATGTAAGCAGGTGTTTATACAGCGTGTTAGTTTTGAAAAATCAAGTATATGCCTTGGGAATTTTTAAAAAGGCTTTTTTAAAAAAAGTTGTTTAGAATCAACATCTAGGCCCCTATATCAAAATCATCGGTCAACTATGATTTTTCATTCTTTTTTCTAAAATAGTTTTTTTTGAGCAACAGATGCGTTAAAAAGTTATTTAGTAGTAATAATCCAAGTGTGATTGTTTTTATTCATAATAAATAAAGAACTGTTAAAAATAAAATTCTTCTATTTGTGAAATAAACAAAAAAAAATTATAGTTGACATGTGATTTTTAAATTTGGTATAGGGGGCTAGATGTTGATTTTAAACAACTTTACACTTTACTCTCTAGTTAAACAGGTTTTTAAAAAAAAAAATAAGGCATTTTTCATTTCTCAAAACTAAAATTTTGTTAGAAATTTAACCAAGCAGGACTGAACACCAAAGAGTAAAATTTGAATTAAAATTATTTTTTATCTTTTACAAGAGTTTTTCACCTATACGGGGACACACTGTAGAGTTCGAAGATTTAAAAACGAAATTATATACAAATTTACACCAAATCTTTTGGGCATTGTCATTTTTTATGCAAATCTTGATTGATAGTTTGAGTCTTTTAGGTACTAGATTAGAAACCATTTTTTGATAAAATAAATAATTTCAAAGGAGGAGAAGATTGGTCTTGCATTGACATTTAAGTTTATAATTACAGTTATTTGATAAAATATCAATGCTGTTTGAAACGTCGTGCAATACATAATAAAAATTGTTAATAACTATTAAGACATGTTTAATTTCTATTACTAGAAATATTGATTTCTTAATGAATCTTTTCTTTATTTTTCTAAATAACATTAAGAGTATTTATAGTGTGTAGCGATCAAGTTAATTAATATGAAACTATTATGTTGCTTGCCGCTTCTACTTTGTGCATCTTGCTTTCATACACAAATAAATTAGAGACAAAAACAAATAATTAGTTTGAATAAAAAAATTCAAGCAGTATTTTCAGCAAATACAAATAAGGTTTGACTTATCAAGATTAGAGAATTTAACATAACTTTTTCAAAAATTATATTTAGACTTTTAAAACCTTTTATCTACACCTAAATGGTGTACCCATTTACCCATTTTACCAAATTATGCACTACACACTTGTACGCTGGATGATAAACAAAATATAAATGAAAGTTTGGCTCGCTAAATACAATATATAAATAAATTGTATCTTCAAGCAACAAATCTTTTCCAAAATATCTAATTCCACTTTGATGGAATTTCGTTTAATTCATTTTTTGTTTTCAATTATACTAAGTTTGTGCTTCCATTGGTGACTTTCAGCACTTTACATATTTAAGAATTATGAAACATTCCAATGAGATAAAACTGATCATCGCATCACTATTCACTAGAAAAATGGAGTAAAATTATTTAATTTATTTTTGTTGTTCGTACTGTTTTTTTTTAAATTTAGTACTTAATGTTTTAGATCACTTATAATGAATATACATTTACAAGTACATTTTAATCCCTAAAAAAGCAACATTTAAAAATACTGCTACTTTAACAAGGACGAAGAAAAAAAGGAGAGATCTGCATAGTTTACCTTGGAAAATGTAAATATCAAAATAAATCTCGCTAAGTGCGTCAATGCGATCCAGTCGCTACTATTAGAGCCGTCCAGTTATTTATAGGGTCCAAGTGCACAAGATCGCTGATAGTTTTACAGTTATTTAGGTATATCTCGAAATGGTGTTCACAAGTAGAGAGATGATATCTCAATATTTCCGGTTAGGTCCAAGATGGCGAGTTGGCTTTATGCATGGATTGTTTTTAGAGCGTATGCAAATTGTGCGTATGAGAAACGTTAGAATTTAGAAACTTGCTTGATTGCAGCGGGCGTGAGAGACGCAGGTGGTCACTGATCGAATATTCAACAGAAAAAATGAACATTTTGGAGGGTGCATTAGCATAAGTTCCGAGTAATTCCGAATTAATTTATTATCCGCTCGTACATCCCACAAAAATACAAATGTAAAAGTTAGTTGTCGGTAACGTCTTGTATATCAATGGTAAAAGCGGTGACATTTTGACATATGTTGATTAATATTAATATCAGGAAAGCCCATCCTGTCGAAGCCGTTCCAACACCTTTCAACGAAGCTAACACCATCAGACACATCTTCCTCTTTAATTCAACAATAACGAATTCATTTCTGGTCCGCTTTGTACGGATGTAGATCGGCACTCACTCGCATATCCCACGATACCACAATTGCCTTCTTCCTCGCCCGACTCTTAATTAACCGTAAAAAACACTCTCGTGTCAGTTTTTCTAAATATTCCAGCGGAAGTGGAGCTTTTGCAATTTTAATTATACAGTTACGCCGATTTGGGTTAAATTCTCCTCCTATCTGCAGTCAATTAGAAAATTTACAATTTTCGCACAAGAGATTTCGACGCGAGATCAGACGGCCAACCTCACATGTCGATAAAACGCATCAACACTTGAACATTGGATGTTTTAAACATTATATGACGCTTGGCCGCTCTTCCGAAAATTCGCGCCTCAAAATTACATCGAGAAATGACAAGTCCAGAATTAATTTATTGACAATGCGAAATAAAGAACATCGTGATCTACGTATGTGGACAGCATGGGATTTTAATGCGGCGGTTCTCTGCAGTTCTTTCTGTTGCAGTAGGAATAGACTTTAGTAAATTTCGAAGTCGGCGATCGGCTTTAGAGATATTTAAGGAGACCGCCGGCCAAATGGATAATTTATTATTGTAAACTTCCAGTCAAAGTTTCTACATAATCATGCTGCATCTGTAATTTGTTGGAGACGCGGTGACATTCTAAATTATATTGTAAGATTCATTATTAGATTTGACTGCTCCGAAACATTTTTTATTACTTGCAGTTTTTTATTTTATGTATTTCATTGAATACCATCGGCTGTTGCCTTATAATCATCACTGAGGACGTAAAAACAATTCAAATTCCAGAGCAATAAACAAACTCGGTTAATTTTTTGTATTATTTATATAAACAAGCAGCGATCTACCTAAATACAAAAACTATCCTCCTATAGTTATTTAATTATCAAGTGCAAAATTCAAATTTTTACCTTCGAATTAAAAAGTACAGTTAGAGACACAGGATCCTTTTCTGTCAATACAAAAATTTGTGGTCTAAACCAATCTTTATTGTCAACATGACATATTTAAACGCCAATTTTTTTAAGTTTATACTTCGTATTCACGTCAATAAATGACACGTTAAAGTCGATCCCTTTAAAGTATGTACATACCTAAAGCCCATTTTAGAGATTATGTCAGTAGATTTACAGACCTGTTCGTAATTCTGTGTTCCTGACTATACCATAATAAGTTGATTTTTTCATTTTTATTTAAATCAAAGTGCTTGGATATCTGTCAATTTTTAAAACCCCAAAAATGTTGTGAAATTTCAGAGTGTCATTTGAATATTATTAAGTATCACTTCTTTGAAAATTGCAATCTTGCCAGTATGGCAGGTTTGGAACAGCTTGCTAAGCTTGACCAAATAATATTACGTATGAACAACGAATCATCAGAAACCCAGTATAAAATTTCTATGGAAAATAGTGCAGGTCAAAAACTTTTTTACCTTGGCAAAGTCTCCGGTCGTTTTAAACAAAACTTCTCATTCAAACTTTTCAACTTGAAAATTATAGATAATTTCAAAAATGAAGTAATTGATCTACAACGTCCTCGATCGTGTTGTTCGTGCAGCTGGGGCCTATCCTTAGAGATTTTAGCTCCACCTGACAGATTTGTGGGAAAAATTGAAGAAAAATGTAGTTTTTGTAGCACAAAATTTGGAATTAGAGATGCAACTGGCAAAAACGTTTTTACAATAAAAGGGCCCGTTTGTAAATGCTCTTCTAAAAATATCAAATTTAAAGTACTTTCGGCTGATGGGAAGACACAAGTAGGAATAATATCTAACCAAGCAGATACTAAATGTCTGAAATTATCATTTCTTAAAAATATGGATGCAGAAATGAAAGCTGTAATGGTAGCAGCTAGCTTGTTAATTTATGCTATGGTTTTCGAAGTGAATATAGATCAATTATGGCAAAATTGATACCCTCATGGATACTATGTTCCTTCCTAATCCTGTTGTAATATAAAATGCTTTTTTTTAGATTCAAATGACTTAATTTTTTTGTATTGTTTCAAATTCAATGTTTTTTCTTAAATAATACAGGGTGTTTCACACAACTTTACGAGGCTTGCGCCTAATGTACGCACCCAAATATACAAAATTCACAAAACATTGGACACAAAAAATACACATTTAATTATTTAATTTTTGAAAACCCATGACAGTAGTTGTCAAACTAATCACTGTTTCATTGACAGTCACAAACTGCAGTTTTTCAGAAACAATTATCATTTGTTTTATCAAGAGATGGCATGAATATGATTCTAGTTTATCTATCTTAATCACTAACTAACAAAAAACGTTGTAATAATCAAAGGGTGAACAAACTAGAGAAGGTTTTTTCAAATTTTTCAAAATTTGTAATCGAGTATATACCAGGTGAATAAAAAGTATGGAACGAAGCGTTTTTCTCGTAAACTAACCACTTTACAAAAAAAATAATTAGTGTAGCGTAAAGTCAAATTAAAATGTGACCATTTATCAAGAATAACATTTTTCGAAATTTTTTTTTGTTTTTAAGTTCTGGAAAAAAAATTTTTTTTTAAATGGCAACCCACTATGGTAATTTTTTTAATTAAAGATTATGATCTAAAAATGACCTCTAATTAAACAGAATTGTTTTCTAGTCAGTACTTTTTTTTAATAAATTGTTAAAGTTGCGTTCCGAGCCCATCACGAAGATTTTCCGAACTTGAACGAGGGAGTCGTTTCTTGACTTTGGTCGTTGGAGAGCCCGGTTTTTGGTGCAGGTGCTTTGGGGTGGTTCCGGATGGATCAATAAATGTAAAAAGAAATCATTTTCTTCTATTTTTAGTCCATTCGAAACCACGGACAGGACTATTTTCTGTCAATACAAAACTTGTGGTCTTTATTGTCAACATGACATCTTTAAATACCAAATTTTTAAGTGTATAAAGTCCATTTTTTTAAGCAATTGTCAAAGTGATATTGTCATGATGGTATCAGTCACTAGATATTTGATGTTATTACGTTTTCAACGCAAGCAACATGTCAGCTATTTTGTAATGAAGGCGCTTGCTTTAATGAAGCCGCAATTACTTTTAAAAAATAAAAAATACAACGTAAAGAATGCAGAAAATGGTGAAGGTGGAATTGGTTGGTACACTGGCGGACACGGAATTTTGGACGATTTGTCATTCGACTGACATAAAAATGTAAAACGGGCCTTAGGCAACTAACCTCACTTTCGGTTTTTGTAATTTTTGTCCTGGTAGCCAGAGAAAAGATTACACCAAATAAAAACCCGTATTGCTGGCATTCTTATTTCGGAAAATCGACGCCAAAAATAAATTTCAACTTAAAACTTTCAAATTTTAGTTTCAAACGTTAATCATAACGACAATAAAGCGTGGATTATATTGATATTTTTTGAACTGACATTTTGATGTCCAAAATTCCGTGTCCGCCAGTGTGTTAGAGTTACAGAAATATTTCTGTGAAGTTGAGGGTGGCAGGAATACGCTACCCAAAACAGAGGCCGTTTAGAACGAAACTATTTATCTCATATTCACGTCAATAAATGCCACGTAAAAATCGATCCCTCTGTTAAACTGTTAAAGCGAGGTTAATAAAGTGAAGTCCATTTTAGAGATGATGTCAGTAGATTGACAGTCATGTCCGTGTTCCTGACTGCACTATAAGATGATTTTATCAACTTTATTTAAAGTGCGTTAGACATCTGACAATTTTTGAAACGCCAAAATTTTGTGAAATTTTAGAGTGTCATTTAAATATTATTAAGTATCACTTCTTTGTAAATTGAAATCTTGCCAGTATGGCAGGTTTGGAACAGCTTGCTAAGCTTGACCAATTAATATTACGTATGAACGACGAATCATCAGAAACCCAGTATAAAATTTCTATGGAAAATAGTGCAGGTCAAAAACTTTTTTACTTTGGCAAAGTCTCCGGTCGTTTCAGACGAAACTTCTCATTAAAACCTTTCAACTTGAAAATTATAGATAATTTCAAAAATGAAGTAATTCATCTTCATCGTCCGTGTTGTTCTTGCAGCTGGGGCCTATCCTTAGAGGTTTTAGCTCCACCTGGTACATTTGTGGGAAAAATTGAAGAGAAATGTAGTTTTTGTAGCACAAAATTTGGAATTAGAGATGAAACTGGTAAAAAAGTTTTTACAATAAAAGGACCGATTTGTATATGCTCCTGTAGAAATATCAAATTTAAAGTACTTTCGGCTGATGGGAAGACACAAGTAGGAATAATATCCAACCAAGCGGATACTAAATGTCTGAGATTATCATTTCTTAAAAATATGGATGTGGGAATGAAGGCTGTAATGGTAGCAGCTAGCTTGTTAATTTTTGCTATGGTTTTTGACATAGATATAGATCAATTATGGCAAAATTGGTACCCTCAAGGATACTACTATGTTCCTAATCCTGTAGTAATATAAATTGCCTTTTTTTAAATTCAAATAACTTATTTTTTTGTATTATTTCAAATTCAGTGTTACATCTTAAATAATATATTAAATAAAATGATTAAGAAACTACAATTCTGAAAAAAAGGTAATGTTTTTCTGATTGTATTATTTTATTATGTAGCCACACCTAACAAAAAAAATTCTCCCAAAATCATGTCCTCAAAGTAGTCACAGCTACTCATAAATGTTTTTTTTTGCATACTCTCCCGAAAATAGCTGTTTTAGGGACTCATTTGAGTCCTTAAAATGAGCCTTTTCTGGACTGAATAAAATTAGTAGGTAAAATGGTCACTTTATGTACCCCAAAAACAGTTTTTCCGGACGAAAAACTCAATTTGGTTACTATGGTCGCGAAATTTTTTTAATTAATTAATAAGGGGTGTGAATTTGTTTTTTTAAGAACTGTAACAAAAAAATCTTGTATGTAACACGTTCCTAAAACGTTTTTGCGGACTTATCAGCTACTCCAGACTCGGTTTCGCCTCGACAGCAACGATTTGTTCGCAAAAACTGTATTTTAGGTACTTGTAACAAAAATAACTATTTTTATTTTGTGTATGCGATATTATAGTGATACGTATAATTTACCTAGGTATTGATTGAAATTTTGAACAGATCCTGTTTCGATCAACCGATTTAAACAATCTTAATGTTGATGAAAAAGTGAAGATTTTATCTGATAAATTATTCATATAAAAAATTAGATATTAGAATTATTTTTCCATGTTTTTACAACATAAAAAACATGATTCAATTATAGGATATAAAAAAATTTATAGAGTTCAATGGTTAATCATTCATCATATTTCTATTGGTCCTTAGGATTTTTTTATATTTGGATTTTGTCTAAGAGCCTAACCTATGAATAAAGAATACGAAAATCTTGCATTCAAAACAAATTGTTCAAGAAGTCATGAACAAGGCCTGACAGATATTTCACTACGACGGTGTGAGATCTATGTAAACAATGTTGTTAGATATACATCGTGTCATTTTAACCATTATTTTGTCACTTTTCATAATGTTTTTTCTGTATAAAATAGTGAAGTATTTTGGCTCTAAATTTGTCAGTAGACTCCAGTTATTACACAGATTCTTCTGTTACACACAAATCAAATGTTTTTGTCAACTTTAAAAACATGTGCTATCTAAGCGGCACATTAGATTTAAATTTCATAGGTGACTTGATGCACAATCATTTATAAGGACTCTTAGGTATAGTGACGCTTAAATTGTAGGTTTTATACCTTTACCTTCTGTTAAAAAATTATAAACGTGTAGTAACATGTAATAAATCTTTAATCTCATTAAACATCAAAAAATATCATTTAATGTCTTTCAGTTGGAGTAGGTGGGTTAGATATCTGTCAATTTTCACAACCCCAAAAATTTTTGAAATGTCAGTCTCATTTAAATATTAACAACTGCTTCATTGAAAATCAAAGATCTTGCCAGTATGGCAAATCTGGATCAACTTGCTAGGGTTGACCAGTTGATAATGCGCATGGAAGACCAGTCATCTGAGACCCGTTATAAAATTATTGTGGAAAATAGTGCAGGCCAAAAACTCTTTTACCCTGGCAAAGTCTCCGGTCGTTTTAGCCGCAACATTTACCTCTCATTTCAAGCTTTCAATCTAAAAATTTTAGATAATTTCAAAAATGAAGTGATTCATCTACACCGTCCTGCATTGTGTTCTTCGCTTAGCTGCGGTTTATTCTTAGACCTATACATTTTAGCACCGCCTGACACATTTGTAGGAAAAATTGAAGAAAAATGTAGACTTTGTGGCCCAAAATTCGGGATTAAAGATGCAAGTGGCAAAAAGTTGTTCACAATAAAAGGACCGTTTTGTATATGTTGTCCTAAAAATATCGAATTCAAAATACTATCGGCTGATGGAAAGACACAAGTGGGAATAATTTCCAAACAAGCACACACTAAATGTCTGAGGATATCCTTTCCTAAGGATATGGATGTAAGAATGAAGGCAGTTATGGTAGGAGCTTGCTTTTTAATTTTGGCTGCGTTCTCCAACGTAAACATAGATCGATTATGGCAATACCATTATTCTTAAGGTAAATGAATTTTTACTTTGGTATGTAAACATTATTAGTGAGTATAACTTAGTTACTGATTGTGAAATTGCTCTTGGCCGATAACGTCATCGCAACTTAAGCTTTTGTAAATGCTGTTACAATATTTGGATTACTGGTAAATATCTGTAAACATTTTTTTTAACAAACAATCTTTAAATTTCAACAATTTCTGAAATGAACAGTACACCTACAGTAATCACATTGTTTTAATATTTGCTTTTAAATTATTTTCTTTAAATGCAAAAACAATAGTTTATGGTTTTCTTTAATTAATTTACTAAAGTTTTGCCTTTTCTTATATTTTGCGATTTCATATTAAACTATGAGCTAACCAAATATTTAATTATACAAATTAAAAAAAATACACCAATTGCTTTTTGTATTTATTTTATTATTATGAGATAATGAATGAATTTCAAATGAAAGATTTTAACCTGATTTTTTAGTTACTTTGTGCTCTTCCTAAACATATATTGATTGTTAAAGTAGAAAAATAAAAGATAAAAGACGTGGATTTAATCTTTTTTACCGTTCTTCTTTACACTTTATAACGGAAAAGCCTTATTCTAAATGAAAAATAAGTGCTTTGTAATTAGAATAAACCAGAAGTAGGAAATTAATTTATTATATAAAAAATATTCCCACGAATCGCTGAAAAATGCATGACTTTTATCAGATTTTCATTCAGAAAAATGAATATGTAATGTAAACATTCCAGCTATAATTGCGTCATTTTCAGGATGTAAAAGCGGTAAACATGAATGACGAAAGTGGAGACTCATTCGGGATTAAGTGATTTTTTTGAGAGGTTTGTTTGTGTGTATTGGTCGAGGAGAATGAATAAAATAGGTGTGTAATTAAATAATGATATATTTCCCAATGATGACGTAATAACACTAAGTATTTACAATTGAATAGCCGATAACTAGAGTAGGTACTATCATACATAATTTACAAACTTTGGTTTTTTGTAAGAAATCTCTTTCACATAATTAAATAGGTATATAAACAGCTTAACCTTAGATCCTATTTAAGTTTCTGTGAACAAATATTGGTAAAACACTGAGATAAAAGTTTTCATAATAATATTAAGTGACGTGTCTCGCGCTGATTGTCATTGTTTATTTATTGTCTCGACTTGATACAAAAATAGCCAGTCTTAAATAATATTGTACAAAACATATAATCATCTCTATGCATACAATAATTTACACTAAACATAGGGTAAAATTTACACCAACTTTGTATATAATATCATGATAAGGCACTCTGCGAAAGTAACAATTAACACAAAGAGAATAAAGATCTCGTCGGAGTATTTAAAGCATCTGTTTGCGCACCACTAAAATTATTACAAAACCGTAAATTTAATAACCTAATCCGAAATGGAAAATTAAACATCACACTTGTGTACAGTGGAATTTACTCTAATCCGAAATTTTTAGGTTAAATTATCTTCTTGACGTCAACAATTCAACAACAACTGGCCATAAAACAACAATTCGAATAAAACTAAACTCTCAAATTGCACTGTCAGTTACTGTAGCACGTCTTCCGGACGTCCGCCAGAATCTCACTGAAATCGTCATCGTTCTTCGCGACCACGCCGTTCTGACCGATATCGTACACCTCGGGGTAGTGCCCCAACAAGGGCTCAGGCTTAACACTCGTGTTAGGCAAAATCACAGACGTATGCTGGGCTTGGAAATTGTAAGTCACGTTCGAATTGATATTGTCGTTCCTGTGGTAATTGTGATTCGAATCGATCATATTTGATTCGGTATTGCCAAACTTGAGGTACTTGTCGAACTCTCGAGTGTCAACATCGCTGTCCACGTCACTCCTCTCTTCCTGACCCATGTATGACTGTACTAGGGTACTACTGGAGTACTGCGGTTGGTACGACTCGTCCAAACCCCCGGATTTATAACTGTTCATATTTTCATTCACAACGTCGGATTTGAGAGGACTTTGATAAGTTAGGAACGTGTCTGGCTTGGTTTGGTCTTGTTCATACCCAGTGTTGGTATTAGAGTAGTACTGTTGCATCGATGTGTTATAGTAATGTAAATTCGTGTTATTGGCAACCGTGTTGAGATTGTTTTGGTTAGTACCCAAAAGTTGTTGGTCTTGGGACGTAGCCACGGGTGGGTAGAACGTTCCAGTGACCACATGCCCCTGTTCGACTGAACTCTTATTAGCACTCATCACATACATCCCATTAGCCATTGGTACCGAAGTGATCGGTTGGATGTTAGTATAATTGGTACTATTAGGTCTGTAGTTTTGTACTCTCGTGTTGTAGCTCTGTTGTGCCGGATTAGTTAAATTACTTGTATGTTGTATACTTGACACTCTTTTTTCCTCAAACTGTTCATGCTCCATTGGACTCAGTTCTGGTGTAGGAAGAGACGCATCTTCTCGTGGGCTATCTTTGCTACATTCCTGCGGACTATTTGGTCCTTTCTTCGGCTCGGGACTATGTGTGGGAGACGCATCTGGCGTTTGTATCGAATAAGGACTTTTCTGGTAGTTCTGGTACCCCACATAGTTGTACTGATTGTGGTACTTGTAAGTATCCGGACTATATCTCTTCTCCTGTGATTGGAACTCGGCAGTCCCAGGACTAGGAAAGTCCATTGCGTAGCTATTCTGTTGTTGGATATTCGGCGAAAGACTCGCGTTTGGAATGTACCCCGCGTACCTCGGCGACATGTTGGGTAAACTCGGACTGGGTAAGGAAGTGCCGACGCGAGGACCTCCGGCACCGGAAGTGGCCCTCTGCTTGTTGTGTTTCCGCCGTCGAGGTCTGTACTTGTAGTTGGGGTGTTCAGTCATGTGAATCACTCTCAGTCGTTCGGCTTCTTCGACGAAAGGCCGTCTGTCTTGCGGCGTCAAAGAGCGCCACTTCTTGCCTGCAAACAAAAAAGTTTTTCAGAAATGTCGTTCATTCATGGGTCTGGACGCGTGGGTGGACGTGGACCAATAGCAGCGCCGAAAAGACGGGCTAGTTAATGAGAAAATATGACCGGTGAGATGACAAATGCGTCGTTAAGGGGACTATTCATTGTCGCGGCCAAATTCGGTTTTTATTTTGATCGGAGCGAGAGGATGTGTTTAAACACCTCGGTGAGAATATAAATTAATTGCTCATCATGTTTATGCATGCGATAATTAAGAGAGCAATTTATTAGTACAGTTTCGCTAGAGTACTGCGCCTCGTATAACAATCTGATATCTCACATCGTTATCTGCTGATTTATCATTTATTAAGGATTAATACTGGTCGGTGTTGTTTACTAATTTTACACTATCTGCACGGATCTGCTTTGCAGATCTCGCGTGAAATTTGATTTATGAGCGCTCAAAACGAATATTTATGGACTAAACGGCCAGTTTATTTTCCTCGTTGATCACTTAATTTAGAAGAACATCAGATAAATAACCACTTGAATTGTATTTTTTGTATACGCTCCCAAAAATGGCTATTTTGCGGACTTATTTGAGTCCCCAAAATGAGTCTTTTCCGGACTCAATAAAATAGTACGCAAAATGGTTATTTTAGACACTCAATGAGTCCGTAAAAACAGTTTTTGCGGAGTAAAAAATAAAATTGGTTACTATGGTAACGAAATTTTTTAATTAGTAAGAGGTGTGAATTCGTGTTTTGGAAGCTTTAACAAAAATATCTTGTATGCACCACGTACGCAAAAGGTTTTAGGTGACTCCTCTCAATAATTACGATTCGTCCCCTAAAACCCTACTTTGTGTACTTGATACATAAATAACCATTTTACAAACGCGAATATCAGTTAATTTTTAATCAAAAAATTGAAATTTACCTCATTTAATGGTTTTGTAATCAAGTCAAACGTTTTATAATTTCAAGCTTGATTGACAAGTTTGAAATACTTCAAGTTTCAAAGTATCTAAGTGCTCGGAATGTGACTCTCAACTATTTTGTTATTTCATTTTAAAACAAGTAACTTTACGTGTTGCAATATGTGTTCACCTCACCTTAGAAAATAACTGAATTGTCTAAGTATAAACTTTCACAAAAATCTAAATTTCGTTTATTAATCGCTGAAATGATATGAATGAGTTATAAGATCTTCAAGGGGGTAGCAGCAAGACAATATGCAGATTTCAAAAATGGTAGCTTAAGTAAGAGCTAAGAGTAGCTATGAAAACAAAGCACCTGTGTTATTTTATTTTCAGTGGGCTACTTTGTATAAAAAAAAATAATTCTAATGAAAAAGCCTCTTTCACAGTTGGTTCGGAACAATATTGTAAAAGAAACAGACAAAATATTTCATAACATAGCGGTTCAAATATCGGTTATCTTCAAATGAAGAATGTTGAAATTAATTACTGAAGGGCTGAAATTGATCATACTCTTGTTGTACATATACGATATTTTGTACGTTTCAAAAGATAAAAATTCAGTAAATTAATAAAGTCAATACATAATAAAAGAAAGCTTTCAGTAATAATTTCGGAAAGCATGTGAAAATTTGTTTTGTTATCTAATAAAAAACTGCGCACATTTTGATAAGTATATCCAGAACTGGAGTTGATGGCGATTCGTATGGAACCATTATATTATTAACCTTAAACGACATACTCGTAGGTCCATATTCTTAAAAAACTGCAACTAATTGGAGAAAGCTTCGTCGTCAAAAACATTATTTCTGGACGCTAACATTTTTGCAAAATTTTTTAGTGATGAAAGATAAAAAAAGAAATATTTTCATAACAGTGAGCATCTAATAAGGTAAATATTACGCTCTGCATGAATAGCTACCTGCAATGCAGCTAATGTTAAAATATTTGCAAAGACGGGTATGACATTAAATTTTTGTTGAGGCACCCCAAAATAAATGCCGTAGAAACATGTCACAATATTAAAAAATGTAATTTGCAGTCAATTGTGGGAGTTTTTGGGTAATGAAAAGCTTATAAAATGCTTTGAGAGATAAATAAAAACCATCAATATATTATGTATTTGTGTATTCATATTAAGTAGACATTAAATTAACTGTACATCCGGTGCAAAAATCTGCAAAATTTTAAGAAAACTATGGGACTACAATTTACAGTTACGTTTAATATTCAAGAAGTGTGACCATTTACTTGACCCATTCCGGAAGTCAATTTTCAAGAAATGTTCCAAAAATTTTAAGAATTCCGTGTTCAGGTCGTGCGAGAAGCTAAAATCGGTAATAAAACCCAAGTACTTTTTTCACTAAAAAAGACTTTTAGTCTTAAATGAAATTCAAATGTATTCTAATTAAGACTTGGCCACGAGTAAATGTACGTTGTTGTATGTTTATGTAAAAATGCCAAGCGTGAATCAGCGAAACTAGAACCAGTAAGTTTTAGTTTAGAACGGACACGTGTTTCGTGATTCCAACTGACATCATCGGAAGTAAGTGCTAAAGCGCCGACAGGAATATTTTTCCGGTTGGGGCATTCGGGAATGTGTTTTTCGGCCGCGGTTATTCCAAAGTCGAGTTTTGAATCAATATGTATGAATTTTGGCATGGCATTTTCGCGGTAGCTATATGAATATTCTCTAGTTCTTAGAACGGTGGGTTTTAGTTATGCTAAGTTGTGATAAAGCGTCTTTCGACGATCTTGTCGGCCGTCCCATTCCGTGCATCGTTAACAATTCACAATTTGGTCTAGCCTTCGAGTCATCGACTTGACCAGACCACTAGAAAAAAATAGTTATGTATTAACTGTACATCAGTTCGGCTTAAAAAGTATGTTCCACCAACACGGTTTTGAAAGCATGAATTATTAATACCAATCATGCACTGCTCGTCATTCCCTGTTGCTGTCTGGATGACAGTGTTTTGTTTAGGGTGCGGCACTTGTTCTTGTCATAATCGTTCCTCGTCGTTCTTTAACGACGAAAATAAAGTTACGGTCCGCCTCGGGCCTCACAATTTTTAATTATAACCGAAAAAACGGGTGGCTTCCGAGTGTCACGTTTCAGAATTACGGCCAATAAACGACAGTCTTTACCCAATAAAAGTCGCCTTTTCGAGCTCTTGGTGCGTTGTGTGTCAGTGTGATCACCCGCAGGTATGCTACCTAACTAAGGTGGCGCCGTGCCGCGCGCAGAGTATTAACCAGACCCCCCGGGGACTTCCCGCATCAATCAATTGAAAAAGCGGCCGGATTCTGGGGGCGACGCAGGTCCTCCGGCTTCGCGCGCGACGCAACCATCCAAGATCGGCCCTATTTTTTCGTCTCGGGGAATCAATAAGTCGGAGGTGGAGATGCGAAGAGAGATAGGGCCTAAACATGCTGTATGAAGCGAATATAAGCTGGTCCGGCATACGCCTTTAGATAGATAAGTGGTATAACTATGTTCGAGCATGATTAATTATTAAGGGGCGTGATTGGTGATTGACAGTGCGATTGCAACGCTGCGGGTGGCCGGTCAACCAACTAATACGGCACGGCTTCACAGAACTCGTGGTAGTCGGGCCTTAAAGGATTTCTAGAGCGACAATTTTTTTTAAAGATGAGACCGCAACTTTTTTTTCCGATTAGTCATGATGCGAAGGGAGGAAGAGATAGAAAGCGTCCAAATCGGAACGTTACGGATTTAGCCGGTAAATCCGCTTCACGAAAAAATTAACTTAATTATTCTATGAGGTCAAGAGGTGAAAAAGACACATTTTTCATGTAGGTTGGGCAAGTTTGGCACAGATTACGATATTAAAACTGTATGAACAAGTTGTGTGTCTGATTATACATGACTGTAATATCTAATTGTATACACATAGTACATACATACACAACTAAATAAGCTTATACATGTAGAAGTCAGTTAGGAAAATTAGTCATCACTAGGACGTAGCATCTTTGTAATAAATGCTATCTTGAGTATCTTGGTATTTACACCAATGACTGCAAGTCATTTTTAGAAAAATTATCTACTATTTCGTTCAAAGTTTCTAAAGCATTCTGTATATCCGATCTGATCATCGTAAGTTGCCTCTAGGAAAAATTATTGCATTTGATGATTAGTGTGGTAATAATAAACTTTAGATATTTATACAACCTTAATGGCCTGAAGAAATTTTCTACATGTTTTATTTTTATTATTTTAAACATAATTATGTAAACTGTTAATATGTAGTTGCCCTGTATACTTTATAGTCAATTATTAGTTAATGTTGTCTTTTTTGTTGTGTAAAATGATTCATACTAAGTGACCTTTTAACTACCTACTTATTTCTTTAAAGATTTCTGATTGACATTGCATATTATTTCTATAAAAAGTTAAAAAATAAAAATCTTAAACATTCCAGAAAAATGTAAAAACAAAATTTATAACATTTTCAGAATCCAGGACTATATTATTATTTATTGTCTGAAAATTGGGTAGGTATACCTATTGCAAACTTTTTTATTTCAAATAATCTTGTAGTTTAGAAAAAGTAGTAAAAGTAGTAAACGACCAAGTTAACTACAATACTGTAGTACAAAAGATGATTCGTAAAAACTTTGTTTCTTGTAAGGATTTGGAAAGATTTCTTAGATTTTCAAGGATTTTTGAGGATATATTAGACTCTATCTCCCCAGAAAATTATGGCAATGTTTATTCCGACTTTAATTGTTATATTGATAACACCCATTTATAAACGCTCTGTGTTTGTGCCTAATAATTTAATTTATAAAATTATAGGGTGATTCAAAACTGTCGGACCAACTCTCGAATGGTGACTTTCAACTAAGTAGGTATAAAAACGCAGGTGTTTTTCTGACAATTGACAATTTCCTTAACGATACAACATGATTTTCTCGTAATCATCATAATTATTATACAATACTGACAATTTACAAATTATCATGTAGGCACCTTATAGCTCGTTTGTTTCGAATATTGTCGGATTTTATTTATTGTTGAATTTGATAGCTTGTTAAATGATTTGTACCATACCATACAAATTAGTTATTTTTTAACAGGTATTTCTTTAATGTTGCAAGATCTGCCGTTTACGCTAACTAAATTCAAGAATACTTCATCTGAATGTCCAAAAACTTAAGATGATGCTTTGCGAAAAAGTGTTGTTTTTGGTCAACTTTAGCGACAGATATCTAACAAATTATAAAAGATACAACTTTGATTTTTTCTATATTAATGTTGACATCTTACTACTACTACTTACTACTAATCATTTACCAAATTTTATTAATGCACATAAATATACAACTAACATAAATCGTAAATCGAAAAGTTTTTTGTTTTTTTTTATTAAGTCAATCTTGAGAACCACAATACGTAGACAAATGTCACTTAGACCACATGAAATCGCAAAAAAATTCCATTCAAATTGCTTACTTCAGGCTTCAGACTTTTAATTAAAACGATACGTTTCATATCTACGTGAAAAGAAGGGCTAACCTCATAAAAAAAGACTTGTCATGGGAACTTTAACAGTTGTCCTTTAACACTATTCAAGACTTTTGAATCACCCAGTATACCTAATTATTAAATTAACAGAGTAACTTTGAAAAGAAAGACCTATGGACATTAAAATTAAAAAATTAAAAATTATTAAAAATTATTGAGAAATTTATAATAATTCACCTAATTTAAAAAACAACAAACTAGTTGAAGCAATTTTTTTAACTAATAAAGCATAAACAGAAAATTTGTTGGCAGTTTTAAAACATCGCCGCTTGAAATTCTGTTAGTGACGTCTACTCGTAGATACTGGAAGAAATTTTCTATAATTGGCTTTGTTATAATTATATAATTCACTATTTTATTCTATTTTATATGTATATGATGTATAGGGTAAAGTAGAAAAATCATCTCTAAAAACAAAAATTGGTTAATAGAAGTTTTATACAAATCTAGATTTCATACACTTCTCAGTTAATTATTAAGTATTTTTATTTCTAGAGTTCGTATGTACATCTTCGTGTCATTCTCATAAAACGTTGCTCCCTCATGGTATGTTAAGTGAAAATTTCCTGTTTGACTCATTTTAATTTTTTATTAATGTCTTGCAGAATGACGCATATATAATATCTAACAATTTTATTTGTTTATTTCCTGATTTTGACTTAATTTGGTCTACTCTGACGTACTAATATTACAAAATGTAAAAAATTACGTCTTGATAAATCATACGTAGTCATTTGAAATTCAATCTTCGACGCCCAAACAAATAACTATTCGGCATCTTGTCATCAAAATGACATGCAACAATCCAAGTAAATTGACATTTCGACGTATTTCTCCCGATGTAAAAATATGACATAAGGAATATGTAATTGCAAGATAAAAATTCCACCATGTCCCGTTTATGTAATAAAGCAACAGTTTAATATAGAAAGCGTCTGGAAAACGCATAATTGCGGTTCGAACTGACGTCTACGAATACATTTAATTATGTAAAACACGTTAGTGGAGAAAAATGTCCAACACCGTTACCAGCAATAAAACAATTAAAAACAATTTGGACTAATTAGGTGGTAGTGAAAAGTGAAACGTTGCAATTGTGGTTTGACGCAAAGCAAATAAATATGACCGTTTTTAATTACTGTTTTTAAACATTAAATTCGGTGGAGGTGCTGAGTAGGTGCTGGTGGGTGTTAATTTTTCTCGGTTTTTTTCTTTTTTCGGTGGAAAGCTGGGTATCGGAGTATATAAATTTATAATGTTGGCTAAACGAACGGACAATGTGAGGTATTAGCAGTACTTAAGAGAGCCGCACCCAGGCCAGGCGGGCCGACACGCGTTAACAGACCCACTCTGCATCACAATCACAGAGTCGCGGGCGGCCCTGGCTCATGTCATGAATCTTAATTATATACCTATTCCTCAAAAATAGACATCGCCAGTCGGCCCTCCTCTATACCTCGAGATTCATTACTGTTATAACAGGATTCAACGACCAAAAATTATTAACATCGCCGGCGACGTTTGCGTCACCCAAACTCTTCGCCGTCGCGCAAAACGACAACGTTCGGCTGTTATGATACAGAGTGGCCTTGAAAATAATAACATGCATTGTTGCATTATTGTTATATATGCGGCACGTTCTCCCGCACCTCCGGCAGGATTTCTCCGAGTTGATGGTGTTGAGTCATGCCGAAGCAAGTGGCTCGATATTCATGAACCGTAAATTTATTTTCTTTCGATATCTGATAATTAGATTCTAATAATCGAGAGTTATATGACAGCAAATAAATAAAGTGCCGTAAACATGAATGCGTTTGGATGTTTATTCATGTTTGAACATAATTTCATTATAATTTTTTGACTGGCAAAGAGTGAAGACAGATAGTTAAGAGAAAATGAATGATGAAGCCAGCTATTAGTAAATTCAGCTTTAGTACAACTTGTTACTTAGCTTTCATTGTGCCAGCACAGCTACCAATTCAAATTAATTAATCACATTTAAATATTTTTGACCACTCTTATTAGAAGGTTTTAATTTTAGTTGCAAACCGCCTGTCACAACCTTACCCAAACTTGGCATGTTGTATGATTCATAGCAATCACAAAATCGGATCAAAATCAATCAAAGCCGATTTTGCCATCAATCCGTCTGAATTCCTGACGTGTCTTTTCCAGTATCATTAATAAAAACACACGTGTGTATTTTCATGCCAAGCACTACACAATAATAAAGTAAACACGTTGATAATCCAAATTTGTATTCTCATATATTTGCTTAAAGCTCAAATATGTATTTAGTTAAAGAATCCGTCGGTTTGCCACGTTTTTCAAATATGGTGCAGTAATTTATTTCCAGAGGTTAGAACAAGTGAATAGTTAAATCCGCAATAATATTAATTGCAACGTTTTAAAAGGGAATAACCGGTGATAAATTTTATGAGCGCATTACTGTTAATTATCTCCGAAAGAAAATGTTGCTCTCTGAACATGGCATTCGAGGGAGGATAGCACAAAGTTTCAAAATTTCTGATGTTTATTGAAATTTATTATAATAATTATGATGATTACGAGAAAATCATGTCGTGTCGTTAAGGGAAAAATGGTCACGATAATAACATCACGACGTTTTGTTTGATAGTTGTTGGACTAGAAAAATATTACAAAAATATCACGCCCACGATGGGTCTCCTCAATTTATAACGTTGCGGGGCTTTTAAATAAGGCGGTTGATTAATATCTCAAAATCATTTAAAAACTTAATTCGGGTAACCTAGTATTAATTAGTCAGGCATTTTTATGTGGGTCTTAATTAATTGAACATCTCACTTTATTTATGGTGAAGCGGTCGGAAACACCGCCACAATCCCATATCGGTTACCAAAAATGTAACCTGTGGCTGCTTAACCGCTTGGAGGTATGCAAATATTCGGTAAATTGATACTTTAACGCTGGTTTTCCAACTTACAGTTACTTGTAACAATTAGCTACTTGTTTGTAACTTATGAGTCCTTTAATAAAGACATCTTTTTCCTTCTATGAAAATAAACTAACTACATGCTGTTTTTATAAAAAAAATATTGCTGTGTTATGTAACTTTAATTTATTTTATTAACTAATTTTAAGTAATATTATTCTTAATTTAACGATATCATAAAATACATAACATGAAATATAATTTCGGTTCAGGCCCACAATCCAAAAGTAATCGATAAAACTTTTTTATTTTAATGAAATTAACTCAAAATTACAAGATCGGCACAAAAAGAAAATAATATAAAAATACAACTGAAGAAAATTGTTTTATTGGTAAATCTAAATTAAAAAATTCAGTTGTTTTATGAATCATAACAATTTTTTTAATGGTTTAAAAATGTACAATGCCTGTTTCGGGTATCTAGTAGATCCGCTGTATACAGTGTGCGCCAGAACTTGCGCCCCAGAAAAAAATGCCACATAAGGTGGCCAGGAACAAGGAAAAAATGTTTAAAAAATTCTATTCTATTTTTCTCTGGGGAGCAAGTTTTGGGGCACCTGTATAAAAAATGTGACGTCTTCTTTTTAAGAGAGTCTTTTAAAACACATCTGAAGAAAACATTCTAGATGCAAGCCAATGTAAATTGTATTAAAAGTAATTTTGTAATTCTAAATCAATTTTTTGTAAATTTATTAATTCAAAGCTCTAAAAATTGAATATTAGAAGTTAGTTATTTGTTATTATTAACAAAGATGTAAAGAATTAATGTGCTTTCCCTGTTCCAAATTTGAATTTAAAAAACCGAAAAAGTACATCTAGACACTAAACTTTTTACAATTAGCATTTAATGTGAGAAACGTTTGAAATCAATGTTGGTTGCAATAGGCAAATTGTTCCGTTGGCATTGAATAAAAACAATCTAATTAATATCCCATTATTAACAATAAATTAGAGTCTAAACTTTACAACCTATAGTTAAGTTGTGCAATTTAGCAAATAACGTACATGTTCCATAATTATCAATTTAGTACCGAAACGACTTATGCGCAAAGGGAGAAAATGGCTTTTTGCATGTACGCCGCGTAAATTATGTCCGTTATACGGGCCGCGATGTGGTACAAAATGTTCAATGGTAATAATATTCACACAATGATGAATGTTATTATTTATTACATGTTTGTCTGTCAGGTTTATTGATGTCTTTAACCTCCACAAAAGTTGAAATCTCGTTTAACCGAAGTTAGTTGCAGTAATCGCCGGATTATTTAAACCGATTTTTTTTACAGAAATATAATCAGATGTGGACGCGCCCGGTCCCACAGATTTCAATATAGATACAGTAGCCGGTAATATATTTTTCGAGTTCGTGGGGTGTATTTCAATAGACATAATGCATTTTCACGAAAACGTACCGGATACGTGACGTCATAGGAAACGTCCAAGTTATGCGCACTCATTGCCTCCGACACACCTTTTCGCGGTATGGTTAATGATTTTAACAGGTAACCACAATTTCGGAACAATGCGTTCCAAAATATGGGCCGATATTAATATGGATCAAGAACTGGGGTGACGACCGGATTTATGGATTTCGGCGGCACTTGGAATGATTTGTAAATAAAAAAGAACGTTAAGTAAACGGGAGATAATTAGAAGTATTTTATTTATTTGTTTGATTATTGGAGCACTGGAGCAAGGTTTATTTTTCTTGTGGTGTTTAATTTGTGATGTTATTGTTGTCTTCCGAGAGGGAGAACTTCTTGACCTCGATGGATCACACCCAATCTGGCTAATTTGGTTACAGCTCAGTCACATACCAACTCTCCGGTGTCATTATCAACATAATTGAACCAAGCAAAAAAACAGCAATTTCAGGTATTTGTCACGACAAAATTATTTCTTCCATATTTTTCCCAGGCATTTCCTGGGCAATCAATCTCAAAACCAGTATGTAGATTATTGGGTAAATGTAAACAAATGAACGCCACATTCTGTGACAAGCCACCAATACAGTTACGATTTATTAAAATTCTTTTAAACTCAAAATGCAATTAGATCAGGAACTGTTTTGTTTTTAGACATTTTATTTCTTGTTTAGATCTTATTTACTTAATTACATTCCACCTCCCATTGTTTGCTCACGCTGATGTTAAAACAAAAATATATTTCTATAAAGTCAATAAAGCAAAATGCATCAGGTTTTTTTGATAGAAAAGCCTGGCAAAAATTTTAAAACTATAACGTTTGTATGAGGATGCAATGAAGACAGTTTTGCAAATATGTAATTACTCGTAGATACTAACTAAAAAAATTAACATTTAAAACTCATATTTGTAAAAATGTATGTTACTTAAAAATAATTATTAATAACATTTAAAATTAAATAACTGCAAGACATTCTTGCATGATTTTTAAGCTACTCAAAAATATACATATTTTTTGCTTAGAACTAGAAGGCACTGTAAAAATATTTTTTTAACCGATATAATTTTTATCTTGAATCTTTTTTTAATAAAATTGATCATCTGCGGGACAAATAGAATAAATATGTCAAAATACATTACTACAATACTAAACATCAAAAAGCCTTAAAAAATTGCTACAGTTTTCTACAGTGTGATTTTTTAAAAAACGAACCACCCTGGGATATCACAGAAAAATGAGCAAAAATTAGAAAACCTGGAGACAAGTCAATTTTTATTTGCAGAGGGACACTTTTTAGTGTACTTGCGGAATTTGTAGTAGCTACCCCTTTGGTAATACAGATAATCTCTTAACAATTTTAAATGGCACTACTCCCTTTATGATACCCCAAATGGAAGGTTTTTTAACCAGGAATTCGGTTGTATGTTTTTTTTTTTTGAGTTTCGAGTGATTTTTATAAGATTACATGGTTCTCAATTATTGACAATACTAATGATGTAGTATGAAATGCTAAAAGCAAAGTTGAAGGTTTATTTTTAAACTAAAATTAACTTTTTCTGTTATAAAAATACGGCCCTTCAAAAACAATAAAAAAAATAATAAAATAAAATAAAAATAAAATATAAAAAAATAAAAAAAATTAAATTTGTAGGAGGTGTCCAAAATGGTCAGAGGTGGCTAGATCTTGTTCAGCGTAACGTAAATAAAAAATACTCAAAACCCAAACAAAACACAGTCGAATTCCTGATCAAAATACCTTTCATTTTAGGTATCACAATGAGAGTAAAATTTTGAACGGGTTGTTTGTATTACAAAGGGGGTTGATGCTACAACTATCAAAAGTACACTAAAAGATGTCCCCCTAGTAATAAAAATTGACCTGTCTAAGGATTTTCTAATTTTTGTTTATTTGTCTGAAATATTCAGAGTAGCTCGTTTTAAAAAAATCACCCTGTATGTTTTTCATAAAAAAACATAATAATTCAATTTAAAACTCATCGCACAACGTTACAACACACAACACAATTTCATTTTTTATTACAAGGGATTTAATATTTCAATATGCAAATTTTTATGTTAATTTTCTATTTAAAAGAATTAAAATTTGCCGACAGTGTTTTTTAAACTAAATTTAAATGTAGGTATCTAGGAATTAATTTCAAAACAAGAAAATCCAACACTAAAACGAGCTTCATTAGAACGATTACTTTTATGGTATAAGTGCTTCAATATCAAGCAGCAATGAAATTTTTACTTAAAAACTTAGTCGTTTTGATGCATTAGGTAGGTATATATCAAAGTAAGATCTATAAGCGAAAAATCATTATTGTTAATAAAACTTATTATGCAAAAAAACGAGGTACCTATATTAAAATTAGGTAAAATGTGCTTTTTTTACCTAAAAATCAACTAGGTACAATTTTGTATAATTACATAATTAGAAAAAAGTGTAATTATAAAAAGTGTGGATAAATTTTTTTGACTTGCTTAATAGGTGTGTACACTTTTTTCAGGTACAGTGACAAAAAACTAAAAAATATTATTTTTTTATTATCATATAGTAAACTTAATTACAGACCTATAGGCTGAATATAAAGTGTAGAACCAAACGGTTTTTTTAATGATTTGCCTCTAGAAAATAATAATTAATATAAATTAAAAAGTAATATAAAAAATATGATCGTATTTTGAGAACAAACTTTTGTTTTGTTTTTGAGTTTTGCGATTTTTTTTTGTCAAAATTGCAATGAATGTAAAAAGATTAAAGAAAAATTAAATATAAAGTATAGTTGTAATCCTTAGGTCATAACCTTCATGAGAAAAATGGTTTTATAATGAGTTGCCATTTAAAACAATTAAAAATTTTGTAGAACTCAAAAACAAACATAAAATTCAATAAATTTTATTGTTGATAAAACAACATTTTTATAGTACCTACTTTATCATTCATAAATTAGTTTTTCCAAAAAATAAATAGTTTAAGCAAAAAACGTTTGGTTCCATACTTTTTATTCACCTGGTATGTTCGTATGTTGTACCTAATCATTATTAGACAAGGATAAACTAATACAAAATTTTATTTGACAAATAAAGACAAAAAAACTAAAGCCTAACTATTGTTATTTGTCTAAAATTATTTTATTCTTGAAAACACTTTTTATAGATTAGTAGATATGCAAAATTGAAAAAATAACACATATTTACAGTTAAACTCCACAACAATATAAGATAATATTGATATTTGGAGACGAAATTTATTTTCCCAAAACAATAAGTATTGAATTAACAATACCTAAAATAAAATAAAAAATTCATGGGTAAACTCGCAATGCGGATTTGTAGTTGACAATCTTTACGATCTAAAGCACAGACGTCTTCTTCAGACCACCTGGACCCACCAAGACAAGGCTGCTCCGACCTACACAATCGGAAATTTGTCGTATTGAAAGTTAATCCATCCGCGACTCATTTAACTCAGATAATTTGCACATCAGTGACCTCTTGGTCCCTCAAACGGTTTAATAACCTCTGTTTTTTTCCACGTTCTTTTGCGACTTTGGCGAAAATGAGTGATGTATGACATCGGTGGAGCCCTCGTACCGAAGGAAGTTTCCGTCAAGCTTTAAAAATGACGAATTGGCCGCCAGTCCAAGACATATACACGGTCTAGAACCGACACATAGTTCGTGATGGACGGGTATTAATAATGATATCGATGCTCGGACACGGACACGATTCCTTCGGACAGCTGATGAATGCAGTGTCAAACCACTCCGACAGATACATATAGCTCATACTCCGAATGAGAACCCCACACCCGACCCGCACCCCCGGAAAAATTCCTCGGGCTTTTGTCGTTTTATCGGTGCTGCGTGTGGTGGCCGCGCAATATTTATCGATATATAAAATAATTATTACTTCTGGAATAGAAAACACAACTCGTAAACAAAACATTTCTCTTTGTTACGGCCACACCACTGTTTTATGTAATTTTTATGTCACGTATACCAATAAGCCGTTTTATTGCGCATCGTAATCGGAAGAAAATCGACGTGTTTGAGGTTTTTCTGGGTGCTGGGTGAAAAAAATGAAACGCGCGTGAGGTACGCCTGTGTGGACCAAAATTCGTGTCGCTGGCTTGCCAAGCCTGTCCAGGATGATGAAGCGATTTCTGTCAATTTATTACAGACGGACGAATAATTTATAATGTTTGCTGGTTGTAATATTTTTAAGATTTATTCTCGATGTGTCCATCGCATGCCGTTAAAGCTATTTCGTGAATGATTCCTCGGCTTAATCACCATCAATTACAATTAGCCAAAATGGAAACGAACCGATGTTCACATCCAGACAAGCAAACACCATAATATTCAATCATTTTATTGATATTTAAATTTCCCATAAATTATTTTTCACAACTCAATAACCACAAAAATACTGAGGCATTCCATTTTTGATTTAACGACACACCGCATTTTAAAAGTTGTAGAATCATTAGGAAATGTCTCAATAATTAATGAAATTCTTTTTAATAATAACTTAATTATTAACAATTCATGAAGGTGCAAGGCGGGAGATGCTAGGTTGGGGGATTTAGAGGGTTGTTCTTACATTATTCTCATTCCAAACAATTCATCAATATCATTACTTAATACCTAGCAATATCCGTAATGGTGAATCTTGCCTGACTTGTGTGGAGTGTTAAGGTTGTGTAAATTATTTATCAGAAAATTATGATTTGAATAAATGTCTGCCAATTTTTTCTTCTTCTTTTACCGAGTCAAATGATAAATCGTAAGTAGGTATACATATTATTGATAGAGTTGATTTTCTGCCAATCGAAAATGTAATTGTGTCTTTTGAAAATATTGACGTATCACAGTGATTACTCGCAAGCCACTACCTCATTACGTTAAGTGTCTGTAACAAGAAACTTGGAGTTGAAATGAATAATCCCAACAAAGTCCTTTGTGCGCGTCTAGCCGCAGCAAGTTAGCACGAAACAAAGTTGTCATTTGAGGTCCCATAAACCTAAGCGTGGAAAAAGGCGTGCGATGATGGGCAGTTCGTGGTCCGGCACTCCGGCGGTACGTGGCGTGGTAAAAAACCGAAAAAAAAATCATAAATTTTAACGACTGGACCGTTATGCATCGCTTAGGCGAGAATAAAATTGAGAGAAATCAAATGACAAACTTTACACCCTACAATCAAAGAGAGTGTGTGCGGTGATGTATGGGCAATGGGCAGGCTGTCGGGCCTTAATAACAGAGCGGCGTAATAATACGTCTCGCGGCCAGTGTTGGTATTGCGCTCGCGCTCCGGCATCAAAGTGAGCCATGCCGGAGGGCGAGTGCGACCGGAGTGGTCGATATGTGTCAATTGACCACACAGTTCGCGAAAAAGCGCTCCGGAAGTGCGAAGATGATGAAGAAAAGGAGATTCGCGGCCAGAGACTATTAGGCGTTTTTTAACGCTTGTAACACCTCTTGTTGGCAATCAGGCAAAACTAATCAAAATAATTTATTGCGAGGGTTTACGATGTGACGTCATTTTATGCGTTTTGTGTCCGTGCTTGTAGTATAAACAGTGCTATTCCATCGTCGCCACTAAAACATTTTTCAAGCATAAACCTCTAGTGGTTAACTATAAACGCGGCAACATGTTGGAAACAACACATTTTCTGCTTCCTTTTTATTGAGATTAATGCGACTCGATCTAATCAGTTCTACGACACGGAAGCCAATATTACCTCTACATTCATGTTGTTTCCTTACACAATATTTTGGAAACAACGACAAACTACTTCTTGGACTGGAAACCGACACCACTGTGAACAAGTCCAGCAAGCATGATATCTTATTAGAACATAGCAACATCAAAAATTTGTTTCCTTAAGTATGTAATATAGGTAGCTATTTTGTAAAAACAGAGTTTTATTTTTGATGCAAACATTAGGTATACTCAAAGTTAGTTTCAAATCCTTATCACAAATAGGCTAAATCAAAGCTATTGAAATAATGCTGCTTTCTGTTATCTCTAGTTTTGAAGTTGTTTCGATTCACATCCACATATAGGATTTGAAAGACGTTTTACGTATACTGTTTAAAACAGTTTTGATACTATTTAAAAAACAACAATTGAAGCAGTCTTGAAGAAAAGCTCAACTGCTTAGTAAATAATAAACATATTTTTTTCTTCCACGAAGACTTAAAAAGATAGGGAAACACCTATATACATTTTAAATTGCTAAAAGCATGTTTTTACATACGTGTTTGTATTTTATAAATTAACTAACTTAAACAGAGATATTTTTAGCCTTTTGCACAATTGTATCATACCGAGTGTCATACCTACTGAAATTATGCGTGTTCCAATTTTTTTATTTTAAATTTTGTTAAAGCGTGTGTAGGTTCTCGTATTTTTCTTATATTACAATTTCATTCATTTATAACTACCTACATAATATTTTATTAATAATTTAAGTTTGTATCTAGTTTTTTTTTAATTTCACTTTCAATTGTTTTTTTTTATTAAAGAAAAAAGACGTGACAGATTGTTTGCATTTTTTTCTCGAGTGAAAATACCAAGAACGCAACTCCCATTTTTGAAACCTTCCAAATGCCAACTATCTGGAATGAAATGTGTTCAGCACGCCCACGTATCTCATGTCCATGAAGCCCATCGCATTACTTTCGAATTGACAGAAAATTTATTTCAAGTCGGAAGGTGCAAGATTTTGTTAGTCGAGTGATTGAAAAGTGTCGTGAAAGCGTCCTTTCCGAATTAGAAAGCATGAGATTCAACGAAGATTAATTAGAATTTTACAACGAACGCACGCCTATGTCATTAAGCGGAATTAATTATTGTGCACTTAAGTACACTGAATTTAGATGAGCCGTAGATTCGCTTCCCCTGTCCCAAATTGCCCAAAATTTCGACACGTCGCTTTCCAAAGTAATAAAGTAATCACGGTGCACAATGTTAATACGTGCAGGACTAACTCGGGCTTAATTTTATTTAAAAACTGAACATTTCGCTTTCTTATATATACCCTTTTTTTCAAAATTTAAATTTGCTAACAAATGTACAAAAGAATTCTGGAATATGTATAGTTAATTTTGCTAAATTTTGAATTCTTTTGTATTTTGTTGAAGAAATAAACCTTTGGCACTGACTGCAAGTACTCCATTTTTTGTATTATTTATCAAGGAGATGAATCATCTTAGATGATGTCTAAACTATTAAAATATTTCTATTTGCAATAAGTTAAAAATGGCAAATTAATGTTAATAACACATTAAAATTAATTTTTATAAAGCGTTTGTAAGCTTCTGTCAGCGCTCAACGTTGAAAAGCTTGACGGTCTTTTTGTAGCATAACTGTATCGCTTTCCGGTGAGTGTTGGCCCGGAGTATTGAGCTGTGAAGATGAAGCGGGCGGGCAACGCGCTCCAAGTACGGCGCACCCCAGACAGGATGGGAGTTCCGCTTGACCCCTGCCCCCTATGCCCCCGAGGTCTCCAAAAGAACACGAGGGTGTGGTTATTTAAACCATTTCGTAATTCATGATTACACTCCACGCACACACGAAACCGCCTTTTTTCTCCGAGTCGAGGACGACACCTGGTGCTCGTCGTCTACACGAAGTCGGTTGCGTAGCAGAGCTACCGACCGGATTACTCCACATAATCTTCTAATATAGAGTGTGGGAGTATTCTTATGGGAATGTGACCCCTCGACCTCTCACCGGGGCGTTCCCAGCATTGTGCTACCTGTGTCAGAGTCCGGAGGGGTCCGCTAATTACCCGGTAATTGAGGCAGGAAGTTGAGAAATCACCGCTTGTGTGCCTGTTGTCAGTCTCTCGTGTTTTGCGCTCTCTCGAAATATGGGACGAACGAGTAATCAGACGAATTTGGCACACGAGACGGAGCTTTGGCCTCGCTTTCCTTAATCCGAAAACGACGATTTTCGTGATTTACACCGGAAAAAGATGAATCAGTGATTTCGACTTCCGATCTTCATTAATATTAACAGGTTGCTCGAAGACTGAAGGTTACGTTCTCCAATTTGTCTTGGATTACGTGGATGTTGGACACAGTTCAATCCCATGAGAGCAACTAAAGGTCTTCAAGGTCAGTATCAGGAAAGATTGTCATATATATACTCATCTTTACAGACATTTATCGACTGCTTTTTATTCTTCTCAAAATAACTTGGAGAAATAACTTCTTCAAGTCTATAGTTTTGTATTTAATTTAGTTACTGAAATAGAAGGTACTGTTCCTAAATTACCAACACGATTCATCTTGCAAAACCTTTGCTTACAAACTTTGCTTAATTAAATTAATGGCTACAAAGGTGACACTTCCGTTTCACAATGTGATTATCCATTAAGTTTTGACTGAAACAGAGCTCGTTCTATTGTTGCGTAAGTACACTCAAAATAAAGTTCAAAGTCGACTTTTACGGCAAAGGTAAGCAAAGTTTCAAATTAAACAAAAAAAAAAGTTCCAGAATACACATTCTAAAAAAAAAAAATTTGCTACTCGTATAATGTACCTAAAGAGATCTAAATAAACAGTTAATGAGAAGTTTTTAACAAACCTTGACGGACATAAGCTTAATCATGTCTGAAATTAAATGATGATATTCTCAGATATTTGAATAATATAATTTTATTCTCGTCCAAAGCAAGTATAAAAAAATTACCTATTAAGAATTTCAAAACACTTCCACATTACATATTATTTTGTTGTACCTACATCTCAATCGTGATTAGTTCTTTGAAAAATCACCAAAAATAGCATTAAACCTTTTATAAAATTTATAAGTACATTGAGATAGTGCATTCTCTAAAACTTACATAGGTACTAGAAAACAAAAAATAAAAAATGCTAAAACAATTTAGGCTATTTTCTAGACCATATTTTAGAAACATAATAAAACCAAAACGATCAAAACTACTTAAAAATATTTTTAGAAACGTAAAAATTTAAAAAGATAAATTAAAGTTTTTAAAAATGCTGTCAAAAACCATAAGTTGTATATAAGAGGTAAGTAAGTATATAAACTAGGTCACCAGAAACCCAACAGAAAAAATCTAAAGATATTGAAATTCCACAGAAATTCCAAAAAAAACATTACAACGTTTTTTTTTTATTTTTAGATCAAAGCATTTAAAGTCATCAAAAAATTGCATAAAAATGTCTATAAATTCATACATTTCCAAACACTTTCGCGAATAACACCCTACTGATCGCAGAAAACCAGGCTTTTAAAATAAAGTATTACAATTTTCAAAACATATTTGTTTTTTTACCAAATAATGGTCAGGTATAGAACACCCTAAAATAAAGGGTTCACTAGTTTTTCGCATTATGTTCATTTGCAACCTTTTATAACTAATACAAAGTGTTTTCAAATTCTAGAACGAACAACTTGTGATTGATTTTATAAATACGAATACGGAGGAGTACGGAGGAGTAGCTCCACCAAAAGAAGTGCTATGTGCAAGGCACCAAAACCCGATTAGCCTACACCTGGAATCAAACTTGTTAATTACTTTTCATTTATTGTGTCTTTGTAGGCGTGCGAGTGGCAACGAAATTATCACTATCGAAACCAGAACAAATGCTTTTATTGAATTTAATCAAAATTGTAAATCCAGTCAAGCGATTCAAAGTCGCTATAATTTTTTGGGTCGGTTATCGCCTCCTCTACCACAAGCAAACCTCTGGTTTGAGTAATTTATTTTCGCGTCCTCGTTGCTTTTACGATGCCAGGGCGATCGACTTTACGACCCGGTACTGATAATGAAATTGCAAATGTAATGAAGATTTTAATTTAACTCCTTTACTGCATCTTTATCTTATCCGATGTGGGTGAATTATCACTCGTTATCTGATGATACGGCTCTGAAATTCGTCAGCACAATTGAAAATGTTGGATTTCCTATCTATCAATCGTAACGGTTACAGACCGTAGAAGCGTTATCAAACCGGCCTTATCGCTCACCTGTGGCAGAGGAAACGGTTGCTTGTGTCGCTGAAAATTGACCACATTTCGATTTTCTTGCACAATGCAGTGAGAAATGTTATATTGCAAACAACGCGTTTGCAAAATTCATGGAAACAACACACAAGGACAAGATAAATTAATTCATTTTATCTTTTATCGTGTAATTTGCGATGAAGTAGGTACTCGACCGAAACACTTTATGATAATTTCGAGACAAAAAAGTGCTTTTCGACGATTTTACGCCGTCCCGGAAATTTCCATGTTACAAAGAAATCTTCCTTTCTCAGGAGTTGTGCGACGAAAATACCATGATAAGCAGATAACGACTTTTCGGTTCATTGAACCATAATCACATATTGCAGCTTTTTCTACGTAATAGAAAACAGCAACATTTTCGAAAAAACCTATAGAAACTAAATACATAGGTATAGTAAAACTATTCTTCAATTACCTACTTATATAATATTTTGTTATTTTAATAGTTTTTATGGTAAAAGGCTCAAAATAAATAGTGGGTACACTCCAGTGTTAAAAAATGTATTCAAGGAACAAACAATTACAATATTAACATTTTGTCGGTAGGTTAAAAAATTTACCATTAATAAAGATAAATTTACATGCTACTGAATTTTGTTCATATTATGAAAATGTAATGTTACGCTACTTGATTAATATATTATGATGCAAAAGCGTTTATCTTGTATTAGTCAGGATTACAATGATGAAAGTATTTAAATTGGTAATTTTATATGTTTAAATATACTGCGTATACTTCAAGCCTATTAGTTTTACTTAGAATACATTACTTTGCAACGGTTGTCTATACTTACTGTATATACTTCATTAATATGAGTTTACCTCGGAGTTTACAAGTTTTTGGTTCAGTAAATTTTATAATAAAACAAGAGGCAATTTCCAGTAAGCTACAGTCAATTATTTTTATTTGACATTTATGATAAATAACCAACACCTGTGTTGCAAAGATGTTTTTAGTTGTACCTAGTGCTTATATACTCAGGTATATTATCTTTTTAATTTTGTTCATTTCTATTATTAAGAAAAAATAGTGACATAAAGATCTAAACCTGTTAGTGAGAAAATATAATTTACTGCGTTTACTACATGTTTATCAATATTTTTTGTAGACTATCAATTTTTTAATCAAAAAATCTACTAACAAAATTACTAAAACAATTTTAATTTAGATATAGCCTATATTTTTCTAATACTCACTTACTTCACAAAAAATATGTATTAATACCTAATACAAATTTCTTAATTTGGTCGTTGTCCAAAAAAAAAGCGTTTGTTAACTTACATGTTTTTGTTAGTTTTGTTGTAATAATAATTATAACGTACAATAGATTAGTTATTATTTCTAAATCGGAAATTATTGTTTTGTGTAATTTTCCATTTTCCTCGAACCCGACCTTACTTATCAAATTCTTGTATTATCTATACAACCGATAAGTCGATACCAATCTCAGATTGTATACAACAAATTTATGTATGTTCTATAAATCAGCACAGGTCGTAAAATAAAATAACTATTTATGGCTGAAAAGATAAAAATTCGTCAGATTCGAATGTGTTCGGTCGATTTCAAACACCTTCACAGCCCTCGCGTACTTTGGCGGATCTATTTCGTCTTTAAATGATAAAACCGAATCTCATTTACAATCCGTTCTCGAATCAAATCAGGCGAAAAATTAAAACGACAAGAAATTAACGCGCGATGCCAATGTTAATTTATCTCGTTGTTATCTAGATGGTTGTGGGCGCACGAAGAGGATTGTGGTCACAGTTGGCCGGGGGTAAATCACAATACGGGCTATCGTTTTTATGACAATTTTATTTCATAAATTGCAGTTTTTTTTTCTAATTTGTGCGGCGGATAGAAATGGATGTAAATATGTATATTATGTAGAAAAAATGTTTGACCCAAAGCAGGTCCGTTAGAAGTCGAAATGAATGAATAAGAGTGAATGAACGTAGAGTCACACGTTCGAACAATAGGCCCTCGGATCTGAATTGTTTTACTTCTAACTGGCTCCTTTACAGTTACTCGCTGTTTATCTTCGACATAGCTCATCAAGTGGAGATTGGTTGTGCAAACACTCGTTTATAATAAATTAAAAGCATTTGTATTCAAATCGTGAAGGAAAAATTGCCAAATCTAAATAAGTCATCTTTTGAAAGTCATGATTTCGCGGTAATTACACAGTTAAAGGACGATGATGGGCCGGATTGCAGGTTTGAATCGATAATGGCGCCGAGATTACAGGTTACCGATCTATAAATAAAAATTTTATTCGTCTGCTGTTATTGAAAATGATCGGTGTTTTTTTCGAACGCATCGCTAAATCAAGACACGAACCCTCTTTTGGTCACGTGTTTTTCACATCCGCTCAGCGCGACATACTGACTTATAATAACGGAAAATCGACGGCTCCATGTTCCGACACTGTTAAAAATTCACCATACATAACCTAGCTCAACAAATATGTTAAATAAAAGACGTCTGGCTCAAAAGGGGTGAAGCCACGATTTATGGCTTTCATCTTAAAGAGGAAACTCATTTCAATTTTTAAGCTAGGAGAATGGTGAAAAGTCAATATGTTATTCCATTCGTTACAGTTGCCATAAAATTTTATTAACGCTGTTTTGTTTCTTTTTATTGTTGTGGGAGTTTATTAAACTCGGTTAATTAAGAAAATGTTGTTAAGCGGTGTCGGCAATCATACAAAATATTCCGTTCACACAAAACTTTCTGTAAGAGATACCTAGGGCCTCTTACAGACTTATGTATATATACAGGATGTCCTAGCAAATTGAAAAAGTCCATTAGTGACCTTTAAATGGTACAATTTAAAAAAAATATATAGGACATTGATAGATACTTATCTAGCTCATCGCCTAAAATTATTTTCAACTATACAGCATGTCTCAAAAATAAGTTACAATACAAACTTGTGTTTTTTTAAATGAAACACCATATGTTTCTTAGCGTTTTTGGATGTAGATTTTTATGACAATGCTTTTAAGCTAAACTTTTATTGGTCGATTTTGTTTAGTTTTAAAAATAAGACAGCTTTTTGGCGAAAACATGCACTTTTTAAAAATTCATTAGGTACACAAAAACTAAGACATCTATAAATATTTTTTTTTACTACCGCAAAGAAGAAGGTACAAGTGTTGCATTTGCAAAGATAAAAAAATGAAGGCGTTTGTTAAAAGTTCAATAATTTAAAAAATTTAAATGGAACACCCTATTTATTGTTTTTGCATTTAAAAGATTATAAAATTGTCTTTCTAAAGTACTTTTAGGTGTTTATAATCACTAACTAAAAAGATATTTAACGTTAAATAATAAACAAAATAATTACTATTATTTCAATACCCAAAAAGTGCACAGTTGCACAAGAGATGGAAGAAATATCACTTAATAATCACATTTGTGTTAAACTGAATCCATTATTCTTTATTTTTACAATAAAATAATTCGAATTTCAGTATTTATAACGACTTTTACAATCTCTGGATAGATCAGTGGTGGAATTACTATGGTTGCCATAGTACCAACAATGCTCAGATATTGATAGACATTGTTGCTACAATTAATATTGAATGTTAAATATCTTTTCATTTATCAATTCTAGACATTAAAAGTTTATTTTTTTAGATAGACAATTTATCAATCTATTAGATGCAAAAATAAAACATAGGGTGTTTCATTTCAATTTTTTAAATTATTTAACTTTTTACAAACTTCATAATTTATTAATCTTTACAAATGCAAAACACTAAAAAATTGCTACAGCTTTAAATACTTTCTTCTTTGCAGAAATAAGAAAAAAAATAATCTAGCTGTCTTAGTTTTTGTGTAATAAATTTTTAAAAAGTGCATGTTTTCGTCAAAAAATCGTCTTATTTCTAAAACTTAGCGTAATCGACAAATGAAAGTTTAGCGTTAATACAAATACATTGTTTTAAAAGGCTACAACCAAAAATGCCTACAAACATATAGTATTTCATATAAAAAAAACACAAGTATCGTAACTTATTTTTGGGACATGATGTATGGTTGAAAATAATTTTAGGTGATCCACTAGATTAGTAGGTACCTATCAATATCGTATACATTTTTTAAAATTTTACCATTTGAAGGTACTAATGGGCTTTTTCAAGTCGCTGGGACATCCTGTACGTATGGGACAACCGAATGAATATGGTTGTTGTTTCTTTCAATTATAGATAATTATGATCCAATAGCATTTCTTCTGGCGAGCGAGTGGCTTTAATCCAATCTAAACTATGTTTTAAAGTTATAAAACTTACCGACACGTCAATTAATTTTTTTACCTATAAGGGTGGTTTGCACCAACACTAGTTAAATTTAATCTCTTATTAAGAACAATTGTAACTTTGATAATAACAATGGTTACTATGGATTTAATCAGATTTTAACTAGTGTTGGTGCAACCCGCCCTAAGTGACCTGAAATTTTGAAATTAAATTGGCAACAATGAACAACAGAAAATATGTATGGAGACCTGCAAATTGACACATCGCATATTTTCTGTCTAATATCGACATGTTACCCATCAGAATCACAGAGCATTTTAATCAAAAATTTAATTACAAAAGCATGAGAGTTGAATTTTGCACTTTTATTCAAATGGATACATAAATGTCTATGTATAAATATAGACCAAAATCTTTCGAGCATATTTTTCTTTCAAACAAGACTGTTGACGTTAAAACGTATTTGATTTTTAAATGTTTAACATTTACAAATTACCTACAGTTTTTTTGAACGTAACAAATGAACAAAATCAAAATATGGAATCAAGTAACAAGGAGGAAAGTGTATCTTTTCCTCCAGTGTAATATATACAATTTTTCTTACCACTCAGCAAGAAAAACTTTAAAACTAGACGAGGTAAGGAGAGGTAAAATTTTTACTTCCCTGAGAGATTAAATACATATACTGGCTGCGCCAGAACTAGCGCCCTAGAGAAAAATGCCATTTAAGGTAAGATATCAAAAACGTAACAAAATGTTAAAAAAATTCTACCTATAGAAATTTCGAAGTTATCAGACTTATGAGAGTTTAAATTTGCACTTTGACGCTATTTATTTTCGTTGGAAAAATAATTTTTCAAGTTTTTTTGCTACAGGCTATTAGAAGAGAAAACAAGGAAGCTGTATCCTAAATTGTAACTCTGTTTAATGTTATTTGTGGCTTTTATTGGCAAAATTTTTGTACCTTTACTAAATAATTATAAAAAACATACCTACTTATACAAGATATCGATCATCAGTATCATTAAATATACGAAAAAATGTCAAATGTTAAAAAATAAATGTCAAAATTTTTCAACAGATAGAATTTTTTAAACATTTTTCCAATGTTCCTGATGGTATCTTATCTTACTTGAAATTTTTATCGGGGGCGCGAGTTCTGACGCCCCCTGTATATATTTTTACTGAAATTTTGAACGATAGGTAAGGTAAAATTTTCACCTCTCTAAAGGCCACTTTTCTTTCTGAAAAACTTACTTTCTGTTAGACTTTTTGACATTGACAAAAACAATTTTGATTAGAATGTTTTTGGTCCTAGAATAGGTAAGTATATATTACAGATAGGCATAAACACCCTGTGCATTTCAAATTTCTGTAGGTAAGTATGTTGAAAAGTGCTGTCCAATTGTTTTAAGAAGTATAAAAATATACCTACGACATAAAAGTATTTTTCCGAAATCGTCACTGAATTTACATAAAATCATCAGTAAAGGGTCTAAAATCGGCACTAATGTAGTTCATTACATTCTACTGCAACCAATAAGTATTTCAGTAAAATCATATTGTCATATTACAAATAACTTGAATATAAATAAACTTCTTGGCTATCGTCTCGATAGCTAAACACACATTTGTAATGATGAAAAATAACACTTTATAGTGTTTTGTCACAAAAATTAACAATTTTTTAAACTTAGAATTGAGGTTTTAATAAAATCAGCTTTAATATTCACGAGTTTTTCGTGATTTAAATATCACGAGTGTCAGCCTCTAGAACATAACATTACAACATTATATTATTATTATTTATTTTATCAAAAACAAATCAAAATACGTTTTTGAAACTATCTTCCTAAGTATATTAATTTGGTAGATAGATTTTAACCCCCTTGTAAAATTGTCTTTGATGCTGTCTCTGCTTGGGACAGGTGTCCCAAGTTTTAGGGCCGGCGCAAAAATAAATATTTCTAATTGATTAAAAAAAATGCTAGTGCAAAAGATTATTAGAGGATTATACAGGGTGCGCCACAACTCGCGCCCCAGAGAAAAATGCCATATAAGATAAGATACCAGGAACATGGAAAAAATGTTAAAAAAATTTTATCTATAAAAATTTCGAAGTTATGAGGGTTTAAAGTTTGCACTTTGACTCTATTTATTTCTGTTGGAAAAATAATTTTCCAAGTTTTTTTGCTATATGCTATTAAAAGAGGAAACAAGGAAGCTGTGTCCTAAATTGTAACTCTGTTCAATGTTATTTGTGGCTTTTATTGGCAAAATTTTTGTCCCTTTACTAAATAATTGTAAAAAAACATATACAAGATCATCAGAATCATTAAATAGATATAAAAAATGTCAAATGTCAAAAAGTAAATGTCAAAATTTTTTGACAGATAAAATTTTTTAAACATTTTTTTCATGTTCCTGGTATATCTTACCTTACTTGAAAATTTTCTCTGGGGCGCGAGTTCTGGCGCACCCTGTATAGACTTCAATTTGATGCTCTAATATTGTTCAAACTTTTTAGCGTATGTCAGGGAGACCCTAAAAACCAATTTCAATTAATTGGAATTTTTTCTATATGATATAATTCCTTGATTTTTTCTAATGGTAACTGTGAAAATTGAATAATGTAAAAGTTGCTCGATTTTGAGTAATTGACAATTTAATATTGAAAATTGAGAATTCTGGTAATTTATGACCAAGTTTGGGATGATGTGCTGCTAATGCATTCACAATAGAACGGAGGCTTCACAACAGAGCCCGGGTACGTCATAAATGTCTTTGCGGACTTTTTTCTTTTGTCAAGAAATTCTGGCCTGATCACCAATTACCGCAACCCCCCCATAAATTATTTCAAGTTTCAGATTTTCAATATTAAAATATTAATAATTCAAAACCTATCAACTTTATCATTATTCTATTTTCACAAATACCACAGAAAAAAATCAAAGAATGTTATCATGTAGAAAATATTCCAGTTAATTGAAATTTTTTCTCCAAATCTGATTTTTAAGGTCTCACTGCCATACGCTAAAAATTTTATACAATATCAAAACATCAAAGAAAGTGTATTTAATCCTACCTATATCACAATATCAAAATTATTAATTAAAAATATTTATTTTTGCGCCTGCCCTAAAACTTACGAGTCGAAAATAAGGTTATTCTACTTACATACCTACCCTTTCTTAAAACTTACAAGGATTTCAAATATTCATCTAAAATAGGTAGGTAATTTACTGGAATACATTTAAAGAGTTGATGTAGAAATATTTTCCTAGGTACCTACTTCCTAGTGTTCCTACATGACACTTAGGTATTTAAAAAAAAAAGATAAGACCAAAGTAACGTATGTACATTTTAAACATTGCTTTTTTCTTTTTTATGTAGCAGTTCTATTATTACGCAATTTTTATTGCAGCATTAAGATTAATAAGACAATAAAAATCGTCGATCTCATCAACAAAATTCACGCATCACGTGTCACTTTCGAACCGGAAACACACCCGCCGACTCCGTCATTAAATCCCAATCCTTCATTCGGAGGTTACAAATTTGGTTAATTATTTGTCGCCGTCCATAAATGCAATAATAAAGCGTGCAAAAGTCGAAGCTCGCCGAGTGCGATCGTCCGGTGAACACGATATCGTACCGAGTTATCCTATCATTAGATATAAACAAGTCATTCAGCCATTTTCTATGCTGGATGACCTTAAAACAAAATAAAGGGGAATAATTGGAGAGAGTCGTGGATTGGCTGGCCGGTCGGTCGATGCTAGACCGTATCCAATGAGCGGTGAGGGCAGGCCGACCGGTACTTGAGCCAAAACCCCATTAATCCATGTCTAATGAGATGCACAAATCTTGCTTGGCCGCGGCACTCGATTACCGACGAGAGATACACACCAAACAAAGTTTATACTAGAAACCCACATCAGCACTTTTTCATCTAATCAATTTTCTTGACTGATATTTGAAACGAATGAAAAATTATTTAATTAGTGAGAAGTGTGTGCAAGAGAAGAAAGTAGCTACTACTCTCCTCGTTCCTCATTGGCTCTTTATTTAATTATTGATGCTTAATGATTATCACACGCAACGTTTGTCTAAAGAAATTTTCTGATAGATGATGATTTCCAAATGTTAAGCCAGTATAAACTGATTATACAGGATTATTCAAAAGTGTAGGGCCAATTCTTGAATGGTGATAAAGCTAAACACTAAAATAAATGATTTTCTTCAAGCCTTTTTTTTGAGAAAAAATATAGAACTGACAGTTTCCGTATTATCATGTAGACACCTTAGCTCTTTTTTTGTCGGATTTAATTTATTGTTGAATGTGCTAGTTTGTTAATTGTTTTATACACCATAAGACACAAATTGCTATTTTTTTCTACAGGCATCTCTTTAATGTTGCTGGATCTGCTGTTTCCGCTAACAAAATTTAAGAATATATGAATCTATAAGGCTAAAAACTTAGCCCTAATATGTAATCTTTGAAAAGATATAGGTAGATATATCTCGTGAAAAAAGGCTCAAACAATTTTTTGTCATGGGAACGTTTAACTCAACTAGATATCTTTATCATCTCTCAAGAGATAGCCCAAGACTTTTGAATCACTCTGTAAAATTAAGTGGCAAATAGTGATTTAGTAAAACGAATTTTAATAAACGTAACTTGAAATTAGGTATTTGAAAATGTAAAAAAGTCTCGAAAAAAGGTAGGTAACAAAGAAAACATCTTAATTTTCCAAGTGAAACAGAGTTAAAAAAGTTTCGGAAGAATATGAAAACAAATATTTATTGATTCAACTAGTACTTATACCTAAATAAATTAAAGTATAATATGTGCCCATAATAGGTGTTAATTGAATTTTTTACACAAACTCTTAAAAAGACATACCTAGCTGTACAAGTTTTCAATTTTTACATTAATTGTAGGTAATAGAATTACTAATATTTTGGAACTCAATAACTTACCTACCTCGACCTTATTATTATTTAAAAATTTATAACAACTTTTATTGGGCATTTTGCCCTAATTATAAGAAATATACTATTTAATAAAAACATTTGTTAATGTTTCCAAAAATAATTACCTATTGTTAAAGCCATCTCTTGCGACAATAAAACTCTCAGAAAATGTGAACAATTTTACATCTCTTGAAAGTTTGTATTTAGGTTTGTATTTGATGATGAGTGGGTACAACCTTTCCAAATCGGAATTCACCCAATATTGTTTATTTCCATTTCTAGATAAAAACGACTTATAAAAATTTTGTCTAGACAAAAATAAAGCGTAGGAATGCCAATTTACCATGTAGATTTTACTCTATTTTTTGAGTAGGTATTTTCAAAGCATTTGGAAAAGTATAAGCAGAGAGCACTCAAGTGTAGCAAATTTAATAAATCATCAAAAAAGAAAGGATGATCCTCATTCAGGTTTATTTACCTAGATAAAACAATAAATAATTTGCAACAGTTTTAACTTTTAATAGTTTCAACTGAGAGTAATAAAATGAAATCGAAACCATTTAGTAATCACGTATTGAAAACATTACTACGTAAAGAATCTAACTAACTGTACATGTAACACGAAGCTTGCATTAAAATCTGCTACTAAGTGTAAAAATCAGTACCTATCATCGAAAAAACATTTTATTTTTATTTTATTTTATTTACTTGTTTCTTTATTATATACTAAGCAAATTACACATTAAACACATGCTTCACTACATTTGTCTAAATAAAAAAATATAAAATATATACAAACAGGATGCTTTACCTTTTAGGTCAGAAGGCATATGTACAGAGGTCAAGGGAAAAAGGATGAAATATTCTGCTCATTTTTACAAATTCGTTATATAGAGTCGATGAGTCAAATGAAACTTTTCACTCTAGTATAGTTTTCCTTCTATTAAAAAAACCTAATCTGATCACTTTATTCAAGTTTTGAGATTAGCAAAATGTAACGGTATTTTGTCACAAAAGAAAAACAATAAATTAATTAGTGATAAAATAATAATTCTGACAGCAATTTTAGCATAGTGAATTGACAGTTTTTTTGTATGATTTAAGTAAAATCCAGTCAAAAACACCTGCCACCTATAGGTTTTATACATACAGGTACAGGTTTGTCTTGATTTTTAATGAGTTAAAAAAGTACCAATTTTTTTAATTTACCTTGATTTTATAGTATTTCATCATTTTTTATAAAAGTGATTAAATTAAAACCTAATTTAATAATTAAAAATTTAAGTTTTTATCATCATTAATTAAAAAATAGACATTTTAAAATGTTCCCCCCCCCGATTTTACAACGAATTTTTTTAACCTTTAACTCTAAAATTTTTGACGTACAAAATTGATGAGCCACACCTTAACCTACAACTCTACAAGTATTGAGCCGTACTTAAAAATATGTTTCTTTGGATTGTGTTATCACATACCTATTTATTAATGATCGATAAAAGAAAAGACAGACATAAATCTTGTAATCACTAAAGACATACATACGAGTATATGACACAATAGTTACTTCTTCACAAATAGTATCTTAAAATTTTATTTATTGACTAAATAATTTTAAACCCAACACTCACCCAACATTTTGCTCAAATCGGCATTATGCAAATCCGGATTTTCATCAGCCAACTTCTTCCTTTCCACTTTGGCCCACACCATGAACGCGTTCATCGGTCGCCTAATCCTCGCTTCTTTGGGCACTTTTTGTCCTTGTGCACCTATTTTCGGCACAAAATTAGTCCTAGTTTGCGTATACACGGGCATAGTATCCGCGTAACTTTGCCGAATGTAATCGTTGTTAAATCGGTTCGTTTCGTACCGGTAGTCGGCGTAAATCCCCTGACTCATGTCACCCCACATCTCTTGGCTTTTTGGGAGAACTTGGGGAAGCACCTGCGACGCGGGAATCATGTCTTGGTCTTGGTATTCGTACCGGGGGGTGAGCTGGTACTGTGCCGGCAAAAGGGGCGACGGGGAGCTGGACGGGGACAAGCAGTTGCTGTAGTGGTTGGCAGTCGTGGGAGACGAGGTTGCGTCGTCCATTATACTAAAATAAATAAAAAAATTAATAATTTAAGTAAAAGCAAACTAATACACATACTTATTTGATGAAGACAGAATTATAGAACATAATACATCTACAGATCTACCTTCCAGATTTTAAATAGAGAAGTAGACCAAGTGGAATTAAAAAAGTGAAAAAAAAAAGAGAAAGGAAAACCTGGTGTAAATTCACCACAAAATTAATTTTATGAACTTTTGAGTTACTTGATGGAAAGTTTTTGTAATGTGTGCACCCACACGATTAAAAACTTTAAAAATGTTAGTCACTTTTCACGCTCTAGATGAAAGAATAATTTTAGATGAAATTATGTTCTCTTAGTTATACTTTGGAAGTATTACCTACTACCTATTACTAAACACCAATAACTGAATTAATAAAACTAATGTTGCACTAGTATTAAAATGTCATCAGATAACAATTAAATTTTTGTAAAAGTTACATTGTTTAATAGAGAATTTTTCGAAATACTTTTTGAAATTGTACTCACATGAATCACTCTCCATTTATTAACCCATTTAGGTGCACGAGTCAACCGGTGACGTTTCTAAACTAAGACGGTAATAACAAATATTTTGAAATTCGTTTATCGGAAAGGTAATCAATAAAAAAACACATTGATAAGCACGTGTCAGAAAGCACTTGAGTTAATTGAGTGATGCCGATTAATAGTGAAATGAAAAATCAAAATATATGGCCCGAGATATAAATCAAAAATTGGTGCCATTTTAGAGACTTGTGTTACCTTTCATAACCCCAAAAAACCAAATCCCAAACTTTCCTTTCTATATGGGTACCTAAATATTATTTGAAAATCTTACTCCTGCTTTTATAGACAATGATTAGATAAAATAATTTGTTGGCTCTTAACTCTGATTTAAAAAGGATTATTTCTCACACCAATATGCACATACATATTTATAAAAATATAAGTTAACATGTTTTACAGAGTTCTGCTAGTAGCTGGTAGTTGTGAAATTGCACGGCCTTATCACCTTGATAATGATTTTTGTTAATTAATTCAATTAATCGTTGTCTAAAGTGCGACTAGATTTTGTGAGATAAGCGATCGCCAATTTCAAAAAACTATATTCGACTAAAATACTCTGAGAAGGTCTTTATCACTAATCGTCATAGTTGATTAAACGATTGATGAAATCGTCGATGAATTTGTTTGTTTCAATATCTAGTTTCTGATTATTTTATAATCGAGTTTAAAATTTCAGTAACTGTAAGGAAAACATTAATTAAGCCAATTTATAAGATCAAAATATACATAAAATTGGTTAATGTAAATTATTGCACAATTACACAATTGTTATTAAATTAAATTGGATCGTAAATTGTTCTTTTAAATCAAGATAACCGTTACATAAAATGTGACGTTATTGCCTCTAGATCTAGACTAAGAATAAAAAACAACAAATATATTATAGCGTAAAATATAAGACTTGATTTACTAGTACATTTTTCAAAATATCGGTAATTTTATGAACATTTTTTCATGTTTTGCTTTTTCACCTGGTTGAGAAATTTTCTATTTGATAAGAAATTGATACAGCTTTTTTAATAAAAAGCAGTTGATGAGTTGAGTTTCAATTAAATTTTATTGTCACAAGTGAGGTTTCTTGTGAAAACTCGTCCATGTTCTTTCTATATGACTTGATTGGTTCAGAAACCTTTAAAATAACTGCACGAGTCGTAAATATTAATCGCTTTTGCAAAGAGATTCCCCGTTTTCGAATTTTTAGATAAGAAACTTTGCATTTCCTATTTCGGGTCAAACAATACTTCCATTCGTCATAATTATTGTCCTAACTGCAGTAGGTAATACAGTTATAACTTTATTATTTGTTATTCTAAGATAACGCATTCGATTCCAAAGTCAATTTTCCATCGCTTATAATACTTAAGCGATTGTGATTAGGTGATTTATGAAACTTATCGCACCAGCAAACTTCCTAATTAACAAAAATTTTTAAACAAACTTTTCGAATTGCAATTTCCTTTGAAAAAATTCAACGATAAGTCATCGAATTCAGTCGAGCGTGCAAAAACAAATCGCACACAAATTCTCTCTCATAAACGAAACTCGTTTGTCATACATCAACGTTTTTAAGACCACAGCTGGAGACATAAGCGACGTTTTTTCCGTCATCAATTTCCAAATCATCACTGTACCAAATACTGAACACAAAAGCAAGCAATAAACTCGGATAATTGTCTTTTCCAAGTGTCAAATAATCTGGCGACGCAACAAAGGTTCTCAAACGGTGCTTTGCAGATTGATTTTTGTTGGCTATGTTAGATCCTTGTTATGAATTTATGGAGTTGGATGACATATTTTTGACTTTTTGTTATTATGGTGTGTAAAAACGGATATGGCACGAATAAACGAAACTCGTTTGTCATACATCAACGTTTTTAAGCGCTAAACGATCGAAGTAAGCGCAGTTTGCGTTTTTCCTGTTGTCAATTTCGAAACACATCTTCTGAACATAGATAAAATGCCGCAAATAATTGCGAAAAAGCATCTCTCCCCTTGGGTTAAGTATCGTCCATTAACATAGTTGCCGGTTGATTTAAACGTGATATCGTGTAGCAAATGTCTTAATTATTGACCAATGCGACGGCGCGAATCTAAACGGTCTGCTAAAGCCTTTTCAGGAGATCCCAGTTAGCCGGGTCCGAGACAAAAACCGGAGCAGTCTTGGGATGGAGCACGTGAGACGACTGCCGAGAATACATTTTAATGTGAATTATTTCCAATGAAAAACTGTCTCCTTATCGGCTGCCACTTTTTGCAGCGGACGCGTTTTAGTGTTGTGGAATTTTCAGAGGTTTTCGGGTTTTGAGAGCCGTCGTTTTTTTAACGGAGAGACAACCGGAGGAAGAACGCCAAACCGACGAGACGGCGGATTGCGAGCATTGCTGGCGAGCTAAAGGTCGCACATCTTGCAATTATCATAATTAATTCCACGAGAAGTTTTTCACTCTATCTGTTTACTTTAACATTACCTAACTGTGGAAAATTTCGAAAAACCTAAATTCCTAATCTTTGTTGCCACTTTATTGGGAAGGTAGAACGTTATACTTCAAGAGGTGAAATAGCGATCGAGTCACTTTCAAAAGTTCAAAGATAAAAAATCTGTTTATTTTAAACTAGACGTCAGTACGGCTCACAACAGTCATATGACGAAAATCCTTAGATTAACACTATTTTCACAAAGATTTGAAAATACAAACAAAAATAGCTAAATAAACAAGCAAATTTTACCCAAGTAACTATTTTTAATCTTGGGTGATTCTACATTTTTTAATTAAAATCTCCTAGAAACCCGTAAGTAAATAGAAATATTACACTTTGTATTTGAAAAGTCGATCAAATTTGACAACTTTCAGGCATCAGTTGCCATAGTAACTTTTACAAATATCTAAAATGTTCTAATCACCGCCTCCTTAATGAAATGTATCAATATCCCGCCTGGGCATTTCGTAAAAAATGCATTGGAGCAGTGATTCCGATTTTTTCTTAGTTACGGGGGTTACTAAGGAAAAACTGAATGATTTTGAATTATTAACGAAAAATAACGCAATAAATAAAAGCTGGGAAGGAAGGATACAACAAAACCAGATACGACAGGGAGAATTGATATTATGAGGTTGAACCATTTAAGCTAAAAAACTGGATATGTCAAAAAATTTCCCCAGATTAAAGCGCCAACGGGAATCAGTTGAACTCAAAAAATGCCCAGGCGAGAAAAGAATTATTTCTATCGAGACGGCGATGGTTCTAATACTCCAATAAACGCCATGTTGTATGTACACTGGCTGACAAAAAATCGCGTACACCATTTTTTGCTGGATAAACCTTGTCAGTGTCAAATAGTAAAAATGTCAAAACTTACTCAAAACAAAAAAATTCTTATACTGTCTAAACTATAGCCGCGGCTATAGTATAAAAGCAGTTGCAGACTAATAGAGTTTAAACAAAAGCACAATTTTAAAAGTAAACAAAAGATGGAACCTCTTTTCTAAAACTACTTTGAAACATAAAAAAACAAATTTTCACATTGAAAAGGTTAGAAAAAAATGTGTTACTTGATTTTTTCAGTGTACGCAATTATATTATCTGCCACTGTACAGGTTCAGTGTTAGTTTTAGTGACAATTCGCAGATTGTCAATAGCAAAACGTTACTAACATGATAATTGATAATTAATACTTTCATAAGTTTCTTACAAGAATCTTCTTAATGGAGTCAAAAAACAAGTCATATTAAATCATATGTAATATAAATCTCAACCAGTTTTCTAGTGACAAGTTGATGTTAAAGTAGCAATATTCACTTAACAGATTTAGATGTGTTTTTAGTTTTGAATCATTAAAAATCAGAAATATGAAATGTAAATAATTGTATGGTATTAGCAGAAATGAATATCAATAATAACTATTCAAATTTTGTCATTTATAAAACTTTGAGGATAAATTTGTATTTATATACTTTTTCTGTTGTTTTCATCAGCTTCTAACATTCATATTATATTGTTCATCTAACCTTAAAAACAAAATTTTCTGACTTCTTATTTAATGTCTATTAACATAAATTATCTTCTTGAAAATCTTAACATTTTGATGAGAATGTCACTGCTTAATAGTTAATTATCTGTGTAGTGATGAATTACCACACTAGTAAAATGTATCTATTTATTTAAAAGGCAAAACCACATTATAATTTTCATTAGATGACTCTAGGTACCTCTTTAATTTCACACTAACCAATAACATCACATTTTTTCTAAGTTTATTATATTAATTATTAGTACTTTTCAGTATTAATAACAATTGGTGTATAACTTCGAAATTATTTTGGCAAACTATCAGATTGCTTTGAAAAGAAAGATGAGAGATATGCGAGTACATAGATGAGTAGAAAGTAGCTTCTGGTATGTATACATTTTGGTTTCCTCTTGGTTTACTGATAGTACTATTTCCGCATCTTCAATCATTTTCAGCATTTCATTACTGCATTAATTGCTATTTATTGAGTTAAAATCTTGGAAGAAAGACCGGAAATAAACCGTAAGATAGATCAGAGGAAAAGTTGTACGCAAATTTCCGTCTTAATTGCTGCGTGAAAAAGGAGGGTGGACGATCTGTTTTGGTGTTCTTTATTTGGACATTTACATACAATAAGCGTCAACCACCTCTGAAAGTGGATCATTTTTTTTCACATAAATGTGGTACCCTCGAGCAGAGCTGCTTGCGGAAAAACAAATTTGTTATAATAGTGCACTAAGCGAAGCTAGGTCAAGGCAGTACCACGAAACAATTGAATCGTGGATTCAAAACAATGGTACCTATTGGTTTCGGATTTAGGACTGTTTGAATTATTATTGGTGATGAAGTCGCGGTTCGGTATAGGTTGGTGCAAGAATTCCTATGATCGCGGTACCTGACCAAAATGTAAATAAAATGAACAAGTACTTACGGGTATGTGAAGGTACTACTACAATCTTCGTCGGAGGCCATTTTTTTATCGTTAATTGATCACGTAACGAAGTCACCTGTCTTTGAAACGAAACTTTATCACCACTTCATTTGATATGTCAGTTTCGATTGCTACATTCTACGATTTGCTCTCCGACGTGGTACGGTTTGATTAAGAAACTGCTGTTTGCTCGCCTATTTAACAAGCAAACAAAATCCTCCTGTTTACATTAAAGACACTTAACCCGGAGTGTCACCGTAGCACCAATCGATCACTTGGACCCGTCATCACTCGAGGCTACATCGCCGACGTCCGTCGCTTTTGCCGCATTTGACACCAACAGAGCGATCGTCGACGATGCCGACTTGTTGAATTCACATCTAAGCACACTTGTTGCTTCCGACGGGCCTCGCTCGAGAGACAAGACACGCGTGCAAACTCGTACTCGCGTTCCGTGTTACTGAACAGCGGGCTGTGTACCCGCCATACCTGGTAGGTAGGGTAAAGGTAAGGTTTACCTGCGTGCAGCGCGCGTGTTTCGAGCCTCGCGTGGCCGTTGCTTGTACTACATGGACGCTAGTTTGGTGTCGTTTTCAGTTTCAGGTTTCATACTACACTAAAAATATACCACGGACGTTTTATGACAGCCGCTGGAACAATAACTAATGCATAGGTTACATTTTTATTGGCTTGTGCTAGCATTTACTATTGCCGATCACGTTTGCTGAAAGGTATATGCCACTTCGAATGGATACTGATACCAAAGCTCTTCTTCAAACTTAAAACCAGCCTCTCTCAGTAAAGTATTTTTTAGTATAATCAAGTTTTTCGGCAGTGGTACTGCCATGACAAGAAGGCAAGTTCTTTTGCAAAGAAAGAAGATATTAGAAAAGATTTTGGCTCAAGAAAGAAAGGCAAACCTTCTTACCATATGTAAACGGAAATAATTTTTGAAGAAACGCAGGATTAATGGGAGAACATAAAAGAAACGATTGTTGCAATTGCATCTCATGGTATGACAACATCAATGTCACCTGTCCGTCACTGTTTTATTTACATTTGTAATCATGAGTTAAAGGTTTCATGAATGATTTCTGCCCATTCCTAACGGTTATCCATTACTTATGTTCTGTAAAAATTGTCATTTGAAAATAAATATATTGTTCAACAACTTGCTTGTAATTGTTTCCAATTTCAAATTATAACAAATAGGTAAGTCTTATTATGTATTTTGCAAAAACATTTTTAGCTGATATGAACTTGATGGAAATTCTAAATGGAACTAAAAATAAGAATCTAATTCAAAAATATACTTACCTACATACCTATGTAAGTAAATTTTTATTTTTAAAAGTGAAAATATCCGGATATATACTCTATTTCATATTAATGTGCATCAGGTAGGTTGTAGAAGTCTAAATGCATCTTTAAATTAGAGGCCGATTCACACAAAAAGTGTCATTAATGTCATTCAGAACAAATTTAATCACATCAATAATGACAAAAATCTTTTTGTTTTCCACCCTATATTAATTAGGTACGTTGTCAATTTTAATTATTTTTGCTACCTCAAAGACTGGAGTACACATTTATTTGAGAAAATAATTTCTAGGGAAGATTGAGGTTAGGATTGTTTGAATTTTCGCATGATTGCCACCTTAAAATGATCCCGTTCAACGACTACTTCGATCCACATTAATATGAAAAAGAGTGTATATCCAGATATTTCCACTTTTAAAAATAAAAATTATAGGTATGTACATATTCCTAAGATCCGAAGTTGAGTAGATATTACTGAACAATAATAACTGATGAAAATATTGACACAACTGATCCTAAATAGTCAATCAAAGTATCAACAGCAAATTACTTATTATAATTATTTTATGTGAAACTAACAATAAGTAGAGGCTACATAGTAGTTAGATTGCACATAGCTTATTTGAAATAATTTTTTTAAATTTAAATGTGTAATTAGAAATGGGGAACAGAAGAAGAGGAAAGAACGCAAAAAAAAACAAAATAAATAATAAATAATTTATTGATAACGAGTCAACATTTTTTTCATGAAGAAAGAAATTTTGAACTCTTGTTTATAACAAATACAAACAATTTAGTCTTACATTAGAACAGATCTTTCTATTTTGAAAAAACATTCATGGCAACGTTGGGATTATTATAGTCGTTTTAAGAACAAAAATCTACCGTGCGATCAAAAAATAAATAAATTAGAGTAGGCGGTGATTAAAGTCCTTCAGATGGCAATCCTGATTTTTGACATCAAATGTCAGCGGAAACTTTGACAAGTTTGCGTTTTATTCCTTTTGAGTGAAATAAAATAATGTTCACTTTAGAGCAGAAAATTTTTATTGCTGTACAAAAGGAAAACGGTGGATGGTCATTTTCACTTTCAGTTTGTGTGGAAAATTTCCAGCCTACATTCCCAGCCAATGTGTTGCCAACTGTAGAATTTAATCGACCCCTACTCTAATTTATTTTTTATTTGATCGCACGGTATTTCGATATGTAGTCCTCTCTAAAATGTATGCTACTGGATAAACTTTTTTACATAAAATATTTAGAGTAGTTATTTATTATACAAGGCGATAAAGAAATTGTTTATCTGCAAGTGAAAAGGTTAAGTTTACGAGTGACGAAGTCACGAATAAACTTTTTTCACGAGTAGATAAACAATTTTTATCGTCGTGTATAATAAGTAACTGAGTACTCTTAATATTTTATCAATTTCTTGAATATTACCAGTAGATAAAAATTACTTTAATTCACTAGATGATAAAAGACCACTTTATCTACTGAAATTAGTTGATAAAAGCACTCTTTAACATTGAGTATCAAAATAAATAAACTAATAACTGTACGAAATATTGCCGAGCACGAACCACACATGGGTACTGGGTGATTTTAAGGTATGTGCGAGTATTTTAACAGGTGATAGTAGAGCTCAAAAGAAGTCAAAATAACTCAACTTGTCTCATTCGAATGTTTATAGTTTCTGAGATGTAGAGAGTGCAACCTCCACATTGTCGTTGAAGAAAATGTCAAAAAAATGCAATATAAACGAATTTTGAGTACTTTATCCCAAAATTTACATCTAGTAATTAATAGATAATATTTGAGGTAATAAAATTGGGTGATATCTTCAACAAATAAATTGATCCAAAATTTTTACCATTTTATGATTTTTTTAGATAAAGATACTTTTTTGTGTGCCTATTTTTACTAATTTTAACTTATTTTTTTTTAACAATATAATAGGTTTTGAAGAGCTAACCTCATCAGAGATCATAAGTATTTGTTTACTATTTGAGTTGGTGAAGTTTAAGGCTGCGCTTCAAATTTAAATTTATTCGACGAACAATAAAATTCTTTGAATTACGAAAACTATAAACATTCGGATAAGACAAGTTGAGTTATTTTGACTTCTTTTGAGCTCTACTATCACCAATTAAAATATTCGCACATACCTTAAAATCACTTTGTGTGTTTTTACTAATTATTTATTACTAATGAATCACCACTTACTTAATAAAAAAGTATTAGTGATACCAACATTAATTATTTATTGCTTAAACAATAAAAAAATATTTTTAATAATTTTACAAAATATAGGGTGATTCTTGAATAGACCGACAAAATTTTAGCCTTGGTGGTATCAAATGAGAGCATGCTGGAAAAAATATTTAAAAAATTCATTGTTTAAACGTTCTCCAAATAAAATTTATTAAAGTTATTTTCGAGGTAAAGCGTAAGCCACTGATGTTCGTAATTAGTATTAGCACAGATAGTGGAAACCATGGTATTAACTTGATGAAAATGTACTTGATCATTGCAACAATTCATAAACGCCGTAAGTGGCACGGATCAAAAATGTTTTGCCCCTAAAAGATATAAACGTAAAAATGGTACAGTTTGTCTCCGTTTATCCTTGGGAAGCTGTGATAAAATTTTGTGGCTCTATTTAAGAATCATCCTGTATAAGTCAAATAAATACATTTTCTTCTATTATTTGTAAATTTATAAGAACTGACTTTTAAAATTTATTTGTTTTACTATATTAGTATACATATCACTGTATAAAAACAAAAAAATAAATAATAACTTCCAGAGATGTATCTTGGATAGAGGATTGCCTGTAACAATAAGGACTGAACTACTGCAGGCCAGTTTTGTTGATGGGATTTAAGTATTATAAATAAAAAAAAAAAAACTAGTTTTGGCAAATTTTACCCTTGATGATAAGTAATTTATAACAGTTTGTGTTTTCAAGTTTTTCTATTTTTTTTTTTAATATTAGTGACAATATTGTCAACTTTTTAGTATATTCAGAAGTGTAAAAGTATTAATAATCATAAAATTTTAAGTGGCGAATTTCATCAAAATAATTTCGAATATACAGGGTGTTTCACGTAATTTTACGAGGCCTGCGCCTGTAAGATGCAATCAATAATACATATTCCAATACAAACTCGATTACAAATTTTGAAAAATTGAATAATTTTCTCTAATTTGTTCACCCTTTAAAAAATTACAACGTTTTTAGTTAGTTAGTGATTAAGATAGGTAAACTAGAATCATATTCATGCCGTCTCTTGATAGAACAAATGATAATTGTTTCTGAAAAACTGCAGTTTATGACTATTAATGAAACAGTGATTAGTTTGACAACTACTGTCATGGGTTTCCAAAAATTAAATAAATAAATGTGTGTTTTTTGTATCCAGTGTTCTGTGACTTTTGTATATTTGGGTGCGTACATTAGGCGCAAGCCTCGTAAAGTTATGTGAAACACCCTGTACAACCACCAATCTTAACTAAAATTAGAGTTTCTGCTATTCATTCTTTGTATTATTCACTTACATTTCCTCTCCTTTGTTTTAGTGTTTCGCGATTATAGCTCCAAGTTCTTGTATGTAGTCTGTTTTTGGGTAATGTATCCTTCCAGATTAAGCAATATTAGCATTAATTTACGTCGTATGTTGCCTGTTAAATCTTGAAAAATAATTGCGTGTTCCACATCCGCCTTATCTGCCATCTGTTCTTAATTCGTGTACTATAATGGTAAAAAAACCATAAACGCAGTTATATATTAAATATGTGTGAACTTTTGTTAATTGCGAATTAAAACGAAGTTCCTTCCTAGAGTACGTAACTGTTAGCAGACTTGGTAACCTTGCGTTCATCGAAACAAAGGCTCCCACACTCAAAATTCTCCCATGGCAAGTGCGGAAACTTCACAATTAACATTATATTCAAGGAGATTTTGAACTCGATCCTCCTGGCGAATCCATCCTGGAAGTCGAGGATTAGCTGGTGAACGTCTCCATGGCTATGGATAAGTTGGCCAGCAGGGATCGCCAGGTAACGCTTGTGTTGTTGGGCTGTTTCCGGTTCCGGTAGATGGGTGCCGTTTGTAGATGAGCTGATAATCCCTCGCCGATAGTGCCGTCTTTTACTATCTAGACGTCGCGGGTCACCGCACACCGAGCTAATTAACATTCGGTACCTTGAATTTTCTGGGCCGTGTTCACGAAAACGACTTGGAAAATCGAACAAAGAACGGTTGCTCATCATTAGGTATATTATACCAGAAAATTTGATCGATGACGTAAACTCGCTTTTTCCGCTTGAATCGTCTGAGTTTCGCAAGATTCAAGATAAGATTAGATGTTTGCAAGGTTCTACAGGAAGCGCAAAATGCCCGCAGTAGCAAGTTTTGTTTATATTATGAGAATAAACATTTACAAAACGAATGAATAATGAACAGGTAGAAAAATAAATAGCGAGCTGGAAATTGGACTAGATAAACAAATTTTATTCAAATTTGATGTTGTCATAAAGAAAATTGCGTCAATTTTCATTCTTGAATATATTTTTCACTGTATAATGATTCTGCTTTGAATTTCTTTATCTTGGTGAAAGTTTCTGAAGAAATTTTTCATTTGGTGTTTTGATATTCAAATTAAGACAGACAGAGAAGAGCTGTTACAAACCAAATTTGCTATAAATGTGTGGCTTCATAGCGGATGTTGGAATTCCCGTAAACAAGTCTAACTTTTTTTTAATTGAAAACGGTGGTAGCTCTTCGCTGTTATGCTTTACAAAAGCTTTATTTTCAACAAATTGAAATATTTATGTATTGACGTACGACAGGCAATATAAAAAAGGAGACAAAAATATTAATTTAAGAATTATTAATATTTTAAAATGAACTAATATAATTTGACAAAAAAGAGTGTTGAAAATCAAAAATTGTGCAAAGAAAACAATTTTAAACAAAAAATACAGAGTGCACCAGAACTCGCGCACCAGAGAAAAATATCATGTAAGGTGGGACAACAAGAACATAGAAAAAATGTTAAAAAAACTAAAAAAAAAACTCGAAAAACTAAAAACAAAACTCTATTTAGTGTTATTTGTCGCTTTTATTGTACCGTTACTAAATAATAATAAAAAAAAAACATATACATGTCTAAAAATAAATGTCAAATTTTTTTGACAGATAACATTTTTTAAACATTTTTTCCATGTTCCCTGTAGGTACCTATCTTATTTTACTTGAAATTTTTCTCTGGGGCGCGAGTTTTGACATACCCTGTTTTTAAAAAACTCCGACTAATCAACAAACTAAATTGTTGTAAAAAAAAACTTCTTTGTGCAAAATAGAATTTACTGAATGTTTTTGTGTACATTTTAATATAAATTTAAAAATAGCAAAGCAAACGGAAAAGCAGGAAACAAATTACAGAGATAAGATCTAATAAGTACAGGTTTGTGAAAGCCCTAGCTATGCAGCTATTTTGTGAATAACTTATTAAAGTCTAATAAAAACCATTTTAAAGTTAAGAAAATTAGTTTATAACACCATACTGCTAAATGTGCTTTATCATAACTCTGTGCTCAATCGATATGTGGGTCAAAACAGCCACGGCCGTTAATTCTTTTTTTGAAAAATATTTACCACGTAATATTTGTTATTTCTATTGACTTTCTTTATAATACCTGATAATCGGGATACAATTTATGTTCATTCTGTTCATGACCATGTATTCCACATAGATTTTCTTAGAATTGAATAGAAACTTTTGGATATTCAAAGTTGTTTTGAAAACAGCATGATTGGGGGAAAGTTTTGTGTGATTTTGTAGCGTGTAAACTACGCTCTACATGTCACACTAAGCGCGTTCATGGATTTTTGATACTTATCCTCTGTGACAGTCATGAAGAGTGAAAAACCAAGAAATTGCTTACAAGCAAAATACTACAAAATTCACCTTCCACAATCCAGCCCAACAAATTTCCTCAATTACCATAATCCCCGCTGTTGAATATGCATGACCGAACCAGTAGGAGAGCCGATTTTGAGACCATTTGACCGGAAATGACGGCAAAAGGTCACCGGAAGTCAGGTTAAATGTCAATTGTATGCCGGTGTCATCACACTCGGCGAACAAGCAACAAATAAAATAGAAAAGAGTAACGAAAGTGAAGCTCGCCCTTAATTAAGACTACACTCTGATTATTAGGTAAATAAAAAGTGACAAAATGCACACACATGTTTTCACTTTTGCTCGAGGTAGCCATGCGCGGCAAATTCGTCTTCAAGTTTAATTTACCGAAACGGCAATGTGTCTCAGAGACAGACTTCTTGCGCCCCAATAACTGAAAAGATGTGCATTCTAATCAACAACACTGTGAAAGTTTACCGGTCTTTACACGCGAAAATGGATCACGGCAAACAGAGATTTCGCTAAAATTGAAATTTTGTATATGCACTAACGCCATTAAAGCATTCATTTGAGTGCTGAAATGAGCAATTGTGAGCGGTGGTAATGACCAATTAAACAAAATCCAGTTTTTACGTAACCAGTAATCTAGGATACAAAAAACTTTTAGTATTTAACTAATTGCCTATACCAAAACAAACTTGAATAGTTAAGTGAATTACAAGTATAATATTGTTCAAACTTTTGCAACACAAGTCTAGTAAAATATAACTTTCCGGATTAGTCCGGTAGCTTTAATATGATTACTTACTGATGTTGTTCTTTTGATTTGCAAATGAATCATCAGCTTAAAATTACATCCATTTTGTGAAAAGAACTTTCACTCGTGTCTTATAAGTCCCACTTCATTATGTCTTCATTTCTAGCTTAATTATCTACAGATCTTGTGTCAGACTTGCGACACCTGTGAAGTCATTTAACACGTTTCAAATCCTTTTGAGCTTTGCATTATCTCGTTGTCAAATTTTTCTGTTGGAACAGTGAAGTCGGCAAGCAAATTAATTAAATTCTTACAAGTCATTATTCAAGGCTGAACATAGCAATTTGCATATCTAATACCTCGAATAGCTACTTATTCTAATTTATCCTCTAAGCAACCGTTGATCCTCACTGAATCCTTTATCAAGTTGGTGGTTGTTTAAACAAAAAATGATAAGAGTCCCCGCAAGCTTCCAGTGAAGGAAAAAGAGTGCGATGTCCGCTCGGATGTAATTATTTCGGCGCGATGAGATCTCGTGAGAACAGGAAGTTAGACCTGACGTCACGGAACAGGTGTAGTAAGGGTTTTAACCTGACACTCGTTGCATATAATTGTAGTGGTGCCTTTATGGGTGGTTGATGAGCGGCTACCGACGCATTTGACGACGAACAAGGAGCCTCACACACAGGAATCAAACCATAAATTTATTCTAGATGCAGACGAAAAGGAAGTCGATTTTTTATTCTGCTTTGGTGGATTCTGTCAGGCGTGAAATGAAGGCAAATTGTAATTTCATCAAACCTTCAAGATGGATAAGGGGATTGTGTAACGGAACGTTTGCCAATATGTGAGAAGAAACGAGAATTTTGTTGCGAAAGGCGGACCAACGAATGTTTCACTGGCACTTCTGGACATACATAACGACAAAAAATATTTTTAAAAAAATTAAATTTTTTACCGAGTTTACGTTTAATTGCAAAATATATAGTTTTAATAAAATAATATAATAAGTGTTTTTGTCTACGCTCCCAAAAACAGGTGTTTTAGGAACTCATTTGAGTCCCTAAAATGAGTCTTTTGCGGACTCATTAAAATAGTACGCAAAACGGTTATTTTAGGTACTCAGTCCCCAAAAACAGTTTTTGCGGACTAAAAAATAAAATTGGTTACTATGGTAACGAAATTTTTTTAATTAATAAGAGGTGTAAACTCGTGTTTTGGGCGCTTTAACAAAAAAATCTTGTATGCACCACGTACGCAAAAAGGTTTTAGGTGACTCCTCTCATTAAAGACTCGGCTCCTACGTCGCCTCGTCATTAATTACGATTCGTCCCCTAAAACCCTATTTTGCGTACTTGGTACATAAAGAGCTATTATCAAAAGTTCTACCTTTGCTTAATATCTACTTAAATAAGAAAGTGTTGCTTTTCACAAAACAGTCCTTTTAAAAACTTGTAATATTGTTGGAAAATGTTTCAATATTAACGAAATTCATTTTAATAACATAAATAATAATAATGTCTTGAATAATTGTCTGCCAAATGGTTTCTTCTTCTTTTGCCGGGTCATAACTTAATAACAATTCATTAAGTTGCGAGACGAAAGATCTGTACTGACGCTAGATTGAGGAATTTAGGGGTTTTTTTCTTAAATTAATCTTACTTCAAACAATTCATCAACATCATTACCCACTTGATAGCAATATTCATGGTGAATCTTACCTCACTGCAGGTCTAAACCGCCGGGTCAGTGAAGTGTAAAGGATGTTGGAATAGTATATTAAAGTACAAGTTGCAGAAGGTATCTATTCAAGCACAAATTTGAAATTCCGAAACGAGCCGCGTAGCGACGAGTTGAGGAACAAATGAGTGCTTGAAGAACCTTCTGCAACAAGTGCTTTATACTATTTTTTTTAAATTATTTTTCTAAAATTTAATTTTTATTTCTAGAGAATTTTGCGACGGTTGGCGACATTTAAGTATATGGAATAATTTTAGGCGGCTGTACAAAATAAAAATAATTCATATTTTCAAATTTGAAAATGAATTGTGAAGAAAGTCCGTCACTAAAATTAAATTACCGCGAACGAGTTATTACAGCACTCAAATGACATCATTTGTGTGCTGGAATAGACTTATTCTAACACGGAAATAGAAAAATTATTTTTCAAAGAATTACCTATGCTTTGAATAATTGTTTGACAAATGATTTTTTCTTCTTTTGGCAAGTTAAAATATTATTAGTATTAATACATATGGAACAAATCATTAAAGTTACAAGTAAAGTAAAATAAACATAAATATAATACCTATAATAATATACACATTAACAAATACGAGTATGATAGCGACATTTCATTAATTATTACCTACTTAAAAAAGTACAGAAAATCTGAGGTTTTTTCTATGAAGTGAATCCAACTACTCCATCCACTTACTAACTTATTATCGAAAGCATGGTAAAAAAATCAAATTCTAAAAACATACCACTTATTTGGATGTACGAGTAGTAAAAGGTGTTAAAACTTTTGATGCTAACGCTGAAGTTAAACTTTGATGTTTACAAAAAAATCTTGTAATTGTAATTGTCAGAGTAAACATATAAAACGTATAATTACGTTTCCGAGTAAAGCAGGGAAAGACACAGGAAATGTAGAATAGCGAGTTAATGAGCCGTTGGCTGGCTCGGTGATGGTGCCAACGAAATCCAGAATAAAGAGGTGCAACAAATGACGAATCTCTATCATTAACAAAACCCATGCTTTTGGCCATACCTACATATAATATAAAGCTTAATAATTAGTAGTCTATAAACAACAATTACCCATTTAATTAAGCAAAGATGGAGATGGTTATCAGGAGAACAATGCAGATATTTCACTGTTGCTTAGTTATGGTAATGTGTACGAATGTAAAAAGCTCCTCTATCCGAACTCAATATAAGGTCCAGTTTTAACACCTGGCGCATGTAAAATTTAAAAAGCGGAAAATTAATCTTGTTTTAGTTTAGTCGATGAAAAGCGGCACATTTTCCGTTGATTTGTGGGGGGGTCGAGGAGACGAGAGACCGGCCGTCTTACGAGTACCTTGATTTAGAATGTCGTGCATCAAGATCTCGTATTTACTTATGAAATTTAATGGTCCCGAACCATGTTATTACCGGCGAGATAATCTAAAATACTTAATATTACACTGCAAATATTAACAGAACGTAATTACAGTAATTTCACGAAATTTTCACCAACAATGACGAAAATGTACACTAGAGCCTTCGTCACGTCTCGACATATACACACATGAAGAAAGAAAATTGATGCAAATCGAATTCGGAAAAATGAATCAATCGGCCGTTTAAACGAACTAATTGATTGACTCTTGACTGGGACATAGCCGGTTTTTAACAGTGTAGCGAAGAATATCTCGGTGAACGTGTGGGAGTTAAAGCAGAGCCTAACAATAAATTGATTATATATTTACCCGCCTGATTATAGTTATTAGAGAAAACATTATATGCTAAGAGGAGTGGTTCGAACAAGATTTTTTCTTGTTTTTGTAACCATGCTTTAATGTCCTCTCTTTAATTGTTTATTTTACTTTTGAACGAAGTTTTTTACGTCAAACGCGCATGATGGGCTAGACTCAAACCGTCAAACCTCCAGGTCTCCAAAAGAAAGCACTTTTATTTCAAAAGAAGGAGCAACTAATTAATACTTTCTTACAATGTATTATCCACCTTCATTAAAAATCATAATGTTCAAAGTCTAACACACATTTTTTATTTGCAAATGTGTCAATCATTATTTTTTATGATTTAGAATACAGCAACGTGTTCCACATTTTGTAAAATTCAAAAATTTTTATCATTATTATAAGCAACTAGAACAAATTTTAAACATTAAATTTTATTTATTTAGAGAGAAGGAATCAAATAAAATTTATTAAAAAAAAATAGAATCAAATGTAATGGAATGGAATAATAGAATTTTTATCGAATAGCCTATTTCATACAGCATGTGAAACAAAAACAAATAAAAACAGGGCGAGTTAAAATAGTCTGAACATTATTATGAGTATTTTGTATGGTACACTACTCCAAAAATTTAAAGGAACAATAAATTTTCCTAAATTTTGAAGCTTTAAGTTTCTAGTTTTGAGATCTTTTGACAAATATTTTTTCTGTGCTAGGGTTATCACGCAATTCTAAGTAATAGAGCGAGAAAAAAAATCTAAATTTTTATGTTTTTGTTTTTGGCAATGTTCAGAAACAATAAGTGCAATTGTTCCTTAAATTCTTTTGCAAAACTTTGATCAATCGGCCCGAGAAATCGGTTTGATGGATCGATTTAAAAATTAGCAGGGCTGTGGGAGATACTTTAAGCTGTAAAAACACCTAAAAACATTAGTTTCCCCATCGATATTAGTGAATACGCGGTAGATTTACTAAAACAACGTAAAAAGTTACTTTTTTCTCTTTACTTTAAATCAATGTTAAAGGTGAAAAAAAAAATAACTTCTAAAAATTAATAAAAGGATCTTATAAGACATTTATTCTAGTTTTAGACACAGCCTTATATTCTCTGTGTAGTCATTGGTTGCTAAGATATCGATGATCAAAGACAAGATGATCCTTTTATGAAGAAAGCATATTAAAGGTAAACAAACATGCTATCCGGTCTATGAATTGACTTAACTAAAAAAAAATCTCCACGTTCGTGGACCAAAAACAAAACCATAAAAATTTAGAATTTTTTTTCCGGCGCTATTACTTAGAATTGCGTGGTAACCGTAGCACAGAAAAAATATTTGCTAAAAGATCTCAAAACTAGAAACTTAAAGTTCTAAATAGATTTTTTTTAAATCTAGATACGACCATTTTTCGATGAGTTACAACCTTTCAAAAATCACCAAAAAAATTGGGAAAATTTTTTGTTCCTTTAAGAAGAGGAAATAAATCATTTTGTTATTACCAAAATGTAAGAAAAAGCGTTACATTCTTTGTGAGCAGAAAAATCTAGATCTCATTCCGCTGGTGGGTGCGTCTGCACCCCGCCTTTGATCCCCGATTCGTCCGGAAAATTTCAATATGCACAAGTGGGTGGAAAAGTTCCATTATATTTGAGCACGCGCCAGACTGGCACACTGCCTGAATATTTTCTTCGAGTCACTCTCTTGAATTTGTAATTGGTGCATTACCCGGTGGCAGTAAACAAAGCTCGTTTATAATTTTCAAACATTTGTCAAACAGTGGGGGCGACCCATTGCTTATCGTCCGATCTCGGCGACGAGATGGGTTTATTTATCAAAATTTCGGATGTGTCACCGGTCAAATGAGACGTATTTGTCAATTAAAACCGACACTCAGTATAATACTTATATTTATATCAGGTAATGCGGTGGCTGCTTGTAAACGCATTTCGGCTTAGAATATTCAATTAGGAACTATTATGAAAAGAAGTGAATCACCTTTTTACATGATCCGTGCCTTTTTTACGGTTTTTGTATTGAAATTATTCTTGTAAAAGACACGTGTGTCGTATTAACAAAAGGGCATTTTCAGAATTATAAGTGAGAAACTAAGAGGCACCTGTTTTTTATGGCTTTTGGAGTGTTGGGTGGCCTGACAAAATCGTGAGCAATTTTGATAATGAAAATTATTAAAAAACATGACGGTCTTGGTAGGCAACCAACATTGCACGCGTTATTAGTTAAATGTTAGTATACAGCCGAAAGGTGGTAATACTAATAACACGGAAGTCATTGAGAACTATTTTTTATACTAAGCATTAAATTACATATTTATTACTGCATAAACATGCATGCATTCGATATTAGCATTAATATTAGTTTTCCAGAATAAGTACTTCTTATTAAATTAAAATAATAAATTGAATCACCTGAGTACTGTCTTCTAAAAAAGCATATTTTTTAAAAAAGCAAATACAACTTTTAATGAAACAACTGATTAAAAAAATACACAAGCACAGTTTTACATTAAAACGTAAATAAGCAAAAATAATCATAAAAATTCTATTTGTGCGTAGTCTTATAATTTTGTTAATGTTAATACTTAAAAAATTCAATCTATCGCTGGATCTCAAAACTTTTCTATTACCACAATGGCAACGTCGCAACTGCGTTTTTTGAGGTGAAGTAAATAACAAATATAAAAATACATACAGGGTGTTTCACATAACTTGACGAGGCTTGCGCCGAATGTACGCACCCAAATACACAAAAGTCACAGAACACAGGATACAAAAAATACACGTTTAATTATTTAATTTTTGGAAACCCATGACAGTAGTTGTCAAACTAATCACTGTTTCATTAACAATTATCATTTGTTCTATCAAGAGACGGCATGAATATGATTGTAGGTTATCTATCTTAATCACTAACTAACTAAAAACGTTGTAATTTTTTAAAGGGTGAACAAACTAGAGAAGATTATCCAATTTTTCAAAATTTGTAATCGAGTTCGTATCGGAATATGTATTATTGATTGCATCTTACAGGCGTAGGCCTCGTAAAATTATGTGAAACACTCTGTATATGATGAAGAATCTGTATTACAACTGAAGCTATAAAGCTCCACTCTTTTATACAGAAAAAACATTGTGAAAAGTGATAAAATAGCAATAGAAAAGTACCGAGATATAATGTGTTTTATTTCTACATGCAAAATATTTATTACATTAGTGCTATCTTATTCAATAAGCTACATTCCATGTGACCTCAGTTTGTTTACAACTAAGAGTAAAGCAATTAAGTTACTTACACTACAAGTACTACAACAACATACTTATTATAGTCTTCTGAAATCTTCCTAATTTTGATTTTTCCTGATCAACCTATAAATCAAATACTTTTTTAAAGCTTTATTAATTCATAAACTTCAAAAATGTACTTTCATTATCTTATGATTCTAAACACAAGGATTAATCTTTCTTGAAGTTATAAAAAGCCTTCACATTCAATACTTTTATTATTTTTCATTTCAAGAGAAAAAAAGTATACAAGCTTTTTCTTTAATTCTTCCAAACATTTAACTTTTCCATCTTATTTAATTTAATTGAAATTAGATATTTTTAATTATGCCAATGTTATTTATATGTACTTATACAGGGTTGATTCTTAAATAGACCGACAAAATTTTATCAGATCTTCTCAAGAACAAAATGGAGACAATTTGTACCCTTTTGACGTTTATATCTTTTAGGGGCAGAACCCCCTTGATCCGTGCCACTTACGGCGTTTATGAATTGTTGCAATGAACAAGTACATTTTCATCAAATTAATACCATGGTTTCTACTACCTGTGCTAATTTACGAACATATCAGTGGCGTACGCTTTAGCTCGAAAATAACTTTAATAAATTTTATTTGGAGAACGGGTAAACAAAGAATTTTTTAAATATTTTTTCCAGTATGTTCTCATTTGATACTACCAAGGATAACATTTTGTCGGTCTATTTAAGAATCATCCTGTATTGTCGCATCTTACATTCTCGCATTTTACAAAAAAAATATTTTTGATACTAATACACAGTGGTAATTTATTCGCGACTTAGAAATATCCATAAATTTTCAGTGCATATACAAAGTGTTTATAAATGTGTTTGTGAATTAAATTACATCGGTGACCATAATACAATCTGTATACCTTCTGTCAGCAGTGACATTTCATTCAATTCGATGCAAAAATGAAGAACTCTTACATAGTACGAACATAAATAAAATTGCTTCAATAGAAACTTGTGATGCTAATTAAATATTACATTTGAATTTTATAGCAAACTAAATCCACAAAATTTATAAACACTCTATACAGTATGTCCCCGGATTGAGTGTACAAGAGGAAAAATTTTTTTATTTTTGATTTTATGCCAAAACTGTTCTATCACATTGGCGGTTTTATTATTTTGACAACCATGTCACTTTGACAAATGAGTTTACGCAAATTAATTAACAAAAATCTTTGTGAAACAAAGTTTGTTTGACATATAGTTTTAACAAATAGAAACTTTTTTAAGATAAAAACCAAAGTCATTTTTAACAAAAGCTATCTTTATTTATTTAATAAATGAATTGTTAAAGTGACATACCTATAGTTGTCAAATAAATAAAACTGCCAATGTGATATGACTTAAAAAGCAGAGAAAAATTATTCTAAGTCGAAAATTAAGAGAAAAATTAACTTTTCTTTTCACTGAATCAGAATAATAAAGTTTTAAGTACAGATTTGCTCGTTTCAGGTGAAGCAAAAAATGTTTTTCATTTGCAGTTTTAGGGTAAAATCAAAGATTTTTTTTTCCTTTGTAAACTCAATCCGAGGACATACTGGATATCCAAATACCTATATTTTTGATTCTACATAAGAAAATAGTAGATTATGTTATTAGGAGTAAAAGTGATTGTTTATATGGCGAAGCTGAACGTTCATTTTGCCGAACGGAGTGAGGCAAATGGATTCAGCCACATAAACTCACTTTTACTCCAAATAACATATACTATTTTATCTGCAAACGATTCAGATGGAACGAAAAGAGCAACACACCAATAATCAAGTAAATCACCTCAATAATCAGGACGCTTTGAAATAAAATCATAACAAACGTCACGCGTCAGTTTCGGAATTTGTGTTGAGATTTCGAAAGTGTTGATTCATTTAACTGGTGAATAACTGATGTAGTTTATAGTGCAAAATGTCGAATGCTGATAATCTACCTTGTACCTCTCCAGAAAATTCTGAAAAAGCGAAAGAGACAAGAAAGAGACAACAGTGGTAAATTTCAAAGTAAGTGTCAAGTAAAAGTGAAAACGCCTAGGCGTAAAAACAGTGTTTTTACTCCATGTCTGAAAAGTAAAACTTTTACCTGTGTCATTTAGTCATAAAAGTGGTCACTTTTGTGACGTTTGCAGATAAAAGATTATTTTTGCGATAGCAGTTACATAATTAAAATTAGACTAACAACAATAAGATTTCAGAATATCGGCACAATTATTATGATCTTAAAATAACCCAAGAAGGTTTTTTGTGCTCAAGCATTGATCAAACACCCATTTTTTTTAAATATGTGTTTATTATTTATGATGTAGTAAGGATCAAAAGTAAGACTATGGAACGAATTGAAGTCTGCCTGTAATGCTTATAAAGACTCTCAGCTCCAAATGTCTTAAATATGTATTATAGTTAAAAAAAATTAATAGTAGTTTATTCAAAATGAAAAACTTATTTTTTAAATAAGCAAGTATGGTAATTTAATACCACGAAAAACGTTTCACGTACCATGTTCTGTTAAGTGCCATAACGACCGCGGGAGCATTAAGGCCTTCCTTGGTCGGGCCTCAAAGAAGTCCTTGAGTCACGCCTTCTTAACAGTCCTAACTATTACAGTTAGTAGTTTTTCGGTAAAATGTTTTTTTAAGCAACAGTGCCGTAATTAAGGTGTATCTTAGATACCATACTATCAATGTTAGTGTACGATAAAAAAATATCTAAATTAAAATAAGATTTATGTGTTTTATTGTTTAGTTAAAGTAGTTCTCAAATTCAATAACCTATAAAAATTGTTTAAATATTTTAAATTATTTTTTTTTAATATTACCATATTATTATTCAGTATCTATCCAGGTTGTTATATTTTCGAAATTTTGTTTAAAGAATACAGGGTGCGCCTGAACTCGCGCCCCGGAGAAAAATGTCATATAAGGTATGATACCAGGAACATGGCAAAAATGTTAAAAAAAAATTATCTATAAAAATTTCGAAGTTATGAGAGTTTAAATTTTGCACTATGCCTCTATTTATTGCTGTTGGAAAAATAATTTTCCAAGTTTTTTTTTTACCACAGGCTCTTAAAACAGGAAACAAGGAAGCTTTATTCTAAATTGTAACTATGTTTAACGTATTTTGTGTTTTTTTTGGCAAAATTTTTGTACCTTTACTAAATAATTGTAAAAAAACATATACAAGATCATCAGTATCATTAAATAGACATAAAAAATGTCAAATGTCATAAAATAAATGTCAAATTTTTTTGACAGACAGAATTTTTTTCATGTTCCTGGTATCTTATCTTACTTGAAATATTTCTCTTTGTACACCTTTCAATTTTTTTCATTTTTGTATTAGTCAACAAGTGATAAAAAATATCCTAGCAATTTATAAATGATGTCTTTGTGTAATACATATCTTCAAGAGATGCATAGCCCACTGCTTATAAAACATTTACTTATTGAAAAATATTGTATCTTTTCAAAATTTGTAATTTGTGTGAGATTCCCCAGATCGTGTCTCCAGAATCCCGCGCGTTCTAATTGTTGTCGCAGTCTTATTATCCCGATAAGATCTGTTGGTCCGGTCGTGACCGGTAAATCTTCCTCGTCCCGATAGGTCTCATTAAATAATCTCTGAAAAAACTGACGCAGTCATCTTCTCCATACCTAAATCACTTTCTTGGTCCGCGGGTAGCTTACATCCCGTTCGGTCAGCGGCAGACGTCCATAACTTAAGAGAGTGCGGCACACCAGAAGAAGCCTACAAGCAAAAATCTCAGCTCGGACAAAAACGCATCGGAGACAAAAAAGCTCACAGGCAGCTCTCTACAAACGAGGGATATAAACAATTGCGTCGGGGTAACCATGGTAACGTGCAGGCACCGGCATCTTTGATTCTAGATTTGCATAGCAGGCTCTGATATGGAAATGCTGCAACGTTCTTGAATTGACTGTACACAACCAAGAGTGGACACTGTACTTGCGGTAGCCGATGCAGACCGCTTTTCGGCATATACTAAGTTATGTCAACCGATTTTTGCAATTCCCTAAACCGGTACACCGTCGATCGAGAGCGGGGCACTGCACTTACAACCGCTTACATTTCAAAATATTGCACTTTTACAATTTCACTCTTGAAATAATTTTTTTTTTCAGGGAATTACACAAGATGCTAATTACTTATTTATTTGTAACTTTAAAAATACAATCACGTTTTTATTACCTAATTTTTATTACTTCCGGTTTTGTTACAATAACTCTACAAGATTATATTTTTTTGATTTTTTTAAATTCATTATTTTTAATATTAAAAACAATATTACGTTTATTAATTAATATGTTTCTATCTACCTACATACAGGGTGCGCTAGAACTCACACCCCAGAGATAAATGCCATATTAAGGTAAAATACGAGGAACATGAAAAAAATGTTAAAAAAATTCTATCTATAAAAATTTCAAAGTTATGAGAGTTTAAATTTTTGCACTTTGACTCTATTTATTTCTGTTGGAAAAATAATTTTCCAATTTTTTCGCTACAGGCTATTAGAAGAGGAAAGAAGAAAGCTCTATCCTAAATTGTAACTATGCTTAATGTTATTTGTGGCTTTTATTGGCAAAATTTTTGTACCTTTACTAAATAATTGTAAAAAACATATACAAGATCATCAGTATCATTAAATAGACATAAAAAAATGTCAAATGTTAAAAAATAAATCTCAAAATATTTTGACATATAGAATTTTTTAAACATTTTTTCCATGTTCCTGATATCTTATCTTACTTGAAATCTTTCTCTGGGGCGCGAGTTTTGGAGCACTCTGTATATCGTAAGTCTAGAGCATGTTTCAGAAAATGCTTTCAATCAAAATATGTACCTATAATTTCAACATACATATTTTCGTGGTTTCAATAAAATCTAATTTAAGCTTTGCGTTAAAATTTATTTATAAAATTTTATATAAATACAGTCTGCACCAGAACTCGCGCCCGGAGAAAAATGCCATGTAAGATTAGATACCAGTATACCAGGAACATAAAAAAATGTTAAAAAATTCTATCTATAAAAATTTCGAAGTTATGAGAGTTTGAATTTTCTACTTTGACACTATTTATTTCTGTTGGAAAAATAATTTTCCACGTTTTTTTGCTATAGGCTATTCAAAGAGGAAACAAGGAAGCTGTATCCTAAATTGTAACTCTGTTCAATGTTATTTGTGGCTTTTATTGGCAAAATTTTTGTCCCTTTACTAAATAATTGTAAAAAAACATATACAAGATCATCAGTATCATTAAATAGACATAAAAAAATGTCAAATGTCAAAAAATAAGAATTTTTTTAAACATTGTTTTCATGTTCCTGGTATCTTATCTTATTTGAAATTTTTGTCTGGGGCGCGAGTTTTGGCGCACTCTGTATGTACCTATTTCACTTTTTGATGTGTCACTTTGTCGCAATTTGACTCAGAGACAATTAAACACAGTCAAGATAACAGAATTTACACTAGAGAGTGAACAAAAGTCACTGAAAGCTGATTTATTTGTTTTATATAAAAAATAAATTCTTTAATAATTTTCCACGAATTAATAAACCAACAATAAAAAATTTAGTATTTTGAATGTGAGTCAGTATAAGACAATGAGATTTTTTTAAAACCATGCAAGACGCAGTACCATTTGTAAATTAGAGAGAATTTTAAAACCTGTCCAATAATTGGTTTATGTTTATTTATCTACATACCTATTTTAAAGTAGTTATAATTTATTTATGTTACATAATAAATTAATAGAAAAATACTGATGAATTCTTAGAAAATAATGTAAATATGAGAATATACAGGGTGAGTCATCTAAGAGTACGACCCTGACGAACCTAAAACGCAACCCATTATACAATTGTCGTTGTTATACCTAGAACCTAGATACAATAAACTTAACCAATTCTAGCTCTAATCAATTGTGTGTCAAACTTTATTACCTATTTATAATTGTTAAGTTAAGGCAGCGCACTTCACGTTATAAAAATACAAATTGGAAAGATACATTTTTTGAAAACAGTTCAAAATGCTTGATCCAACTGATTTGTCTAACTTTCACAGGTAAGATTGAAACATACAGAATACTTTGTTCATAAAACTAATGTAATATCTTTCAAACTAAACTAAAATAAAGCAACAACTATGATAACGATGTACAAATTGTCTTCCATCATTTTGTAAAATACAGTTCAAGCCTCTGGCCATAAAAGACTGGCGACTCACTGAATTGAGGTTTTTAAACGAATGAGGTAAACTGTTGTATAATTTAGTAATTTGATATGAGAAAGACCTCTTAAATAACTCAGTGGAGTGGAGTGGAGGGGTAAGTAAACCTTTAAATCTAATGTTTAGGTTGTGAACATCCGATTTTTTGGTACAAATAGATCGGTGTCTTTAAAAGAATGATTTTGTGGAAGAGTGAAGTTCCATGAAGAACCCGGCGATTTTCAATATCTATAACCATCCAATTTCATTAAGTTTATGAGAAATGCCTTGTCTTCTTCGGATGCAAAAAATTAAACGCAAACAAGAATTTTGAATTACTTGTATTCTGTGACTGTCAGCTGCAACAATACATGATCTATAAACCGAATAACAAAATTTTGAAAGCACTAAAGCTTCACACAGAATAGTTTTAATTTTTTTACTAAAAAAGTGACGATGACTGTAGATCATTTTTAGATTGCAGTAGGCAGATCTTATGCAGGAGTTTATTTGTTGAATTTTGATTAAATACAGGTTATCTGTCAATCTGATATTTCTTGCAAATCTATCCAACTTACTTTAATTTGTAATTTAAAATTAATAACATATTTAATTTAGCAGTTAGTGATATTGGTATTGTTGGTTGCGGCAAAAAAAATTTCAGAAATAACCCTTCCATGAATAACTCTGTATATTTGATATTTTTTTTGCATTATTCATAGATCATGGGAAATGTAAATTAGATACGTAAATACACGTATTCAATATTCCGAATTTCGAGTAAAAATTTTCAGTTTGCCTTTTGCGTATGTTCGAGGTAGATTGTCAGCGTTTGGAATTACGGCTTTGCGTCTAGAAATGGAGCAATAAAATGTGGTAGGTAGTCGATGGTCAATGGGCTCGCACAAAGTGTAGATTGGTCGTGTATCTGGTTTGTGTTCGGTTTACTAAAGACAAACGGCAACGCCGGGGTTGGGACAGGAGTCAGTGATAGTAAACGGTGGTCGTAAGCAACGGTGTCGTACTCTCCAGCAGAAAGCGGCTTCACAAAGCGGCCACTGACAGCCAGTGCTTCGGAATGCCTCGGCCGCCCGTCTAACTTATGCCTGTCACGTGCGATCACCACTATCTTCGTACCGGTCACCAGCTGGAAGGTGCGGTTGATCACGAGCTTTTTCTAATTTTACGGCTTTTCGACCTTGTTTATTAGCGCAATTACCAATAAGCTGATTTTCTGGCAGCAACTCAAAGCATATCTTAGATGAAAATGATAGTTCTCTTTAGCCACTGATGTGGCAACAAAGTTTGAAAAATAATGTTTTTTTTATCTAAATAGCAGATGTTTTATGTGGAGGGGCATATTTGTCTAATGTATAAACAGCATTTTTTTTATAGACAATAGAAGCTGCAGGATATTGCACGTTTGTGTTGGGAAAAATCACTTTCTAAAGCGACAGTTTAATTTTTAATACAAAGTGATCTACAATAATGGGACAATCTTGAGGGGTTGTAAGTCAAGTATGCATTTATTATGCGAAGCCGTATCCAGTTGCAGTGTTTCAAATTATTAACAAACCTACTTTCAAATCTGTTACCAACAGACACAGTCTTTCTGTATCACTTCGAAGTAAAGAACTCGGTAAAAAATATTCGCATTATTACTTCGGTGAACAAATATTAAAAACTTGCTTCTCCTATGATTCAGTTTGCAGAAGTGCTGTACACCACTCCAAAATATTAAAATGGAACAAAAATATTTTCTAAATTTTCTAGTGTTTTTGTTTTGTTTTTAGTCTGTTCATTCAGCTTTAATAAAGTCTGTTTTTTTTAATGGAAATTACCAAGTCAAAATTTTGGTGAAGAAATTGGTAGCAGCTTGTCTCCATAGCCACAAATTTTGTTTGCTTTTTTTTTGTTTTTGTCCCTAGGAATTTTGTTAAAAAATGGTTATGAGATGTTGTCAAAATTTTGACTTTTATGAATCTTGTGCGCCTGTTTGCTCTTTGAAAGCGCTATAATTGAATACCTGAGGACAGACATCATTACCTAAGGTCTAAAGACAGAATTCAGTGCTAATAATTTTTATAAAAACACAATGTTGTAGACAAAAATGAGGTTCTTGCTACAAAAACTTTGAAGAAAAAGGATGTTTATACGGAAAAAAGTTATTTAGCAAAAGATACAAGTAGGTAATTTATTGAAATGAGTTCAAAGTTGATGCATTTTGTAAATTCTTCTTCAGGTTTAGTTTCAAAATTGTTACTTTTTCAACTCGTTCCTCAAAAACGATGCACAAGACACTAATTTAATTGCGTTCTTTCCGAGGTTCTTTCTCATTCATGTTTATTTTGTATTCTTGACAATTTCTTGCTAAAAATTGAGAATGTTTAGCAAACCTGCTGAATGAATTTACTAGTGGTACCAACGTTAAGACTGTTTGCCATTTCCATTAAAAAAAAAGAACAGACTTTAAGCTTTTCTTACACTCTCTTTATGTCAATTAGTCGCTCAGATTTCTGACGTTTAATGAAAAAGAATTTATTTATATTATGATCATCGATATCTCAGCAACCAATAACCGCACAGAGAATGTGAGTGTAATAGTGCAGTGTCATAAACTGGAATAAATGCCTTACAAGATCCTTTTACAATAAAAAAAATGTTTTATTCACCCTCAATATTGATTTAAAGATAAGAGAAAAAAGTAACTTTTTGCTTTGTTTTGGAAATCCACCGCGTATTTACAAATATTGGTGGGGAGGCTTATGTTTTTACGTCTTATAACCCTGTAAATTTTTAAATCGATTCATCAAACCGTTTTCTCAGACCGATAGATCAAAGTTTTACAAAAGAATTAAATAAGCTATTGTAACATATTGTTTCTGAACATTGTCTAATCTATGAGAAATGAGTAAACCCACTTTTTTAAACTTTTTTACAATTTTGCATTAGTTGTTTTTTGTTAAATTTGAAATAAAAATCCAAAATATTAAAAACTATTAAAAAATAATTTTGATTTTTTTTCAAAAATTAAGCAGTACCTACTTATTGCTTCTTATTTTTTTACAAACTTTCAAATATGTGTCTATCCCAAAAAATGCTCACAATAAACTTTTCAACATTGATGAACTTTAAAGTATTGTTAAAGCTTAAAAATAATGAAGTTATGACCTGGGACTTTTTTTTATTCCAGCCTAGGTCTTAATATTCTTCTTTTGTTAACAATATGTTGATTATAAATTTAGTTATTAATTATTAGATATTTAATTAGTTTATGATGGTGTTTTTCAAATTTAAAAATTCATTTAAAAAAATGTACAGTTGAAGACAAAATACTTTGGTCGTCAATGTCACTTGGGTGACATTAAATTGTAAAGCATGCTTTAGGACAGTTAACCGTATTTTTCGCTACTGTCAATCATAGTTGACAAGTTGTACATATTTTTGATAGAAAGATATAATAGCTGTCATTAATTTGAAATTGTCATTCATTAAAGCTTGAATTATAATATATTCACTAAACTCCCAATATGTCAAAATGACATTAAGTTAGTTAAACAAAAAGTCACTATGGCTTTGTTGGTGACAACTTCACTCAAAGTTTAACAACCTGGTCGCTATCACTTGATTTGAAATGATTTAATTATTATCATTGGCGCATGTGCCGTGTACCATGGAAACTTGACATCAAGTACAGTCAGATGAAATAATAGTCATCTATGTCGTTTGAGATACACTCAAAAATTTTGGTTTGACATTGTAAACGTCACGGGAGTTTTCTGAATACACTCTATTTCAGTTGATAGTAGAATTTGATAAACAGGGTTTTTAGCGGTTTTACTAAAGTTGTGTTGAATCTCGTAGCCATGATTTTTTACATTATTTTTTAAAGGTGGCAGCAGTGCTTTTTTCTGTCACATTGAAATTAAAGGTTATGCACGACGCTGTTGGGGTTTAATAAAATTGTAGGGCACAATACGTGCATTATTCAGAACATTCAAGTAATAAAATACATTTTAAGCCGAAGCTTGTTTTTGGATGAAACATCAGTGAATAACTCCGATTACCTCCGATAAAAAAGTGTCGATCAAGTTAAAAGTTGGACACCAAACCCCAAGTCCAAGAAATTTGTTCAAAACGTCTATCGAACTTCTGATATGAAAGATTTGTAAGAAGAAAAGCATATTGTTGCTAGAATCTGTTAATCACGTTCATGTGTTTGTGGCAGTTATCAATTTACAAATAAAACTCTTGAATGTTGGTTCTTCTTAATAAATCAAAGATCGTTATTGATAATAACAAACATTTTAGCCACATCCATAGTTTTAATTAACAAAATTGTTATGAAACATTTCTTGTACAAGAATAATGTGCCTCACAGCTTACAACAAACGCAGTTGCCTTAAGGAAACCTTTAGTGGTGCAGAGGTTTAGTTGATTGACTAAAAATCGGAAAACTCTCCAAATGTTCCGTAGATATTTGACTTATACTGGGTAGCAAGATTGTTTTATTACCTTTCGGTAAATTTCAAAGGTTTGTTAAGGACTAATAGATAACAATCACAAATTTAGTTTTGTGCTTCAGCGATAGGAGTTTGTGACATAACGTGTTGGAGGTATGTTGGAGGATTAGCATAATTCTTTATTGTGACGATAGTTCTGCAGTTCATCGAATCATTTAAAAGAAATTTTTGCTACTATGAATAAGGTCACAAGCCAGCCTATCTACGGGGAAGCAAACCCAAATTAATCCTTTCTTTGGTTCTAACCAAGAACAAATCTTGTTGGATACAATTTTCACTTTCTACTGACGTTGCCTGCAGATGCTTCTATCTGAGTTGATTATGTCTGATAGATTTGTAATTACCTTTTATGAGTAAACTTAAAATAAAAGTACTTTTCTTATATCTTTAAGTTATTTAACTAAAATTGGAACTCAATAAAACTCGTTCAAATACTATTCAAACACTCATGTTTTGGATTGTTTTAAATATCGAAATCGAATTGGATGTATTGTAGTCCCTTCGGTTTCCGTTAACGAACACATTAAAATCAATTTAAATAAGTAAACTCAAGATTTACTAATTAAAACACCAGCTGTTCGTAGATTGTCAATAAATGTCAAAATGCTGTCAAAAGTGATCAGTGTATTCGTCAAGGTTACTTTGTTGTGCATAAAAGTTGAGTACACTCGTAAGTTGTGACCTTGAGAATTCTACTATCCACTGAAATATACAGAGTGGTTATAAATGATTTTCATCTAGCCAGCTGTGAATTTTCCATGTAAAATAAAAAATGCCGCTTTAAAATAGGGGTACCTACTTGTTTTAACTCAAAATTAAAAAATCGCCGTTTACTAAGCGTCCACTTCGAAAACAGACTTCAATTATAAACTTGTTTTCTTCCAAAGTATACATTATTATCAATTATTATTGGAAATTAGTTGAAACAATAAAAATTTAATTAACAACAATTTTTTATTAATTAATAAGTGACACTAATGACAGAACTAAAGCTTTCAAGAAAGTAGAGCGGCAAAAATAAAGTTACATGTAAAAAAAAATCCAAAGCTGGCTAGATGAAAATCATTCATAACCACTCTGTAGTATACATAATACATTAAAGTGTCAGAAATGTGACGACCAAAGTATTTTGTCTCCAACTGTATGTGACATTTACTAATAACAAGTAACAACTATGTAATTGTTTCACCCCACTGAGATTTAAATTATTTAATTTTATCTAATGATTTCAATGAGTACAAAATGTGAGAATACTGCCTAGTATTTACTAAAAACATTTGCCGCGAAGCTAATATTAATTTTTAAGAAATTACCATTATCTTGCAGCGTCGTTTTTTGATTTAGTTTGCGAATTATTTCATTCTTCAAGTAAACAAATCCAGTGTCTCATTTTACATAGATACTATAGGTTGGTACACACGAATCGTAAATGAAAAAATGGCATGATGTTACAACTATGAAAAAAATTATATCAAGAAGTGATGATTTCAAAATAATGTTAGTAAAAATAAAGTGACCCAAGTTATGAGTTAATAACAAATTATAATATTGCGGAATTTTAAAATTCCATTTATCTTGTTACTCGGATAATGGAAAAGTTATTAAAAAAATATTGTTTTGAAGAAGTAAACAATAAGATTAGATTTCGACCGATTCGTAACATACACAAGTTGAAAACATTTTAGGAGGTATAAGGATAAGCCGAAAACGTTGAAAAAGCCCTCACCATTTTAATCCCTTTGGGATAAAATTAACCTATACTTATAGGATGGACAATCCTGTTTTTCTTTTTTTTATTCGATTGCGTAATACATTATAAAGAGGAAACGATCCTTGGATAATGTAAAGTAATGTAATTATCATTTTTTTCTTAATTACTGTTATTTTACTAGGAGTATTAATTATTACATACTCTATGTGAGGTTGAGAGGCCCTTATAGGCAGATAACTAATGTTGCTAGTGGAAGTAGTGGAATTATTTCAAGTTCTTTAATAATTTACATTCAGAATCCAGAAAATAAATGGAGGAATAGGTATTTTTTTATTATGGCCTATTGATTGATATGAATCTAATAAGGAATATTGCGAATAATTATTCCATTCATGCATTTGATCAGATTTCACCGTTATTGTTATGTTCTTGGATGTCCAGCTGTCAAATTGATAACATACAACCAACTGTCAAAAAAGACATATGATTGTAACAGGGGATTGTGAAATGAACTAATTTTTGGCATTTCTAGAAAAAACTCGTATATGAAAATAATTTCTTGAGATAGTTTATCTGATAAGAAAGTGCAACGTCAATGATTTTGCCCAGAAACTTTAATCAGTGACAATAATCAACTAACCTCAAAGTGGTAATTTGTTGCGTCTTTTTCCCACTACGCAAGTCTTTATTCAGTAATAATTGAGTAAAATTGCGTAATCGGAACATAAATGTCTTAATCATCGTACGTACAGGAATACTTATAAGCGGTTTTGTTAACGCAGCAGTAATTCTTACATTATGGAGCTAGCGAATGTCAAAGTTTGTGTTATTAACACTGGAAACATACTTTCCATCAATGATATTACAAGAAAATCGGGGCTAAATCCCACTGAAGAGGTAAAATGATTAATAATTAATGTTTCATCAATTAACTTTAAAATTTCAGCTAACTGAAGCGATCAACATTACCGTAAAAGAATACAAAAACAGTAACGCAACTCCTGTACAAAACGGCAAGGTATTGATTAACAGGCCTTCAGATGACCTTAAAGCTAAGTTGAATGAACAGTCTCTCTCTGATCTCAAAATAGGCTTCAAAATATTTATAAATAGTGATAGTAAAGCTTTAATTCAGGAAGCTATAGAAGAAGGTATGTTCCAATAAATGGTCAGAAGTCAAGGTAGATTGTTGTGCATTTTAGGGCTCTCGACCTTGAAGGTACCGTGTGTACAAAATGTAGTTCTGCAGTACAAAAAAGATAAGTTTATTGAAGCTGGAGATGACATAAACAGTTTAAAAAACATCTGGAGCATCCTTGAGGAATACGTTAAAAATGAAAAAATTAACCAGATCGGATTATCAGATGTAGAGGAAACTACTTTTAGAAATGTATTTGAATGGGCAACGATCAAACCATCAATAATTCAAATTAACTTGGCCACGTGTTGTGTTGTGCCTCCAACTTTGCAGCAATTTTGTAAGGACAATGATGTACAGTTGCTAACACATAGCGATTCCAATGGTAAGATCAATGATTTTTACTTGGATTTAAGTTTATTAAGGATGTTCTAGATATACTTCCTAAAAACGCAATCAAGGACAGCTTGGGTGTAGATTTGTCTGTCAAATGGGTTTCAAGATTTTTGGTCCACATTAAATGTCGGGGCGTTCTTTGTACTAAAGGTTATTTGGTTGGTTTAGGTGAAATGTAGATTTTTGCACTTCTCTTTTTGCATTTATGTTAAAAAATCAAAACTTTATAAATGTATTAAAAGGTGTGCAGTATTATTATTATTGTGATTTGCACCCAGTGTAGAATGTTTTCGCAATAAAGCATTATTTTTTTATGTAGTTAAATAAAAAACTTAAAAAACCCGTCAATATTGTCAAATGTCAACAAACAAAACATAACCTTAAGCTCTTCGAGAAAAACTGTTTATAGTGTTTTGTCTGTTTAAAAATCAAAGGAGTGAATATAAACTGCAGTATCATTTCCGAAATTGCGTACGGACTGATTAGATAACCAAATTAGGTAAGTCATTTCAAGAAAATTGCTTTATAAATTTTTCAACATCACAAAACGTCAAAATCTGTCAAATCTAACTGTCATTCCTGTCAAGCGCAATAAATTTCTCTTGAAACCTACAAATTTCGTTATAAACCCAGTCAATTCGCAATGCCCATAGACATTCCGGGCTTCCTTTACGCGGGGGCGGTAGCCGCAGGCGGTGTTCTCGGTTATTACAGAGCAGGTAAACATTTTGAGGTTATGTATCAAAAGACAATCATGACTTGTGTATATTTAGGGTCGATACCGTCATTGGCGGCTGGTCTTCTGTTTGGCAGTGCTCTCGCATACGGGGCCTTCCAAGTTAGCCGAGATCCTTCCAATTATTCAGTACAATTGGTCACCAGTTCAATTTTAGCAGGCGTAATGGGGTACAGATTCTACAATTCAGGCAAAATCATGCCCGCGGGGGTTGTGTGCGCTTTGTCTGGGGCTATGATCGTGCGTATTGCTTTCAAAGCAGCGACATTGACTGACAGGAAGATTACTTAACTTATGCTTCCTGATAGGGTCTTCCTTTGTCCCTTGGTGTAGGTATTAAAATGTGACAAATCCATTATATTTACGAATAGTTATGTGTATGTTTTTTGATGATTTATGTTTTGTTGAAATAAATGAGTATATGGCTGGTCGGTATTTTTAATTGCGGCAAATATACAAATTTTTACAGTCATTTACAATTTTATAATTTATGTTGCGACTTTAGGAACTTAACTACGATTTAACTGGTATTTTTTGATGGGTTTTATTGATTTTTGAATAACAAACAAATGTAAAATTTTGACTTAAAAGTAAATTGCACTCTGCCTTTTTGATAAATATGTTACAATTGCATAAATATTTCATCACAATACTTGATGCTATGAGAATTGGCAGTATATTTTTAAACGTATGTTTACAAACTATTTACATTACAAATACAAGTAAATAAACTATTTGTTCACACTAAAACTACTATTAATTTAACAATAAAGTTTTATAAGTCCTTCAAATAAAAAATAAAATTAAATAGTCGTTTGTCACTTTTTTAAGGCACAGAATTCTCCATTGTTGGTTCCTTCTTAATCACACCTTAAATTTACGTATTTGCTGCGTGCTGTTTATTACTCCCTTAACTGGAAAATAAATACAAAATAAGATTAGTTTTCTCTGTTAAAAAAACTCATCATGAGTAGGAAAAACAAGACAAAACGAAGTCAGTTGCATTAAGATGGGACCATCCTCAGCGGTTCAAATAGTGATCACTGGGTGGCACAAGTAAGTACACAAAAATGAGAATAAAATATTGTGTTTTATTGGTAGTACACAAGGAGAAGGAGTAAAGTGTAAGTGTAATAAAGTCTGTATGGTTGTGTTAATAGCGTCATATATCGAGATAATAAATTTGATATAAGAATCGAAGGGGAAAGTTGTACTTTCACGACTATACAAAGAACAGAGATTGAAATAAGCTGTGAACACGTAAACACCATGCTGATTAATTACGACGATTACAGGGATGACGTATGACGAATAACAAAGCCTTACCCTTATCTTCCCCTATTAAACACGGCACTTTTATTTCTTATATTGCTACTATCGCTGTAATAATTAGCGGTATTGTACGACCGCTTCAAGTAATTATTATTAATGTCGTAATTGTTTCTTCCAAAATTAGCGAAATCGTATGGATTCTTAGTAGTCTGTAGCCTCAACTGATAATAATTACCGACATACGGGTTTGGGGTTGTTTGACTGTAATAAGTATGAGTGGTTTGATAAGGATTCTTACTAGTGTACTGTCTAGCGAAATTGTTAAAATTATAAGGAGACTTGGTGGTAGAAAACTGATAAAACTGTTTCGGAGTCGTGTAAGGGTTGTATGAAGGTGGGTTTGGGTTGTAAGGGGGTGTCGTGTAATCGTAATAATTCGGTGTTTCGGGTCTTTGATTAACTTCTTCGTCGTCCTCGTGAAACCTGTCGTAAGTGTAAATCATGTTAATTGTGTCACAAATAAAACCGGTGATAATCGGCAATGAAATAAACTTACAAAGGCCGACCCTGGTTGTTTCCGCTTCGGATGTAAGACGGTGTGTTCTGCGTATAATCGGGAATTATATTCTCGTGCTCAGCCACGCATCGACCATTCAAACAATACTGAAACAAATCAAAAAATCAACGAGCGAAAAAAATTAATCGGGACTTACTTGGCCGTCACCACAAGGTGAACCTTCAGCTGCGGGCCTATAGGCCACGCAATAGCCACTACTGGCGTCGAAACAGAAGAGTTGAGCGCAGACCCGATCATCTTTCTACAAATAAACATCTCAACCAATGTTTTCTACTGTTAGACAAAACTTACGAAACATGCGCTTGTTCCCCTGTCTCTGCGACATTGCGCATCGAGGGTGAGGAGTTTGCCAGGGAGGACTCGTGGTAAACTGTCATCTTCGTGGGGCACGTTGTAGAGACATGTGGCAGTGTCACCACTAACACACAATCATTAATAAAAGTAAATTTGGTTAAAGAGTGACTTACTTGAGAAAATGGTGGAAACTTGAGACACTACAAGGGGACCATCGGAAGCCCCGTTCCGTGTGTCTCAAATCCGACATGATGTAACCATCGGTCCATTGACATTTTTCGGCCCCTGGACCGCCGAGGTATGATGGTGGAGGGCTTCCATCATGTACTGCTCCTAGTCTATAATAGAGAAGATTTTAGTTGGGGACTTTTTGAGGGGTTTTCAAATCTTACAAATGTCCCACTTCGTGAGCCGCGACTATAATTCCGCTGAATCCACCTGTGTCTTCAATGATGGCAACAGAATTGACCTTTTCTAGTCTTTTGTTGACCACGCAAGCACCTCCGACGTACGCAAACCCTATTTAGAATCATATTAGAACAAAGCTTTTTAGAAAAAAATCCATCACCAGAAGAGCCTGAAGCAGTTCTGTGCAGTCTCACAAAACTCGATACCGCCATCAACAAACAATTAGTTTTGTTAAATGAATTAGTCAAGTTAGAGTTTGTGTATCATGTAAATGTGGATGGGGTTATAGAGCGGGCGTGGTACTACCGAGAGAGATAAAACGGGGTGCCAAAACACTACATTGAGAAAATTCAACTCGGAAACTACAGTGATCGTGCCTTTATCTGTTCGTACCTGCCGTGCCGCGATTGCAGACATCGTTGGGGTACGACCTTCTGCACATGTCTAGTCTGTAAAAAACACACCCGGTCATATATTGTTAAATGTGTGATTTGTGTGTTTTGTTGTTATTTACTCCTCAGCTCCAGAGCGACTATACCTAAAGAATAATTAACAAAAACATGGACGCCTAAACACCACAATTGTCACATTTTGCGTGTCAGACATTTAGTTAGAACGATTAGTCCGGATCTGGATGGTGTATTCAATCCGGGTTAGTAGCAGCAATTTACACGCGGTTTAATTTTTATTACCGGCAGTTCCCTTGGTGCAGCGGCCGCCTTTTCGACGTCGACACATATCGTACCTAAGTCAAAGTGGTTAAAATTTGACAAAAAGACAACCTAAAGTAAATTTCCGCGATATACTGACTTTGTAATTGCGACGGCGATGTCGTAGACTGGGAGTCGGCGTTCTCGGAAGAGGTACTTCCCCATATCAGTTAACGCCGCCGCCGAGTCGATGGCGTCCCTTCCCACCCGATTTCGTTCCAAGTAGGGAGTTGCATCCCGACCCTAAAAAAGTCAAATGTTGTTTCAGAACCATGGACGAAGTCCTCCAGTTTTTATCTACTCAGAACCGGCCATTCACCATCAACAACATAATGGAAGGACTGAATAAACAACTCAGTAAAACACAAATCGTTACAGCCGTTAATAAGCTAGTGGAGAACAATAAAGTGATTGAGAAGAATTGTGGCAAACAAAAAATATACTGTGTCCCTCAAAAATCATCATTGCCTTTGAAAGATTTGACTTCCAAAACGTTAGCAATGGACCGTCAGTGTAACAATATTGCTTCAAATTTGAAAACTGTTGAGAAGGAACTGGAGGAAAAAAGTACCCGTTTGCGGAATCTAGAAGGAATATTGAGTAAGGCTGAGCTACTGGCTAAGAAGAAGAAGTTGGAAGAAGAAATTCAAGAAATGCATTCGAAATCAGAAGCTTCCGAAGGTCACATTAGCGAGTCTTTCGATAAAGAGAAAATCGAAAGGGAATATCGTGTTGTGTTTAAAGAGTACAATAAACGGAAGAAATTGTGCACGGATATGGTCGAGGCCATTCTCGAAAATTACCCTAAATCGAAAAAAAACCTTCTTCAAGACATTGGGATAGAAACTGATGATAATGTTAATTTTAAAATTAAAGTTTCAATAAAGTGAACTTACCCTACTTATTATAATTCCCGCTATTGATATCCTAATTTTTGGTCCTTTGAGAAGTTTGTATCTCATGTCTACGCCGTTCCAGAATGAGACGAAATACCGTTTGATTTGTAAATTATCACCCCCGTGTAGCCTATACCCATCATAGTCTACTATGACTAAAATTTCGGGGTATATAGTGTATGGAGCTTCTCTTTTCTTCCGTGAAGTGCTTCTTTTGTGTCTTTTACCCAAATGGTCGGGCTCCATCAAAGCTAAACAATGAGTAAATATCGCATAATATGTAAACGAAGTTTGCTCACCGTAATCGCTCATTGTATCTTCTTGATTTCCGTTCCTTTTGTACACTATGTGTCGATGCCCTTGGATCTTTTGCTTTTTTCTTTTGATAGGCAGCCCCGTGTCGATTGCAACTTCCGAGCTGAGTTCGCCATCCGCGTCCAAAAACATTTCGTCATCGTCATGCGTCGGCTTCTCTTTCGTCTCCAGCAGCCTCGGAGGAATGGGCCGTATGACCAAATCGGCTCCGATGCTACCCTCCTGCAATCCACACAATCGGCTTGCGCAAAAATTTCGAAAAGGGCATTTCCTAACACGCGTTACTCAACTAATAACATAAATAAACAATTATAGGTCAATTGAGCCGCGATGTGTGAGGCCGTTGCAAACGCACATATTTTGGTCAAGGTGAAGACACTAAAAATCGCATTGTGTTCGAAAAGAAAAAAATACATGTTCGAGACAATAAGGCACCAGACCTTCACTTACTAGCCGTGACTTTTTTGAGCGCTGAAAGAGTTCAAGAGTGTTGAGGTAAGCGCGACCCTTGATGGGACACGGATGGTCAACAGCGACCTTGAACTTCTTCAGCTTTGGGATGGACGAGAGGTCAATGATGAGCAATAAAACTGAGGAATAAATCGGTCAAGAGACATTTCAACGTGTGAAAAGCGGAACATGATTGGCAAGGTTTTTCGATGGTTATGAGAGTTTCTGCAGTATTTCATATAAACTTTATAATTAGTGAGACGTGTGCGGCGTTATTTAAAATGATTGAGGGGTTTTAAATGCGCACGCGGTTTGATTGATTAAATTATGAAAGCAAGTCTTGGCAGAATTTGTAAACACTTGGTTCTTAATTAGCTATTATTTTCCATTGTTTTGTTCGGTTTGCTTGGGAGTGACATACTCGTAAATTTGATTTTAATTTCTGATATACGAATAATTAAAACGCTATAAACTGCGAATATAATGAGCACATAACATAAATTACCCAATTACATTGTCATATTTGAATGATATATTTTAAACACTTTCCAAATAAATTATAAATGCGTTTAATTGCCGCCATTAATGTTAATTCACAACTTGTAAAATTAGTGACCGGAAAAACATGCATTATTGGCATATCATCGTGATAAATTATATGTTTGCACCTGATGCTTTTCGCGCTTTTAGAAACTTCAATAAAGAAGTTATTGTGTGTTGGTATATGTTTCTCTTCCTGGTAATTCTGATATTCTAATGTATCTAAGATTTATTGATTGACAAGAAATACTGACTTTTTCTATTGCACAGCATATCTAGTAATATTAGTAGCCAAACGGGTTTTATTATTCCCTGGTATTTTAAAATTATGCAATATTATTATAAACTAAATTACATTGAGAATAAAAAGTATTGTCATAAATTATTATCAATGGTGTTAAAACTAATCCGTGTTGCGAAATTCTCAACTTTTGCTGCAGTTTTTGTTTTTTTTTTTTTGTACACAATTCAAACAAAATTAAGAAAAGTATCATCATTAACATTATTATTATAGTTTAGACCACCTGCCGGTTAACTTTAATGAAATTACGAGTATAATATCTAGATCGTCATAGTACTAAATACTATAATTTTGTTATATCTTGTCGAATCTAGGTGTAATTAGAGAATTAGTAATGCTGTGTACTTGTACGGGAAGGTTAAAACAATAATACGTATTTAAAATATTTCATAAGAATAATTTGTTTAATAATTTTTTTCTTCTATAAACGTTTGAAAAAAAATTTTGAAAAACTTTATACATAACCAATATACAGGAAAATTCAGGAATATTTAGGACATGTGAAAATAATATGGGTTTGTCATATGAACAAAAACGCTTCCTTATCAGAGATAAATAGCACCAAAATCGGAAATTTGTTCCCATCTTTTCTTAAATTTTCCTAAACGACTCGATACGAACTCCAAATTTTACAAGCACGCTAGATTGTTTTGTATTTGTTTCAAAAAAAACTTTAAATTTAATCAGTGGCGATACACAAAAAATCCGGTTAGGCATAAAATTGTTTGACCCCCAAAACATGTCACCTGCTATACCGATTGCACCGAAATCGATACAAAATAATGGTCATCAGTTTATCTTAGGTATAGGGAATGTTGATACGGATCGATGGAATTAAATTCTCGAAGAAAAAATTGTGGCTTTCCATTTGAAAAAAATGAGTTGTGGATATTTGAAATTTCCCAAACCAACCCTAAATTTTGAAGGTTTGTTAATTATTTTTGCAATTATGAATACACCAAAGGAAAGATCTAACCTTTCTCTTTCATATGCCCAAACACGACTTCAAAATAATTAACATTGCAAAGTTATCATTTTTGAAGAGGAAGGTGCAAATCCAAAGAAATTCAAAAAAGTCTAAATATTTCAAAAACCGTTAAACTTTTGTATAGGGAACGCTGATGAAAACACTCTCAAAATCATTTGAGTAATCCAAAAACTTAATAAAAAAGATAACTTTCTATTTAAAATCACGAAGTTTTAAATTTCCGGTGTAACCGGAAAAAAATTTCGTTGAGCAGGACCTAACTGATTATGGCTATAAACACAATTTTAGATAAATATCATTGTTGGAAGTCCTAACACTTCTGGTGTGGGTTTTAGTCGGAATAGCCTGTATATGTATAATTTAGTTCTGTCAAAATTGTAGGTATTTATGGTACAAGTGTGTAATATTACAAGTGAGTCACGCTACAAAAGGTTAATTTTAAGAGCCTGTAGGACTAATGGGGTACTTTTTTAAGTGAATTATTTGTAATACAACTCGTATGCCATACAAAAATGAGTGAGTTATAAGAGATCTCTTATTTATTTAAAATCGTGATAGATATTGTTCAATTATTAAGAGGTGTTGGATAGATAAACTTTGAGTTATTGCTCTGTGCAAGGAGGTTTAGTGTTTAATTTGTATTTTTTTATAGAAACGTTACAAATGTATCATGTTTAGTCCATTTAGATAGTTCAGAGGTTAAATAAAAAAACGTGATCAGTTGGTCACCTTTCAAACGTATAACTTTCTCATTAACTCTGATCGGGCAACAAAAATTTCTGTATCAAACGATTCAAGTTAATTAAAATCGACAGTTTGAAACCAGATACAGCGCGACCCGGAGATTCCTTAATTTTACATAAATTGACCTTTTTGGGTGATGATTTGACGAGATTTTATCTCCAACTAATTTACAGCACGACAGACCAACTTTCAGTATTGATGGAGTAATTGGAGTCTTTTATACGATTCAAGATTTGATAAGTTCAAACGTCCAAAACCGCTGCTAATTGACGAAAACGTTTTATTCGGCCCATCCATCGTGAGAACGTTTCTTCTTATGCAACTCCGGTCTCATCATGAAATGTCAATAAAGGATCTAATTCTCCGGTTGCACAGCTTTAGCCATTAGAAATTACCCGTACCGAATTGTCTCGATAAAAAACCCACCTCGTTGTTTTCACTTTCTGTGACATTATATTTGTGCAACGCATTTCCTGTCCGGCGTTTATTACCTTGTTTTGACCAATAAATAGTTCTTGTTTTTCCGATTTTTTTCCTTGTTACAATTACTTCTGTTGTATTTTCGCCTTTCGATTGCCAGTATGGAAATTTCGGCCCAGTTTATCTTGACCGCAACGTTGGTAACGAGTTGGCCGCTTGGAACCGATCTCGTTGTGCAATATCATGCTCGATTAATAATTTTAATTATCGCAATTTGCCGTGGCTGTTACTTGCTTTTACGTAAAACGGCAGAAAGGCCAAGGTTCTGCATCAGACTTACCACAATCACGGTATCGTTGTGGTTCCTCAGCAAAATGGCAGCCTGATTTTCCTCGTCTTGGTAGATATCGCCGATATCTTCGTCAGTCTGAAAACAGAAAAGAATTTATTCAATCGGCAAAGCTTGAGCGGCTTTGTTCGCTTTGTTTGAGTTATTTCCGATATCGGTGAAATGTAACCCAACTGGCGCATAAAGTAGCGACAGGAATGCAGGAACGCAAACTCATTCAAGTAAATTTATGGAAAATGCCCTCTTTGCAATGTTTTATTACATGATGACGAGAGGTATCTCACTTTAAATACCGGGTAGGTCAAATTACCAAAATATTTGCCGCATGATTTTCTATCCTTTGGTATGTGTCGATAACAATATGTTAAAGAATTATTTATCTAAAACGTTTGAATAAACATGACATTTCGCGAGTCTGTACACGAAACTAAATATTTACATTTCTGCTAGCGGCAAAAAAGTACCTACTTATTATGTCTGCAATCACACCAAAACATTATTTCCTAAAGTAGGTACACTGAGGAGTTTTACCTTTTAATTTGTTTAGAATTAAAAAAAAAATAGCAAGATGTGTGTGTTTTATTTTAAATAAATTGGATAGTTGAGAATTTATATGGAATTTACATGGAATTAAAAATCTTAAAGAAAACACAAAATAGTCTTTATTAATAATAGTGAAACTTAAATTAGAAACATGTTGTCTAGTATCGATTTTTCCTATTTTTCCACAATGTGTAAACCACCTGTATACAATATGTTACTGAATAAATTTTAATTTATTTATAACCATCGTAATGTGTGATAGCTTTATTACGTTTGCTCATATATCTAAACTGTAAATTTTAGTTTCTATTAATGAAAGTTATTAATATTTCATAATGTGGTGCTATTTTTGTGTGTGTAAAAACATGTTTTTTATTTCATTGCTATTGTAAAAAGAAAGTATAACCAATTAATAACTATGGCTGTAATTACAAATGTACAACAAAGGAAAAATCAAAATGTTCAATGTTATTCAATATTTGTGGTTGACATTTCCGATATATTATTACATCGATGACACGCACAAATAACTTTATTTATTATATAAACATTATTGAAGATACCTACATAATAGAACCATTCAGATCCTTTTGTTTTTCTCTTTCACATCTTTTGTAATGCAGGTGGGAGTGAGAGTGGAGGAGTAAAGGAAAGGAGAAATGTTAATTAAAACCGAATTCTTTTTTAACTATAGTTAGACTGTCAAAATAAGTTAAATTTTGGTTAGAATCTGAGCTAAGATTTTCAGAAATTCAGAAATTAAATACATATTCCTAAATTGGACATCAGGATATCTATTAAATATTAATCAAACAATCATGATTTTGAATTCATAACGTATTTGGAATCTTTTTCTGTTCACTATGTTTTTGTTAACGTTTAATTTAAGAATAACAAAATTTATTTAGCAATACAATTTGCATGCAGTTTATCTCGCAAACTGTACCTCAGTTAAGACTATGTCACTCAAAATATCTGTCTAGATATAAAAAAGCAATATTTTCAATATTTGTAACTTTAATAGATTTCAAAAATGAAGAGCAAAGTCACCTACTTACAGTAATAAAAATTAGTTTTCTCTTTTTTTATTTTCACAAAGAGGATAGTAACGTAAATATTGAATACTATTGTTGTAATGCGCCTTTATGAATAGACGGAGGAGGGAGGCAGGTAGTTTTTAAGTTACTTGGGAGCTAAGTTGAATGGGCTAGGGCAGTCTGGTC